>NC_084618.1:7821391-7973891 GCF_033978795.1 Nerophis ophidion | reverse complement strand
ATATATATGTATATCAATCAATCAATGTTTACTTAAATAGCCCTAAATCACTAGTGTCTCAAAGGGCTGCACAAACCACCACGACATCCTCGGTAGGCCCACATAAGGGCAAGGAAAACTCACACCCAGTGGGACGTCGGTGACAATGATGACTATGAGAACCTTAGAGAGGAGGAAAGCAATGGATGCCGAGCGGGTCTAACATGATACTGTGAAAGTTCAATCCACAATGGATACAACACAGTCGCGAGAGTCCAGTCCAAAGCGGATCCAACACAGCAGCGAGAGTCCCGTTCACAGCGGAGCCAGCAGGAAACCATCCCAAGCGTAGGCGGACCAGCAGCGCAGAGATGTCCCCAGCCGATACACAGGCGAGCAGTACATGGCCACCGTATCGGAACGGACCCCCTCCACAAGGAAGAGTGGGACATAGGAGAAAAAGAAAAGAAACGGCAGATCAACTGGTCTAAAAAGGGAGTCTATTTAAAGGCTAGAGTATACAAATGAGTTTTAAGGTGAGACTTAAATGCTTCTACTGTGGTGGCATCTCGAACTTTTACCGGGAGGGCATTCCAGAGTACTGGAGCCCGAAATGAAAACGCTCTATAGCCCGCAGACTTTTTTGGGGCTTTGGGAATCACTAATAAGCCGGAGTCCTTTGAACGCAGATTTCTTGCCGGGACATATGGTACAATACAATCGGCAAGATAGGATGGAGTTAGACCGTGTAGTATTTTATACGTAAGTAGTAAAACCTTAAAGTCACATCTTAAGTGCACAGGAAGCCAGTGCTGGTGAGCCAGTACAGGCGTAATGTGATCAAACTTTCTTGTTCTTGTCAAAAGTCTAGCAGCCGCATTTTGTACCAACTGTAATCTTTTAATGCTAGACATGGGGAGACCCGAAAATAATACGTTACAGTAGTCGAGGCGAGACGTAACAAACGCATGGATAATGATCTCAGCGTCTTTAGTGGACAGAATGGAGCGAATTTTAGCGATGTTACGGAGATGAAAGAAGGCCGTTTTAGTAACGCTTTTAATGTGTGCCTCAAAGGAGAGAGTTGGGTCGAAGATAATACCCAGATTCTTTACCGTGTCGCCTTGTTTAATTGTTTGGTTGTCAAATGTTAGAGTTGTATTATTAGATAGAGTTCGGTGTCTAGCAGGACCGATAATCAGCATTTCCGTTTTTTTGGCGTTGAGTTGCAAAAAGTTAGCGGACATCCATTGTTTAATTTCATTAAGACACGCCTCCAGCTGACTACAATCCGGCGTGTTGGTCAGCTTTAGGGGCATGTAGAGTTGGGTGTCATCAGCATAACAGTGAAAGCTAACACCGTATTTGCGTATGATGTCACCTAGCGGCAGCATGTAGATGCTGAAGAGTGCAGGGCCAAGGACCGAACCCTGGGGAACTCCACACGTTACCTTAACGTAGTCCGAGGTCACATTGTTATGGGAGACGCACTGCATCCTATCAGTAAGATAAGAGTTAAACCAAGACAGGGCTAAGTTTGACATACCAATTCGTGTTTTGATACGTTCTAATAAAATATTATGATCGACGGTATCGAAAGCAGCGCTAAGATCGAGGAGCAGCAACATAGATGACGCATCAGAATCCATCGTTAGCAATAGATCATTAGTCATTTTTGCGAGGGCTGTCTCCATGGAGTGATTTGCCCTGAAACCGGATTGAAAGGTTTCACATAGATTGTTAGACGCTAAGTGTTCATTTAACTGCTCCGCAACAATTTTTTCAAGGATTTTTGAAATAAAGGGAAGGTGAGACACCGGTCGGTAATTTACCATGAGGTCAGGATCGAGGTTAGGTCTTTTAAGAAGAGGATGAATAACCGCTTTTTTGAATGCTAGGGGAACAGTGCCCGAGGAGAGTGATAAGTTTATAATATTTAGCACTGATGGACCTAATAATACAAAGAGCTCCTTGATCAGTTTCCCAGGAAGAGGGTCAAGTAAACATGTTGTCTGTTTTATTCCATTTACACGTTGTAACACTTCCTCTAATGTTATTTCCTCAAAACGAGAGAAACTATTTTGGAGGGCAGTATCCGCCGTATATACAATCGTGTCAGTGTTAATAGAACCCCGTTGTAGCTGGGACGCATTGTCTTTACATATATATATACATATATGTATATATATACATATATATATATATATATATATATATATATATATATATATATATATATATATATATATATATATACACACACACATACATACCGTACGTGTATATATATAAATATACATATGTGAATGGGACCCATCCCTACATGTCACTCTCAAATTTGCCGGACGCAGCTAGAAAGTGTCAACAACATGCATTACCCTTATTATGATAGAACCAAAAGCTCTTTCGTCGGCCATATTTATACAATTTCTATTGTGTATCGTCGATATCGCGCTGCCCTAAATGCAAGGCAAGAAAACGTAAACAAACCACCTCAAGCTAAATCCGTCAAAAAGAAAGTTAAGATGACCAAATCCTTGTTTTACCTACAAGCCCCCCAGCAGGCACACCACGTGTAAACAACGTTGAGAACTTGTTGAATTAGCTCCTGACGTTGAGCAACTGAAGCTTAATGTTTAATCAACATGGGTTCTGACGTTGATCTGACCGTTGAATTCGTGATCATTTCCCAACCAACAACGTGGATCCAACGTTAGACACCAACGTTGTCTCAATTTACAAATGGAACAATTTGTGTCAAAGTCAGTTTTAAAGGACATGTACGTATAATCAATGTCTTGTGCCTGCTGGGACTGCTTTAACCGCGCTCCTGAACGCACCACAATGCTCTGACACACACATTTGTAGTGGACACAAATGAGGACAAAGTAACACGTGTTTTCACATGAACACACTCCAAAGTACCTCAAAATGGGATCAGTATCGATTCCCGGGTACTGGGAATTGGTACAGTATAGGGTTTTACGGTATACCGGTATCAGTACAGTACTAATGAGTCATATTCGGTACTATGCCACCTCTAAAAAATAAAAATACCGGTCCACCAACCCCTGTCGTCACGTCGTGTCATTGCTGGTTTTACGAGCAGAGGAGCATGTTCGGCAGCGCACAATCACGGAGTACTTACAAGCAGACACAGTGTGTAGACAGAAAAGGGAGAACATTTGCATTTTTGCCCAAAAAACTAAAGATAAAGGGGAAGTCATAACACTGAAACGCCCTCAGGAAGAGGGGCTTTAAGACATGGCTAGTTAGCTCGCGGCCAGTGTTTTAGCTACTTCTAAATCACTAATCCTCGCCTCCATGGCGACTAATAAAGTACATTTTTTACAAGTCTCATCCCTGCAGGACGAGGAATAGCTAAACATGCTTCACTACACACCGTAGCTCACCGGCGTCACGATGTAAACAAACGCCATGGGTGGATCTACACCTGACATCCACTGTAATGATACCAAGTACAGGAGCGTATCTAGTCGATACTACTATGATTACATCAATATTTTTTTAGCATCACAAAATATTCTTTCATTTTTTTTTAAATTTATGTTTGTAAACACATGAAGACTTTGAATATGAACAATGTATGATCCTGTAACTACTTAATATCGGATCGATACCCAAATTTGTGGTATCATCCAAAACTTATGTAAAGTATCAAACAAGATAATAATAATAATAATAGATTTTATTTGTAAAAAGTACTTTACGTTGAACAAACAACCTCAAAGTGTAAAAAAATAGTAATAATAAAAATAAATAAAATATAAAACTAGAAACAGCCCAAAGGCTAAACCCAACATGTATGTCTATAGAAAGGCTTTTTTAAAAAGATGGGTTTTTAAGCCTTTTTGAAAAGCATGCACAGTCTGAGGTGCCCTCAGGTGGTCAGGGAGAGCGTTCCACAGACTGGGAGCAGCGGAGCAGAAAAGCCCGGTCTCCCAAGAGAAGAATAAGTCATTATTACATTTTAACAGAAGTGTAGATAAAACATGTTAAAGATATTAACAGTAAATGAACAAGTCGATTAATAATTAATTTTCTACCGCTTGTCCCTCATAATGTAGACAAAATAGGCAATTGACACAATATGTTACTGCATATGTCAGCAGACTAATCAGGAGCTTTTGTTTGCTTACTTACTAATAAAAGACAAGTTGTCTAGTATGTTCACTATTTTATTGAAGGATTAAATTGCAATAATAAACATATGTTCAATGTTGTCAGGTTCAAACAATGATGACATCTATTAAACAAGACAAGAAGCAAGGAATCAAACAGAGACAGAATTAAATTTGGCTCGGTGAGGAGAAACATCTGGACTGTACTCTGTGTACAGTTCCAGCACGCTCTCCCGAAAGATAGTACGCCTCCCCTTTTATTTGGACTTTCCCTGATGTTTAATGTACCCTGATATTTTTTTGTTAAAATAAAGCCAATTATGAATTTTTTTTGTGGTTCCCTTTATTTAGAAGTATCGAAATACATTCTGTTACCACTATCAGGACAACACTAGTACTGTCAGGTTCGCCCCTGACAGTTTGGTTTTGTTTTAGTTTTTCCTCTGTGTATGTCTTTGTTTCCTGTCAGCGTTTTTGTTTTGGTCATTTCCTGTCTTTCTCCCTGAGCGCTGTTTCCCCTCAGCTTTGGCACCTGGCCACACCTGGTGTCAATCAGCCCGCTCCTATTTGAACCTGTTTTGTCCTCCAGTCGAGTGCTGGATTATTGTCATGTATTGTCGCTTCTGTCTTGTCGTGCCGGTAAGCTATATTCGTTAGATGTTTGTAGCTTACTGTTTTTTGTTTCCTGCTTCCAGTTTGTTTCATATTACACGTAGGACTTCTGTTTTCCTGCTCGCTACCCGCTTGCTTCCACGCTAGCCCCTTTTTGTTTTTGCTAGCTTCCATGCTAGCTCTCTTAGTTGGTTAGCCACCTTTTTGGTTTGTTTTTGTTTTAATATCTTTATTAAATCATGTTTTCCTATCCAATGCCTGCCTCCATCTCTGCATCTTGGGGTTCGTCAGTATCAGTTCAAATGTGAAAGTATACTCATCCCCATGTTTGAAACGTAGCAGGAAAACATGAATCAGACTACTTAGTCAAATCCAAATAAAGCTGGAAAATAAAATAATAAAAAAGACGGATCAATGCACTGATGAGGTTT
The DNA here is from genome assembly GCF_033978795.1 of Nerophis ophidion. Taxonomy (NCBI): domain Eukaryota; kingdom Metazoa; phylum Chordata; class Actinopteri; order Syngnathiformes; family Syngnathidae; genus Nerophis; species Nerophis ophidion. Next base: position 7,968,727 of record NC_084618.1, on the reverse strand, counting down.
TGTGTGCTCGAGCGCGGTCAGAAAAAACGGCGCCTCGAGTTTATGACTAATACGCCATAAACCTTCCAGTCTAATTATTTTTTAAAGCCCATGAAAATAAAAACAACAAATCCTATCTCTTAGTTATTGCAATGTAGAAGAAAAGCATTTATGTGTAGAAAATGGAGTCGAGATCACACGGACGGCCTCCTTTGTGAGACGTGACACCTGCGGGACACAGCCCGACAAAAACGAGCGCCCTCGCTTGCTAATTAGTGACGATGTGACCTTTGACCCCGGGAGAGTCGGGGATCGGGGGGGGTGAGTCGGGAAGTGAAAATAGAATGAAAAAAAAATCCCCCCCTCCCGAAGGTAGAAGACGAGCGACTTTGCGAGATTGAAAGGCGACACAGGAAGTGACAGGCGGCGCCCACACAAAGCGTGCGGATGTTGCCCCTTTTATCGAGTGGCGTCGACGCGGGCGTGCGTCACACGTGGCGAAGAGTGAAGAAGGGTGGGGGGGGGGGTGGGGGGGAGAAGCACACGCGGCAGGAGCGGAAGACAATCAAAGAGAGTCGGTCGGAATGCTGGGAGTGAGTAAAAGTGCTCGTAAAACGTGAGCGGGAAATAAACAGGCTGGCTCATGAATATTCATGGGCACCATAATTGCCCTAAAGAGAGGGATCATTTATGTCACTTTGACGGCTCATCAATACTTTAAAAGTCGCCTCGGCACTCCTTCAACATGAATAATGTTACATGTACATACACATTATATATATATATATATATAATGTATTAGAGATGCGCGGATAGGCAATTATATCATCCGCAACCGCATCACCAAAGTCTTCATCCATTCGCCGTCCACCTGAACCAACATTTTATCAGAACCGCCACCCGCCCGCTGAAATACATCAGAGGTCGGCCACCTTTACCATTCCCAGAGCTTTTTAAACCCGTTTTAAAGAGTAATGACGACAATGGGAGCCGCTAACGTTTTCGCGATTATCCATTGGTGTTCATCCTGATGACAGGAATGAGAGCATGCTGTGAAACCATTGCCTTTGACACCTTCAACAACATGTACGGACTGATTGTTAGTCCGGCAACATGTTGTGTGGAGCGTCCACAGTCACACGTACAAGATTGAAAGGCATACAGGGTGACACAGAGTACACTGATGGTTGTGATATAAACAACTTTAACACTCTTACTAATATGCGCCACGCTGCGAAGCCACATCAAACACGATTGACAAACACATTTCGGGAGAACATCCTCACAGGAACACAACATAAACGCAACACAACAAATACCCAGAATCCTTTGTATCCGTGACAGTGCCTGAATACATTTTACCCCCTCACCCCCAACCCCGCCCACCTTACCGACACATAGTGTTAAAATTGTTTATATCACAACCATTAGTGTACTCTGTGTCACCCAGTATGCCTTGCAGTCGTGTGCGTGTTGCCGCGGAAGCCACACACAACATGATACTGGACTGACAAACGGTTCGAACATGTTGTTGAAGACGACAAAGCCAATGGCTTCATAGCACGCCCTAATATTTAATATCTGGGTGACTGCCGGCAGTCATTCTAGAGAATAATAGCGTCTCCTATTGTCTTCTCCGCTTTATGACACAGGTCTTAAATGGCTCTTTGAATGGTAAAAGGATACCGATCCCAGAACCATGTATATCAAATATTTCCGGATGGTTCAACCGCCACCCGCCCGGATCTAATTAATATCTATTTTTTCGTCATGTCACCCGCCCGACCCGCGACATTTTAAAGGTCTAAATAAATAAATACAACAAATATGTAGTTATATTTTATTTATTTATTTAGACAATAGAAAAAAAAATGGATTAAAAAAAACAAATCTGTTATTTGTTATAGCCAATCCAAAATAATCATCATCTGACCACCATGTGATGTCAGATGAAACAAAAACTGAGCTGTTTGGTCACAATACCCAAAGAAGGTAAGGCCTTTAATCCCAGGAACATCACGCCCCCTGAGTCAAAATAAGCTCCTGTTTGTCGGCTCAAGGAGCTGTTTTGGCCAGTTTCTTATCTGTTTTGAAGAAGCAGCTGTGCTCCTTTCTGGGCTCCTTTCGCTCTACATAAGCTGACACTTTTTGTTTGGCTTTAGACCTCTTCTTGCTGATGCTATTGTCGCATTGTAAGGGCTGGTCTCCTGAAACTTCAGTAAAACATGGTATTGTACAATTATGTCTCTGGGGTCTTTTTTTTTACTCAACATACAGTACAGGCCAAACGTTTTGGACACACCTTCTCGTTTTCTTTATTTTCACGACTATTTACATTGTAGATTGTCACTGAAGGCATCATAACTGTGACACCTGTGAAGCTAATCTGCAGAATGCCAAGAGTGTACAGAGCAATAATCAGAACAAAGGGTGGCTATGTTGAAGAAAGTAGAATATTAAAACATGTTTTTAGTTATTTCACCTTTTTTTTTTTGTTAATACATAACTCCACGTGTGTTATTCATAGTTTTGATGCCTTCAGTGCCAATCTACAATGTAAGAAGTCATGAAAATAAAGAAAACACATCGAATGGGAGGGTGTGACCAAACTTTTGGGCTGTACTGTATATGTCATCCAAAAGAAATTGGGTTTGACCAGTGAGTTAAATTCCCTGAAAGGAGGACCGGTTTTCTACTTTTATAGTAGATTTTAAAAAAGACTGTAAAGAAGAAATTATTAGTATGAAGATATAGATATTCACTCACCAAATCTCTTGCGGGTCCACCAGTGCGGTTCTTTAAAAGTGGCGAACTGGACGTCGGGATGCAGCCGCAGTCGGTTGTAAAGATCCGTGGTGCCGCACTTGGGCTGCCCGATGATGTAGAAATACGGCAGGCAGCGGATGCGGTAAAGCTTCCCGCCGTGGCTGAACAAGTGCTTTTCGAAACTGCGCCGCAAGTGCGTGAAGACGGTGCGAAAGCGCCGGGCGTAGTGCGCGTACAAGTTCTCCCCGTAAGGGTCGGAGGTGACGTTGCCGGCGTACTCCTGGTACCAGCACGGGTTGCGGACGTCCGGCAGGAATTTGCAGGGGATGACAGAAAACATCTGGAAAGACAGAAAAAAAAAACAAGAAATTGGAGTCTAATTACCTCATACCGTATTTTCCGTACCATAGGGCTAGACTTTTGACAAGAACAAGAAAGTTTGATCACATTACGCCTGTACTGGCTTCCTGTGCACTTAAGATGTGACTTTAAGGTTTTACTACTTACGTATAAAATACTACACGGTCTAGCTCCATCCTATCTTGCCGATTGTATTGTACCGTATGTCCCGGCAAGAAATCTGAGTTCAAAAGACTCCGGCTTACTAGTGATTCCTAGAGCCCAAAAAAAGTCTGCGGGCTATAGAGCGTTTTCCGTTCGGGCTCCAGTACTCTGGAATGCCCTCCCGGTAACAGTTCGAGATGCTACCTCAGTAGAAGCATTTAAGTCTCACCTTAAAACTCATCTGTATACTCTAGCCTTTAAATAGACCTCCTTTTTAGACCAGTTGATCTGCCGCTTCTTTTCTTTCTCCTATGTCCCCCCCTCCCTTGTGGAGGGGGTCCGGTCCGATGACCATGGATGAAGTACTGGCTGTCCAGAGTCGAGACCCAGGATGGACCGCTCGTCGGGACCCAGGATGGACCGCTCGCCTGTATCGGTTGGGGACATCTCTACGCTGCTGATCCGCTTGAGATGGTTTCCTGTGGACGGGACTCTCGCTGCTGTCTTGGATCCGCTTGAACTGAACTCTCGCGGCTGTGTTGGAGCCACTATGGATTGAACTTTCACAGTATCATGTTAGACCCGCTCGACATCCATTGCTTTCGGTCCCCTAGAGGGGGGGGGGGGGTTGCCCACATCTGAGGTCCTCTCCAAGGTTTCTCATAGTCAGCATTGTCACTGGCGTCCCACTGGATGTGAATTCTCCCTGCCCACTGGGTGTGAGTTTTCCTTGCCCTTTTGTGGGTTCTTCCGAGGATGTTGTAGTCGTAATGGTTTGTGCAGTCCTTTGAGACATTTGTGATTTGGGGCTATATAAATAAACATTGATTGATTGATTGATATAAGTAAGAACTTTATACTACTTTAAGAGGATGAATATCCCATAACAAGAAGATGGATAAAAAGAAGAAGCTTATTGACTATGCTGTCTATATGGACTACGAAGGCGGACGCGCGAACATTTTCAGGACTTATGCAGATCCCAAATACAGATCAGCAGGTACCAGAAGGTAAGAAAAGTTGTTTCTAAATACAAACCCCATTTCCTTATGAGTTGGGAAATTGTGTTAGATGTAAATATAAACGGAATACAATGATTTGCAAATACTTTTCAACCCATATTCAGTTGAATATGCTACAAAGACAAGATATTTGATGTTCAAACTCATAAACTTAGTTTTTTTTTGCAAATAATAGTTAACTTAGAATTTCATGGCTGCAACACCTGCCAAAGTAGTTGGGAAAGGGCATGGTCACCACTGTGTTACATCACCTTTTCTTTCAACAACACTCAATAAACGCTTGGGAACTGCACCACACATTTTCGATGGGAGACATGTCTAGACTGCAGGCGGGCCAGGAACGTACCCGCACTCTTTTACTGCGAAGCCACGCTGTTGTAACACGCGGCTTGGCATTGTTATGCTGAAATAAGCAGGGGCGTCCATGATAACGTTGCTTGGATGACAACATATGTTGCTCCAAAACCTGTATGGACCTTTCAGCATTAATGGTGCCTTCACAGATGTGTAAGTTACCCATGCCTTGGGCACTAATACACCCCCATACCATCACATATGCTGGCTTTTGAACTTCGCGCCTAAAACAATCCGGATGGTTATTTTCCTCTTTGTTCCGGAGGACACCACGTCCACAGTCTCCAAATATAATTTGAACACTTTACCACTTTGCATCAGTCCATCTTAGATGAGCTCGGGCCCAGCGAAGCAAGCGGCGTTCCTGGGTGTTGTTGATAAATGGCTTTCGCTTTGCATAGTACAGTTTTAACTTGCACTTACAGATGTAGCGACCAACTGTAGTTAGTGACAGTGGTCTTATGAAGTTTTCCTGAGCCCATTTGGTGATATCCTTTACACACTGATGTTGGTTTTTGATGCAGTACCGCCTGAGGGATCAAAGGTCTGTAATATCATCGCTTACGTGCAGTGATTTCTCCAGATTCTCTGAACCTTTTGATGATATTACGGACCGTAGATGGTGAAATCCCTAAATTCCTTGCAATAGCTCGTTGAAAAATGTTGTTCTAAAACTGTTCGACAACTTGCTTACAAATCGGTGACCCTCACCCCATCCTTGTTTGTGAATTACTTAGTATTTCATGGAAGCTGCTTTTATACCCACTCATGGCACCCAACTGTTCCCAATTAGCCTGCACACCTGTGGGATGTTCCAAATAAGTGTTTGATGAGCATCCTTCAACTTTATCAGTATTTATTGCCACCTTTCCTAACTTCTTTGTCACATGTTGCGGGCATCAAATTCTAAAGTTAATGATTATTTGCAAAAATAAAATGCTAATCAGTTTTAACTTCAAATATGTTTTATTTGTAGCATTTTCACCTGAATATGGGTTGAAAATAGTTTGCAAATCATAGTATTCCGTTTATATTTACATCTAACACAATTTCCCAACTCATATGGAAACGGGGTTTGTAGTATTGCGAAACAAAACAAACGTCTTACCTTATACACACACCATAATAATACTTAGCTTAGAACTTAGAACATAGCTTACCAAAGTCTTCCTAAAACTTTTTGATGGATTTTCAAGCGCCGTGTGTAATGTTCTATATTTTCAATGGAACATATAAAATGTTGGTGTTTTTTACTTGAGTCATATCGCCATCATATCGCAGTCCACACATATTTCCTATGTGTGACTGCCATCTACTGGTCAAACTTAAACAAAATTATTCCGTACATAAGGCAAACTGGGTTATAAAGTTAAAAGTTAAAAGACTCATCACCCTTGATCACCCCTTGGGAGGTGAGGGGAGCAGTGAGCAGTAGCAGTGGCCACGCCCGGGAATCATTTTTGGTGATTTAACCCCCAATTCCAACCCTTGATGCTGAATGCCAAGCAGGGAGGTAACGGGTCCCATTTTTATAGTCTTTGGTATGACTCGGCCGGGGTTTGAACTTACAACCTCCCGATCTCAGGGCGGACACTCTAACAACCACTATGAGGCGCACTGTCGATTCTTGAGAAAATGAAAGGATTTTAAGTGAGCCTTTTACTTAGAAAAGTACGGTATATTGTGGTAATTTAATAAATCATAATTTGGAAAGCGGAAAATAAAACATTTTTAACCCCACCCTTTATTTTATTGATAATATATTGCAAGACATTTTGGTACCTTAACAAAAATGCATTTTAGGCCATTTCTATGCAAGCAGAAGGAGTATTTACAACCTGTAACCTGTTTTGAGAAAAAAGTTTAATGATTATTATACCAAACAATACATTGTGAAAATCGGCATTATTATTCACCCCAGGAATCGGTATTGGATCAAATCGTTACGTGCCCAAAGATTCACGTGTCGACATCTGGATCGATTCCCGCTGCTTTACTTAAAAATTTAGCGATTATCTTCTTCTGTCATCTTGCTCGGTGTGTGTGTGTGTTTATAGCATGTTTAGCCATTCCCTTTCCTGTAGTCCTCCAGTGATAATGGTACTTGGAAGAACATTTTCCGCCGTGGTGGCGAGGATTTGTATCTTAGAAGCGGTTATGTATTGTGGATGGATGACACGTTATAGCTAATATAGACACTTACATCATGTGTTGCCTTCATTATAACACTTATATAAGGCTTTTAAAGTCATTTTGATAGTAGGCTAATATAGACACATCATGTGTTGTCTTCATTATAAAACTTGTATAAGACTTTTAAATAATGTTGATAGTAGGCTAATATAACTAATATAGACACATCATGTGTTGCCTTCATTATAACACTTATATAAGTATTTTGAAGTTATTTTGATAGTAGGCTATTACAGCTAATATAGACACATCATGTGTTGCCTTCATTATAACACTTATATAAGTATTTTGAAGTTATTTTGATAGTAGGCTATTACAGCTAATATAGACACTTTACATCACGTGTTGCCTTCAATATAACACTAACACTTAGACTTTTAAAGTAATTTTGATAGTAGGCTATAATAACTTATAAGGACACTTACATCATGAGTTGCCTTCAATATAACACTTATGTAAGACTTTTAAAGTCATTTTTGATAGTAGGCTAATATAGCTAACATAGACACTTACAACATGCGTTTCCTTCATCATAACATATAATACTTTTAAAGTCATTTTGATAGTAGGCTAATATAGACACTTACATCATGTGTTGCTTTCATTATAACACTTATATGAGACTTTTAAAGTCATTTTGATAGTAAGCTAATATAGACACTTACATCAGGCGCCAGCGCCCCCCGCAACCCCAAAAGGGAATAAGCGGTAGAAAATGGATGGATGGATCATGTGTTGCCTTCATTATAACACTTATATAAGACTTTTAAAGTCATTTTGATAGTAAGCTAATATAGACACTTACATCATGAGTTGCCTTCATTATAACTTTTATATAAGACTTTTAAAGTCATTTTGATAGTAGGCAATTGTAGCTAATATAGACACTTACATCATGTGTTGCCTTCATTATAACTTTTATGTAAGACTTTTAAAGTAATGTTGATAGTAGGCTGGTATTGCTAATATAGACACTTACATCATGTGTTGCCTTCAATATAAGATTTCTAAAATACTTTTGAAGTCATTTTGAATGTAGGCTATTATAGCTAATATAGACACTTACATCATGTGTTGCCTTCATTATAACTCTTATATAATACTTTTAAAGTAATTTTGATAGTAGGCTATTATGGCTAATATAGACACTTACATCATGTGTTGCCTTCATTATAACACTTACATAAGACTTTTAAAATAATTTTGATAGTAGGCTAATATAACTAATATAGACACTTACATCATGTGTTGCCTTCATTATAACACTTACATAAGACTTTTAAAGTCATTTTTGATAGTAGGCTAATATAACTAATATAGACACTTACATCATGTGTTGCCTTCATTATAACACTTACATAAGACCTTTTAAATAATTTTGATAGTAGGCTAATATAACTAATATAGACACTTACATTATGTGTTGCCTTCATTATAACACTTATATAAGACTTTTAAAATAATTTTGATAGTAGACTAATATAACTAATATAGACACTTACAACATGTGTTGCCTTCATCATAACACGTATATAAGACTTTTAAAGTCATTTTTGATAGTAGGCTAATACAGCTAATGTAGACACTTACAACATGTGTTGCCTTCATTATAACACTTACATAAGACTTATAAAATAATTTTGACAGTAGGCTAATATAACTAATATAGACACTTACATCATGTGTTGCCTTCATTATAACACTTATATAAGACTTTTAAAGTCATTTTGATAGTAGGCTAATATAACTAATATAGACACTTACATCATGTGTTGCCTTCATTATAACACTTACATAAGACTTTTAAAATAATTTTGACAGTAGGCTAATATAACTAATATAGACACTTACATCATTTGTTGCCTTCATTATAACACTTACATAAGACTTTTAAAATAATTTTGATAGTAGGCTAATATAGCTCATATAGACACAACATGTGTTGCCTTCATCATAACACGTATATAAGACTTTTAAAGTCATTTTTGATAGTAGGCTAATATAGCCAATATAGACACTTACATCATTTGTTGCCTTCATTATAACACTTACATAAGACTTTTAAAATAATTTTGATAGTAGGCTAATGTAGCTCATATAGACACAACATGTGTTGCCTTCATCATAACACGTATATAAGACTTTTAAAGTCATTTTTGATAGTAGGCTAATATAGCCAATATAGACACTTACATCATGTGTTGCCTTCATTATAACACTTATATAAGGCTTTTAAAGTCATTTTGATAGTAGGCTATTATAGCTAATATAGACACTTACATCATGTGTTGCCTTCATTATAACACTTATATAAGACTTTTAAAGTCATTTTGATAGTAGGCTATTATAGCTAATATAGACACTTACAACATGTGTTGCCTTCATTATAACACTTATATAAGACTTTTAAAGTCATTTTGATAGTAGGCTATTATAGCTAATATAGACACTTACATCATGTGTTGCCTTCATTATAACACTTATATAAGACTTTTAAAGTCATTTTGATAGTAGGCTATTATAGCTAATATAGACACTTACATCATGTGTTGCCTTCATTATAACACTTATATAAGACTTTTAAAGTCATTTTGATAGTAGGCTATTATTGCTAATATAGACACTTACATAATGTGTTGCCTTCATTATAACACTTATATAAGACTTTTAAAGTCATTTTGATAGTAGGCTATTATAGCTAATATAGACACTTACATCATGTGTTGCCTTCATTATAACACTTATATAAGACTTTTAAAGTCATTTTGATAGTAGGCTATTATAGCTAATATAGACACTTACATCATGTGTTGCCTTCATTATAACACTTATGTAAGACTTTTAAAGTCATTTTGATAGTAGGCTATTATAGCTAATATAGACACTTACATCATGTGTTGCCTTCATTATAACACTTACATAAGACTTTTAAAATAATTTTGATAGTAGGCTATTATAGCTAATATAGACACTTACATCATGTGTTGCCTTCATTATAACACTTATGTAAGACTTTTAAAGTCATTTTGATAGTAGGCTATTATAGCTAATATAGACACTTACATCATGTGTTGCCTTCATTATAACACTTACATAAGACTTATAAAATAATTTTGACAGTTGGCTAATATAACTAATATAGACACTTACATCATGTGTTGCCTTCATTATAACACTTATATAAGACTTTTAAAGTCATTTTGATAGTAGGCTAATATAACTAATATAGACACTTACATCATGTGTTGCCTTCATTATAACACTTACATAAGACTTTTAAAATAATTTTGACAGTAGGCTAATATAACTAATATAGACACTTACATCATTTGTTGCCTTCATTATAACACTTACATAAGACTTTTAAAATAATTTTGATAGTAGGCTAATATAGCTCATATAGACACGACATGTGTTGCCTTCATCATAACACGTATATAAGACTTTTAAAGTCATTTTTGATAGTAGGCTAATATAGCCAATATAGACACTTACATCATTTGTTGCCTTCATTATAACACTTACATAAGACTTTTAAAATAATTTTGATAGTAGGCTAATGTAGCTCATATAGACACAACATGTGTTGCCTTCATCATAACACGTATATAAGACTTTTAAAGTCATTTTTGATAGTAGGCTAATATAGCCAATATAGACACTTACATCATGTGTTGCCTTCATTATAACACTTATATAAGGCTTTTAAAGTCATTTTGATAGTAGGCTATTATAGCTAATATAGACACTTACATCATGTGTTGCCTTCATTATAACACTTATATAAGACTTTTAAAGTCATTTTGATAGTAGGCTATTATAGCTAATATAGACACTTACAACATGTGTTGCCTTCATTATAACACTTATATAAGACTTTTAAAGTCATTTTGATAGTAGGCTATTATAGCTAATATAGACACTTACATCATGTGTTGCCTTCATTATAACACTTATATAAGACTTTTAAAGTCATTTTGATAGTAGGCTATTGTAGCTAATATAGACACTTACATCATGTGTTGCCTTCATTATAACACTTATATAAGACTTTTAAAGTCATTTTGATAGTAGGCTATTATTGCTAATATAGACACTTACATCATGTGTTGCCTTCATTATAACACTTATATAAGACTTTTAAAGTCATTTTGATAGTAGGCTATTATAGCTAATATAGACACTTACATCATGTGTTGCCTTCATTATAACACTTATATAAGACTTTTAAAGTCATTTTGATAGTAGGCTATTATAGCTAATATAGACACTTACATCATGTGTTGCCTTCATTATAACACTTATGTAAGACTTTTAAAGTCATTTTGATAGTAGGCTATTATAGCTAATATAGACACTTACATCATGTGTTGCCTTCATTATAACACTTACATAAGACTTTTAAAATAATTTTGATAGTAGGCTATTATAGCTAATATAGACACTTACATCATGTGTTGCCTTCATTATAACACTTATATAAGACTTTTAAAGTCATTTTGATAGTAGGCTATTATAGCTAATATAGACACTTACATCATGTGTTGCCTTCATTATAACACTTATGTAAGACTTTTAAAGTCATTTTGATAGTAGGCTATTATGGCTAATATAGACACTTACATCATGTGTTGCCTTCATTATAACACTTACATAAGACTTTTAAAATAATTTTGATAGTAGGCTAATATAACTAATATAGACACTTACATCATGTGTTGCCTTCATTATAACACTTACATAAGACTTTTAAAGTCATTTTTGATAGTAGGCTAATATAACTAATATAGACACTTACATCATGTGTTGCCTTCATTATAACACTTACATAAGACCTTTTAAATAATTTTGATAGTAGGCTAATATAACTAATATAGACACTTACATTATGTGTTGCCTTCATTATAACACTTACATAAAACTTTTAAAATAATTTTGATAGTAGACTAATATAACTAATATAGACACTTACAACATGTGTTGCCTTCATCATAACACGTATATAAGACTTTTAAAGTCATTTTTGATAGTAGGCTAATACAGCTAATGTAGACACTTACAACATGTGTTGCCTTCATTATAACACTTACATAAGACTTATAAAATAATTTTGACAGTAGGCTAATATAACTAATATAGACACTTACATCATGTGTTGCCTTCATTATAACACTTATATAAGACTTTTAAAGTCATTTTGATAGTAGGCTAATATAACTAATATAGACACTTACATCATGTGTTGCCTTCATTATAACACTTACATAAGACTTTTAAAATAATTTTGACAGTAGGCTAATATAACTAATATAGACACTTACATCATTTGTTGCCTTCATTATAACACTTACATAAGACTTTTAAAATAATTTTGATAGTAGGCTAATATAGTTCATATAGACACAACATGTGTTGCCTTCATCATAACACGTATATAAGACTTTTAAAGTCATTTTTGATAGTAGGCTAATATAGCCAATATAGACACTTACATCATTTGTTGCCTTCATTATAACACTTACATAAGACTTTTAAAATAATTTTGATAGTAGGCTAATGTAGCTCATATAGACACAACATGTGTTGCCTTCATCATAACACGTATATAAGACTTTTAAAGTAATTTTTGATAGTAGGCTAATATAGCCAATATAGACACTTACATCATGTGTTGCCTTCATTATAACACTTATATAAGGCTTTTAAAGTCATTTTGATAGTAGGCTATTATAGCTAATATAGACACTTACATCATGTGTTGCCTTCATTATAACACTTATATAAGACTTTTAAAGTCATTTTGATAGTAGGCTATTATAGCTAATATAGACACTTACATCATGTGTTGCCTTCATTATAACACTTATATAAGACTTTTAAAGTCATTTTGATAGTAGGCTATTATAGCTAATATAGACACTTACATCATGTGTTGCCTTCATTATAACACTTATATAAGACTTTTAAAGTCATTTTGATAGTAGGCTATTATTGCTAATATAGACACTTACATCATGTGTTGCCTTCATTATAACACTTATATAAGACTTTTAAAGTCATTTTGATAGTAGGCTATTATAGCTAATATAGACACTTACATCATGTGTTGCCTTCATTATAACACTTATATAAGACTTTTAAAGTCATTTTGATAGTAGGCTATTATAGCTAATATAGACACTTACATCATGTGTTGCCTTCATTATAACACTTATGTAAGACTTTTAAAGTCATTTTGATAGTAGGCTATTATAGCTAATATAGACACTTACATCATGTGTTGCCTTCATTATAACACTTACATAAGACTTTTAAAATAATTTTGATAGTAGGCTATTATAGCTAATATAGACACTTACATCATGTGTTGCCTTCATTATAACACTTATGTAAGACTTTTAAAGTCATTTTGATAGTAGGCTATTATAGCTAATATAGACACTTACATCATGTGTTGCCTTCATTATAACACTTACATAAGACTTATAAAATAATTTTGACAGTAGGCTAATATAACTAATATAGACACTTACATCATGTGTTGCCTTCATTATAACACTTATATAAGACTTTTAAAGTCATTTTGATAGTAGGCTAATATAACTAATATAGACACTTACATCATGTGTTGCCTTCATTATAACACTTACATAAGACTTTTAAAATCATTTTGACAGTAGGCTAATATAACTAATATAGACACTTACATCATTTGTTGCCTTCATTATAACACTTACATAAGACTTTTAAAATAATTTTGATAGTAGGCTAATATAGCTCATATAGACACAACATGTGTTGCCTTCATCATAACACGTATATAAGACTTTTAAAGTCATTTTTGATAGTAGGCTAATATAGCCAATATAGACACTTACATCATTTGTTGCCTTCATTATAACACTTACATAAGACTTTTAAAATAATTTTGATAGTAGGCTAATGTAGCTCATATAGACACAACATGTGTTGCCTTCATCATAACACGTATATAAGACTTTTAAAGTCATTTTTGATAGTAGGCTAATATAGCCAATATAGACACTTACATCATGTGTTGCCTTCATTATAACACTTATATAAGGCTTTTAAAGTCATTTTGATAGTAGGCTATTATAGCTAATATAGACACTTACATCATGTGTTGCCTTCATTATAACACTTATATAAGACTTTTAAAGTCATTTTGATAGTAGGCTATTATAGCTAATATAGACACTTACAACATGTGTTGCCTTCATTATAACACTTATATAAGACTTTTAAAGTCATTTTGATAGTAGGCTATTATAGCTAATATAGACACTTACATCATGTGTTGCCTTCATTATAACACTTATATAAGACTTTTAAAGTCATTTTGATAGTAGGCTATTATAGCTAATATAGACACTTACATCATGTGTTGCCTTCATTATAACACTTATATAAGACTTTTAAAGTCATTTTGATAGTAGGCTATTATTGCTAATATAGACACTTACATCATGTGTTGCCTTCATTATAACACTTATATAAGACTTTTAAAGTCATTTTGATAGTAGGCTATTATAGCTAATATAGACACTTACATCATGTGTTGCCTTCATTATAACACTTATATAAGACTTTTAAAGTCATTTTGATAGTAGGCTATTATAGCTAATATAGACACTTACATCATGTGTTGCCTTCATTATAACACTTATGTAAGACTTTTAAAGTCATTTTGATAGTAGGCTATTAAAGCTAATATAGACACTTACATCATGTGTTGCCTTCATTATAACACTTACATAAAACTTTTAAAATAATTTTGATAGTAGGCTATTATAGCTAATATAGACACTTACATCATGTGTTGCCTTCATTATAACACTTATGTAAGACTTTTAAAGTCATTTTGATAGTAGGCTATTATAGCTAATATAGACACTTACATCATGTGTTGCCTTCATTATAACACTTACATAAGACTTATAAAATAATTTTGACAGTAGGCTAATATAACTAATATAGACACTTACATCATGTGTTGCCTTCATTATAACACTTATATAAGACTTTTAAAGTCATTTTGATAGTAGGCTATTATAGCTAATATAGACACTTACATCATGTGTTGCCTTCATTATAACACTTATATAAGACTTTTAAAGTCATTTTGATAGTAGGCTATTATTGCTAATATAGACACTTACATCATTTGTTGCCTTCATTATAACACTTACATAAGACTTTTAAAATAATTTTGATAGTAGGCTAATATAGCTCATATAGACACAACATGTGTTGCCTTCATCATAACACGTATATAAGACTTTTAAAGTCATTTTTGATAGTAGGCTAATATAGCCAATATAGACACTTACATCATTTGTTGCCTTCATTATAACACTTACATAAGACTTTTAAAATAATTTTGATAGTAGGCTAATGTAGCTCATATAGACACAACATGTGTTGCCTTCATTATAACACTTATATAAGGCTTTTAAAGTCATTTTGATAGTAGGCTATTATAGCTAATATAGACACTTACATCATGTGTTGCCTTCATTATAACACTTATATAAGACTTTTAAAGTCATTTTGATAGTAGGCTATTATAGCTAATATAGACACTTACAACATGTGTTGCCTTCATTATAACACTTATATAAGACTTTTAAAGTCATTTTGATAGTAGGCTATTATAGCTAATATAGACACTTACATCATGTGTTGCCTTCATTATAACACTTATATAAGACTTTTAAAGTCATTTTGATAGTAGGCTATTATAGCTAATATAGACACTTACATCATGTGTTGCCTTCATTATAACACTTATATAAGACTTTTAAAGTCATTTTGATAGTAGGCTATTATTGCTAATATAGACACTTACATCATGTGTTGCCTTCATTATAACACTTATATAAGACTTTTAAAGTCATTTTGATAGTAGGCTATTATAGCTAATATAGACACTTACATCATGTGTTGCCTTCATTATAACACTTATATAAGACTTTTAAAGTCATTTTGATAGTAGGCTATTATAGCTAATATAGACACTTACATCATGTGTTGCCTTCATTATAACACTTATGTAAGACTTTTAAAGTCATTTTGATAGTAGGCTATTATAGCTAATATAGACACTTACATCATGTGTTGCCTTCATTATAACACTTACATAAGACTTTTAAAATAATTTTGATAGTAGGCTAATATAGCTAATATAGACACTTACAACATGTGTTGCCTTCATCATAACACGTATATAAGACTTTTAAAGTCATTTTTGATAGTAGGCTAATATAGCTAATATAGACACAGCATGCGTTGCCTTCTATACAACATATGATACTTTTAAAGTCATTTTGATAATAGGCTAATATAGCTAATATAGACACTTACATCATGTGTTGCCTTCATTATAACTTTGATATAAGACTTTTAGAGTAATGTTGATAGTAGGCTATTATAGCTAATATAGACACTTTACATCATCTGTTGCCTTCATTATAACTTTGATACAAGACTTTTAAAGTAATGTTGATAGTATGCTATTATAACTAATGTAGACACTTTACATCCTCTGTTGCATTCATTATAACACTTATATTAAGGATTTTAATTTTTTCCTGGCTCCAGACAGATTTGTATTTTGTACTTGAGGGTTCCAGGTTTGATTCCCGCTTCCACCATCCCAGTCACTGCCGTTGTGTCCTTGGGCAAGACACTTTTACCCACCTGCTCCGAGTGCCACCCACACTGGTTTAAATGTAACTTAGATGTTGAGTTTCACTATGTAAAGCGCTTTGAGTCACTAGAGAAAAGCGCTATATAAATATGATTCACTTCACTTATATTTGGTCCAATATGGCTCTTTCAACATTTTGGGGTTGCCGACCCCTGACCTCTCCCGCCTGGAGCGGTGTTGTGCAGGTTGAAAGACTCCTATTGATTTGCAGGCAAAGAGAGCGAGGGCTCTTGTATGGATTATCTCCAAAAGATGATTTGATGGTAACGTCCGATCATGGCAGCGACGCAGACATCTCATTGCAGTCTCCTCACATTGGAGATTGTCTTTGGGGCGGTCAAAGACCCAACAAAGCCGATCGCCGGCGAGACCGACAGCTTCTCCAAATGCAATTAATGCCGTCGCACTTATTGATTGTCCCTCGGCACGCACGCTCCTTTTCATTAGCGCGCTCGATGAGAGATGAGTTATGTTGCAAACAGCTGGGAAAAAGTCATTATCATTAGACGGAACGGCTAATTGGAGCTGAGGAGAGGCAAGGATCAAGGACTTTGAAGCACAGTGGAGTCCTCCTTTTACGGACTCCTCTATTTGAGAACTTTTCCATTTACAAGCTTTTAGATCCAAACAACAAGCTGCTGTCTTCTGTATAACTGCTCTGCCAAAACGCTTACACGCACATAAATCCCTTTGGTGCCCTCACAAAGATCAGAAATCACACAAATTTGCCAACCATATTTCTACTGGGGTTGTCCCGATACCAATATTTTTGGTATCAATACCGGTACCAATATGTATTTTGATAATTTTCGCAAAATATTATTTTTATTAGCGCATGTCTAGAATTTCCGCCGGGTCAAACTCGTTTCGCCAAATAATTAGCATATGCCTAGAATTTCCGTCGGGTCAAACTCGTCACGTCACGAGTGAAACTTCACCTGTCATCATTTTCAAAATGGAGGAGGCTGATTTCAATCATTTGAAATCGCATAAAAGGAAGAAGATTAAGAGCTATTCAGTAGGATTTCAGGTCCAAGCTATTGAATATGCTAAAAAGAACAGTAAGCAGCTATGTTTTATTAATATACCGTAGCTGTGTGTGTCAAATATGAGTCATTAAATGACTTCCGCCTCCTGGTGGTAGAGGGCGCTAGTGATCCTTCTTGCGACAACTCGGCTGCAGAAAAAGTGATAACAAGCAGCAAGAGTGAGCAGCGTGTGTTTATTTTTTCCTCTCGCTTGCACTTTTAACATAGAGGATTACATATCTTTTTTTTGTTTTATTTTATTTTATTTTTTTACATATCTAAAATAGAACAGTTCTCTAAACTGGACTTTCAATCAAAGCAAGAGGTAATAAAGGAAGATCTCCATCGAGACAGAGAGACTTTTAAAACTGAAGAAAGATAAGGAAGACTACTATAAACAAGTTATCGATGCTTTTGATCAGAAGGAGCTGCGCATGGACTTCATTTATAAGTAAAGGTAAGACCATAATAATGTTTTTTTTAAATTAAATTTGCTTTTCAAGATGGAAGCCTTACATCACACTCACATTTATAAGCGCAGGCCTAAATTTACCGCATGCCTTTGGTAAACGCCGGAGTGAGAAGAGGTTTTAGATTAATTAGCGCCCCGGCGGCAATTCAAGGAAATACGGTATATTGAACTCTGTCTCTGCTTGGCTCCTTGCTTCTTGTCTGATTAATAGATGTCATCAGTGTTTGAACCTGACATCCAGCTGAGATAGCAGCACCCCCTGCAATCCCTAAAGCAGGGGTCACCAACGCGGGGCCCGCGGGCACCAGGTAGCCCGTAAGGACCAGATGAGTCGCCCGCTGGCCTGTTCTAAAAATAGCTCAAATATCAGCACTTATCACTGAGCTGCCTCTATTTTTTTAATTTTATATATTAACTAGCAAGCTGGTCTCGCTTTGCTCGACATTTTTAATTCTAAGAGAGACAAAACTCAAATACAATTTGAAAATCCGAAAAAATATTTTAAAGACTTGGTCTTCACTTGTTTGAATTAAATTCATTTATTTTTTCACTTTGCTTCTTATAACTTTCAGAAAGACAATTTTAGGGAAAAAATACAACCTTAAAAATTATTTTAGGATTTTTAAACACATATACCTTTTTTACCTTTTAAATTATTTCCTCTTTTTTCCTGACAATTTAAATCAATGTTCAAGTAAAAAAAAAATGTTTTTACTGTAAGGTATAGTAAATACATTTTAATCTAATTCTTCATTTTAGCTTCTGTTTTTTCGACTAAAAATATTTGTGAAATATTTCTTCAAACTTATTATGATTAAAATTCGAAAAAATATATTCCGGAAAATCTAGAAAATCTGTAGAATCAAATTTAAATCTTATTTCAAAGTCTTTTGAATTTCTTTAAAAAAAATTTGTTCTGGAAAATCTAGAAGAAATAAGGATTTGTCTTTGTTAGAAATATAGCTTGGTCCAATTTGTTATATATTCTAACAAAGTGCAGATTGGATTTTAACCTATTCAAAACATGTCATCAAAATTCAAAAACAAATTTTAATCCGGAAAAATTACTAATTTTGTTCCATAAATTATTTTTTAAATTTTTTCAAAAAGATACAAATTAGCTAGTTTTTCTCTTCATTTTTTTCGGTTGAATTTTGAATTTTAAAGAGTCGAAATTGAAGTGAATTAAGTGAGTGAATTATATTTATATAGCGCTTTTCTCTAGTTACTCAAAGCGCTTTACATAGTGAAACCCAATATCTAAGTTACATATAAACCAGTGTGGGTGGTAACTGGGAGCAGGTGGGTAAAGTGTCTTGCCCAAGGACACAACGGCAGTGACTAGGATGGCGGAAGCGGGAATCGAACCTGCAACCCTAAAGTTGCTGGCACGGCCGCTCTACCAACCGAGCTGTGCCGCCCCATAGTTTATGAAGATAAACTATGTTTCAAACTATTTAAAACATGTCATCAAAAATGTATATTTATTGTGAGAAATCATTACGATGATCATTGTTTCCACAAAGATAAATATCATTAATTATTATTATTATATTATTATATAGAGTTAAAGGTAAATTCAGCAAATTGGCCATTTTTGGCAATTTATTTAAGTGTGTGAGTGAATGTGTGAAGCATTTAAGTCTCACCTTAAAACTCATTTGTATACGCTAGTCTTCAAATAGACTCCCTTTTTAGACCAGTTGATCTGCCGTTTCTTTTCTTTTTCTTCTATGTCCCACTCTCCCTTGTGGAGGGGGTCCGGTCCGATCCGGTGGCCATGTACTGCTTGCCTGTGTATCGGCTGGGGACATCTCTGCGCTGCTGATCCGCCTCCGCTTGGGATGGTTTCCTACTGGCTCCGCTGTGAACGGGACTCTCGCTGCTGTGTTTGATCCGCTTTGGACTGGACTCTCGCGACTGTGTTGGATCCATTATGGATTGAACTTTCACAGTATCATGTTAGACCCGCTCGACATCCATTGCTTTCCTCCTCTCCAAGGTTCTCATAGTCATCATTGTCACCGACGTCCCACTGGGTGTGAGCTTTCCTTGCCCTTATGTGGGCCTACCGAGGATGTCGTAGTGGTTTGTGCAGCCCTTTGAGACACTAGTGATTTAGGGCTATATAAGTAAACATTGATTGATTGATATAGCGCTTTTCTCAAGTGACTCAAAGCACTTTTACATAGTGACACCCAATATCTAAGTTACATTTAAACCAGTGTGGGTGGTAACTGGGAGCAGGTGGGTAAAAGTGTCTTGCCCAAGGACACAACGGCAGTGACTAGGATGGCACAAGCGGGAATCGAACCTGCAACCCTAAGGTTGCTGGCACGGCCACTCTACCAACCGAGCTACGCCGCCCCTATGGAATTGTGTATCAAACTGGTAGCCCTTCGCATTAATCAGTACCCAAGAAGTAGCTCTTGGTTTCAAAAAGGTTGGGTGACCCCTGCCCTAAGCGGTAGAAAATGGATGGATAGTTCATTACTACTTACGTATAAAATACTACACGGTCTAGCTCCAGCCTATCTTGCCGATTGTATTGTACCATATGTCCCGGCAAGAAATCTGCGTTCAAAAGACTCCGGCTTATTAGTGATTCCCAAAGCCCAAAAAAAGTCTGCGGGCTACAGAGCGTTTTCCGGTCGGGCTCCAGTACTCTGGAATGCCCTCCCGGTAACAGTTCGAGATGCTACCTCAGTAGAAGCATTTAAGTCTCACCTTAAAACTCATCTGTATACTCTAGCCTTTAAATAGACCTCCTTTTTAGACCAGTTGATCTGCCGCTTCTTTTCTTTCTCCTATGTCCCCCCCTCCCTTGTGGAGGGGGTCCGGTCCGATGACCATGGATGAAGTACTGGCTGTCCAGAGTCGGGACCCAGGATGGACCGCTCGCCTGTATCGGTTGGGGACGTCTCTACGCTGCTGATCCGCTTGAGATGGTTTCCTGTGGACGGGACTCTCGCTGCTGTCTTGGATCCGCTTTGAACTGAACTCTCGCGGCTGTGGTGGAGCCACTATGGATTGAACTTTCACAGTATCATGTTAGACCCGCTCGACATCCATTGCTTTCGGTCCCCTAGAGGGGGGGGGGGGGGGGGTTGCCCACATCTGAGGTCCTCTCCAAGGTTTCTCATAGTCGCATTGTAGAGGACATTTTGTTCCTGCACCGTTCCCAGCTATAAGTAGTCTCTTTTCATCACATAATTCCACAGTATTCTGGACATCTGTGTTGCTGAATCTTTTGCAATCTGTTCAATGAATAATGGAGACGTCAAAGAAGAAAGATGTAGGTGGGAAGCGGTGTATTGCGGCCGCCTTTGGCAACAAAAACAGCCGGTGTTTCATTGTTTACATTCCCGGAAGATGACGGTGAAGCTTTACTATGGAACAGAGCGGTCAAGCGAACACGGTTGGATTGTATCGGTTGGGGACATCTCTACGCTGCTGATCCGCCTCCGCTTGAGATGGTCTCTCGCTGCTGTCTTGGATCCGCTTTGAACTGAACTCTCGCGGCTGTGTTGGAGCCACTATGGATTGAACTTTCACAGTATCATGTTAGACCCGCTCGACATCCATTGCTTTCGGTCCCCTAGAGGGGGGGGGGTTGCCCACATCTGAGGTCCTCTCCAAGGTTTCTCATAGTCAGCATTGTCACTGGCGTCCCACTGGATGTGAGTTTTCCTTGCCCTTTTGTGGGTTCTTCCGAGGATGTCGTAGTCGTAATGATTTGTGCAGTCCTTTGAGACATTTGTGATTTGGGGCTATATAAATAAACATTGATTGATTGATTGATTGACATTGTTTCTTACAGAGAACCTTGCTTCACTTTTTGATGTACAAAGCAATTCGGTTTGTAAACGGAGGTTCCTCTGTACTCACATGTTCCTCGCTTCGAACCAACGCCGTGCGTTCCGGAACCTGCCGCCAACCGGTGAACACCACTTTGGACTCGATGGACTTGACCACCAGCTGCATGTGCGCGAAGTCCTTGACCGCCGACACGTTGAAGGCGAAGGGTCCGGGTCCGACCGGGCCGCCGAAGTGATACGGCGAGGGCGTGAGCAGCAGACCCTTCTTGTCCCCGGTCAGGACGTAGGAGGCCATGACGAGGAACATGACGGCCACGGCGAAGAGGAGCCCGTAGAAGCGGAACTTGGGGGCGCCGCGCAGCGCCCGCCACATCCTGGGCCGCTCCCGTTTCACCTCCAGGATGGCGAGCAGGTCCACGAGCCCCTGGTCCACCTGCAGCAGCAATGGTCTCTGGCGGTAGTCGTCCGGCGGGGAGCCCAGCAGGGTGTACTTGTAGTCCGCCCGCGTCATGCTGTGGGCGAGCGGCGGCGTCCGCCCCGGCAGCTGTCACGGCGTCGCGGGTGCTCGGACCTCGTAGGAGGCTGTGGGACGGCGCTCTGACGGGAAGAGAAAGATCAGATGTTGAAATAGTTAGAAGCGCTTGATCCACTTTCATCGCCGCCGTCATCGCACGCAAGGAGGAAGTTCTTGTCTTTGTGCCGTCACAACAGATTTGACAAAAGCGAGTTCGGCAGGAATGAGTCAGATCATTTTGCAAAATTTCAATTTCGCTTCCTGTTTTTACGCCTCGGAACCCTGAAACCTATCAGCAGGACTATAGTCACAGTCACCGTGACTGTGACTATAGTTTTAGGTCCATAGTCCATAGTGGATCGAACATAATAGTGAGAGTCCAGTCCATAGTGGATCTAGCATAATAGTGAGAGTCCAGTCCATAGTGGATCGAACATAATAGTGAGAGTCCAGTCCATAGTGGATCGAACATAATAGTGAGAGTCAAGTCCATAATGGATCTACCATAATAGTGAGAGTCCAGTCCATAGTGGATCTTGCTTAATATTGTGAAAGTCCAGTCCACAGTGGATCTAACATAATAGTGAAAGTCCAGTCCATAGTGGATCTAACATAAGTCAGCCCAGTCTATAGTAGATCTAACATAATAGTGAGAGTCAAGTCCATAGTGGATCTAACATAATAGTGAGAGTCCAGTCCATAGTGGATCTAGCATAATAGTGAAAGTCCAGTCCATAGTGGATCTAACATAATAGTGAGAGCCCAGTCCATAGTGGATCTACCATAATAGTGAGAGTCCAGTCCATAGTGGATCTAACAAAAGTGAGAGTCAAGTCTATATTGGATCTTGCATAATATTGTGAGAGTCCAGGCCATTGTGGATCTAACATAATAGTGAGAGTCCAGTCCCTAGTGGATCTAACATAACAGTGAGATTCCAGTCCATAGTGGATCTAACATAATAGTGAGAGTCCAGTCCATAGTGGATCGAACATAATAGTGAGAGTCCAGTCCATAGTGGATCGAACATAATAGTGAGAGTCAAGTCCATAATGGATCTACCATAATAGTGAGAGTCCAGTCCATAGTGGATCTTGCTTAATATTGTGAAAGTCCAGTCCACAGTGGATCTAACATAATAGTGAAAGTCCAGTCCATAGTGGATCTAACATAAGTCAGCCCAGTCTATAGTAGATCTAACATAATAGTGAGAGTCAAGTCCATAGTGGATCTAACATAATAGTGAGAGTCCAGTCCATAGTGGATCTAGCATAATAGTGAAAGTCCAGTCCATAGTGGATCTAACATAATAGTGAGAGCCCAGTCCATAGTGGATCTACCATAATAGTGAGAGTCCAGTCCATAGTGGATCTAACAAAAGTGAGAGTCAAGTCTATATTGGATCTTGCATAATATTGTGAGAGTCCAGGCCATTGTGGATCTAGCATAATAGTGAGAGTCCAGTCCATAGTGGATCTAACATAATAGTGAGAGTCCAGGCCATAGTGGATCTAACATAATAGTGAGAGTCCAGTCCATAGTGGATCTAACATAATAGTGAGAGTCCAGGCCATTGTGGATCTAACATAATAGTGAGAGTCCAGTCCATAGTGGATCTAACATAATAGTGAGAGTCCAGTCCATAGTGGATCTTGCATAATATTGTGAGAGTCCAGTCCATAGTGGATCTAACATAATAGTGAAAGTCCAGTCCATAGTGGCTCTAACATAATAGTGAGAGTCCAGTCCATAGTGGATCTAGCATAATAGTGAGAGTCCAGTCCATAGTGGATCTAGCATAATAGTGAGAGTCCAGTCCATAGTGGATCAACCATAATAGTGAGAGTCAAGTCTATAGTGGATCTTGCATAATATTGTGAGAGTCCAGTCCATAGTGGATCTAACATAATATTGTGAGCACAGTCCATAGTGGATCTAGCATAATATTGTGAAAGTCCAGTCCAGAGTGGATCTAACATAAGTCAGTCCAGTCTATAGTAGATCTACCATAATAGTGAGAGCCCAGTCCATAGTGGATCTAACATAATAGTGAGAGTCCAGTCCATAGTGGATCTAGCATAATAGTGAGAGTCCAGTCCAGAGTGGATCTAACATAATAGTGAGAGTCCAGTCCAGAGTTGATCTAACATAATAGTGAAAGTCCAGTCCATAGTGGATCTAACATAATAGTGAGAGCACAGTCCACAGTGGATCTAACATAATAGTGAAAGTCCAGTCCATAGTGGATCCAACATAATAGTGAGAGTCCAGTCCATGGTGGATCTAACATATTAGTGAGAGTCCAGTCCATGGTGGATCTAACATATTAGTGAGAGTCCAGTCCATAGCGGATCTAACATAATAGTGAGAGCACAGTCCATAGTGGATCTAGCATAATATTGTGAAAGTCCAGTCCAGAGTGGATATAACATAAGTCAGTCCAGTCTATAGTAGATCTAACATAATAGTGAGAGTCCAGTCCAGAGTGGATCTAACATAAGTCAGTCCAGTCTATAGTAGATCTAACATAACAGTGGAAGTCCAGTCCATAGTGGATCCAACATAATAGTGAGATTCAAGTCCATAGTGGATCTAAAATAATAGTGAGAGTCCAGTCCATAGTGGATCTAGCATAATATTGTGAGAGTCCATTCCATTGTGGATCTACCATAATAGTGAGAGTCCAGTCCATAGTGGATCTAGCATAATCTTGTGAGAGTCCAGTCCATAGTGGATCTAACATAATAGTGAGAGTCCAGTCCATAGTGGATCTAACATAATAGTGAGAGCCCAGTCCATAGGGGCAATTCAAGGACATACGGTACTTTTAATTTACAACCCTCTATATAATTAAACCTAATTTTATTTAAGGAAGAAAATAAGGCATCTATTTGGTAATTGGACGTTACACACACTAATTAATTGAGGCATGGTGTCAATTCAAGCAGGGGCCTCAATTAAGAAAAAATAGCGTTGACTTTCTTGTAATATTTTTATTAGGGTAAACAAGAAGTGTATTTCTTATATGTTGACCTCGCACCCGATTAATGATTGAAGGCGTGGTGTCTATTAAGTGAAAACCTCTATTTGAGGAAGTAAACAAATTCAACAAATGGGATTTTGTATTTTATTTTTTTTAGGGAGAAAATGAGGCATTTATGGATGACAAAACTACAGAATAATGGAGGCACGGTGTCAAATCAAATTAGGATATACGATAATTCAAAGAATGGAATTTTTATATTTTTTTTCCTAAGGGAAACAATACATTTTTTTGTTTAAGTAGACCTTGCATCCAATGGTTAATTAAAAGTATGGTGTCAATTAGAGTAGACTTTTATTTGAAGAAAAAAATTTACTTAGTGGGATTCCTGTAATGCATTTCTTTAAGGTAAAAAAAAGAAGTGTATTAGTATATGAGGATGTTGCACCTAATGATTAATTGAGGCATGATGTCTATTAGAGTGGAGACCTCTATTTGAGGAAATACCCCAAAAAAAAAATTAATAGAATTTGTAAATTTGTTTTTTTTAAGGCAAAAAATGAGGCATTCAATTGTTTAAATAAACAAGAAAACCAGTGATCAATTGAGGCACGGTGTTAATTAAAGTAGAGACCTTTATTTGAGAAAATCCAATTATTCCAAGAGTGGAATTTTTGTAAATTTTCCGTAGGAAAAACACGTTTAAGTGGAGTTTTCACCCTATGATTAAGTGGGGCATGGCGTCAACGAGAGTAGAGACCTCTATTTGAAGAAAAAAGGTAACTAAATGAGTACTTCCTGTAATCTATTTTACTTTGAGTAAAAAAACAAACTTCATTAATTTAAGAGGACTTGAACCCCATGATTGAGGCGTGGTGTCAATTCGAGTGGAGGCCTCTATTTGAGGAAATGGGATAATTCAAAGAGTGGAATTTCTATATTTTTTCCCAAAGGGAAACAATAAGTTTTTTTTAGTTTAAGTAGACCTTGCAACCAATGATTAATTAAAAGTATGGTGTCAATTTGAGAAGAGACTTTTGTTTGAAGAAAAAATAGTACTTAGTGGAATTCCTGTAATGTGTTTCCATAAGGTAAAAAAAAACAAAGTTAATTAGTTTAAGCGGACCTTCAACCCAATTATTAATTGAGGTGTGGTGTCAATTTGAGTGGAGGCCTCTATTTAAGGAAATAGGATAATTCAAAGATTGGAATTTCTATATTTTATATATGAACAATATATAAACAATACGTTTTTTTCTGTTTAAGTAGATCTAGCAAATAATGATTAATTAAAAGTATGGTGTCAATTTAAGTAGAGACTTTTATTTGAAAAAAAATAGTACTTAGTGGAATTCCTGTAATGCGTAAAGAAGGTAAAAAACTAACTTTATTAGTTTAAGCGGACCTTCAACCCAATGATTAATTGAGGTGTGGTGTCAATTTGAGTGGAGGCCTCTAATTGAAGAAATACAATAATTCAAGGAGTGGAATTTCTATATTTTTTTCCTAAAGAAAAAAAAACATCACACTGAAATTTTTACTATGTGCCTTTGGTAAATGCCGGCGTGAGAAGAGGTTTTAAAATAATTAGCGCATGCTTACTTTTACCGCATGCCTTTGGTAAGCGCAGGAGTGAGAAGAGGTTTTAAATTAATTAGCGCCCTGGCGGCAATTCAAGCAAATACGGTACTTTGATTATTAATTTCAACTGTTTGTAAATGTTGAAATTTATAAGTAAAGGTTTATAAATAAAAAATACAAAAATGTGACCGCCTGGCTCTGTTTGATTGGTGAAACGGAGTCAAACGTCACCAGTGATTGCATTTGATTGGTGAAACGCAGGCATGTGATAGATCCTACTTTGAAGGTCTGTCTGACAAAACAAAACAAAGCGTGCATTAACAGATCGATCAATCAATCATCCATCAATCAATGTTTATTTGTATAGCCCTAAATCAAAAGTGTCTCAAAGGGCTCCACAAACCACAACGACATCCTCAGTAGAGCCCACATAAGCGCAAGGAAAAACTCACCCCAGTGGGACGTTGACAATGATGACTATGAGAAACCTTGGAGAGGACCCCAGGGGACCGAAATCAATGGATGTCAAGCGGATCTAACATGATATTGTGAAAGTCCAATCCATAGTGGTTCTAACATAACCGTTTAAATCCAGTCCAAAGTGGATCCAATACAGTAGCGAGAGTCCCGATAAAAAAATTGGTAGCGAGTAGCGAGCTGAATGTAGATAAATGGAGCGGAGTAAATTTTGACCACTCCTCTTGACAAAATTGGTGCAGTTTTGGTGTAAAACGTGTTGGTTTTCTGACATGGACTTATTTCTTCAGCATTGTCCACACGTTTAAGTCGGGACTTTGGGAAGGCCATTCTAAAACTTTCATTCTAGGCTAATTTAGCCATTCCGTTACCACTTTTGATCATTGTCCTGTTGCAACACCCAACTGCGCCCAAGACCCAAGATTTTAGCTTGTCCTGAAGAATTTGGAGGTAATCCTCCTTTTTCATTGTCCCATTTACTTTCCGTAAAACACCAGTTCCATTGGCAGCAAAACAGACCTAGAGCATAATACTACCACCACCATGCTTGACGGGTAAGCATGGTGTTCCTGGGATTAAAGGCCTCACTGTGACGATCTGTCACTTCATTTCTGTTGGTTGTCCTTGTTTTTGTATTTACTTCCCGTCAGTGCTCTTGTTTCGTTGAAATTCCAGTTTGTTCCGCGGAGCACTGTTTTTCTCCTCACCTGCCGTTGATTGGCAGCCGGTCCACGCCTGCTGTCAATCAACATAAGACTATTTTTGTTTCCCCTCGAGCACTCCTCAGCGCGAAGATAATCACACGTTTGGAACTTTTGTTGGCACGACTGCTTCGTGTTTTCTTTGTCTTGATGATAAATAAAAGTCATCTTACCTGCTCTAGGCTCTCCCGGTTCTTGCAAAACGGCAGTCATGCGGTTTCCTCACACTCACCTTTTCTCTGCCGAACATATTGCTGGTTATTGTGGCCACATTTTTGTTTCACCTGACCACAGAAATTTCCTCCGAAAGGTATTATCTTTGTCAATGTGACGTCAGATGAAACAAAAATGGAGCAATGTGTTTGGAGAAGAAAAGGTGGGGTCTTTAATCCCAGGAACACCAGACCTACCGTCAAGCATGGTGGTGGTAGTATTATGCTCTGGGCTCTGTTTTGTTGCCAATGGAATTGGTGTTTTACAGAGAGTAAATGGGACAATGAAAAAGGAGGATTACCACCAAATTCTTGAGGACAATCTAAAACCATTAATTGGGTGTTGGGCACAGTTAGGTGTTCCAACAGTACAAGGACCCCAAACACACGTCAAAAGTGTTAAAGGAATGGCAAAATCAGGCTAGAAGGAAGGTTTTACAATGGTCTTCCCAAAGTCCTGACATATACTTGTGGACAATGCTGAAGAAATGAGTCCATGTCAGAAATAGTCCAGTTCCTGTGACTTATTTTTCTTAAAAAATATCTCCTTTTAAGACACTTTTGATTAAGGCCTATATAAAATAAACTTTGTTGAATGGTTGATTTATGTGGACTTTCAACCTAATGGTTACTAATTGAAGCATGGTGTCCGTCAGAGTAGAGACGACAATTTGAGCAAATTCAGTTATTCAATTTATGGAAATTTGGGGTTTTATTCAAGGCAGAAAATGAGTCATGTAATTGTTAATTGGACGCCGCACACAGTAATTAATTGAAGCATGGTGTCAATTCAAGCAGAGGCTTGAATTTAAAAAAAAGATTGGAAAGATGAAACCTGGACTTTAGCCCACCAGTCAACCTCAACCTCAGCTTCCACTGATAATAAAAAAAACATTAATTGAGGTTTTTTTTTATTTAAGTAGACTTTGCGCCCAACCATTAATTAAAAGCATGGTGTCAATTTGAGTAGAGACTTTTATTTGAATAAAAAATAGTACTTAGTGGAATGCATTTCCATAAGGTAAAAAACTAACTTCATTAGTTTAAGCGGACTTTCAACCCAATGATTAATTGAGGTGTGGTGTCAATTTGAGTGGAGGCCTCTATTTGAGGAAATAGGATAATTCAAATAGTGGAATTTCAATATTTTGCTCCTCAGGGAAACACTATGTTTTTTAGTTTCAGTAGACTTCGCAACCAATGATTAATTAAAAGTATGGTGTCAATTCGACTAGAGACTTTTATTTGAAGAAAAAATACTACTTAGTAGAATTCCTGTAATGCGTTTCCATGAGGTAAAAAAACAAACTTCATTCGTTTAGGCGGACCTTGAACCCCATGATTAATTGAGGTGTGGTGTCAATTTGAGTGGAGGCCTCTATTTGAGGAAGTAGCATAATTCAAATAGTGGAATTTCTATATTTTGTTCCTAAGGGAAACATTATGTTTTTTAGTTTCAGTAGACTTTGCAACCAATGATTAATTAAAAGTATGTTGTCAATTTGAGTAGAGACTTTTATTTGAAGAAAAAATAGTACTTAGTGGAATTCCTGTAATGCGTTTCCATAAGGTAAAAACTAACTTCAATAGTTTAAGCGGACTTTCAACCCAATGGTTAATTGAGGTGTGGTGTCAATTTGAGTGGAGGCCTCTATTTGAGGAAATAGGATAATTCAAATAGTGGAATTTCTATATTTTGCTCCTAAGGGAAACAATACGTTTTTTAGTTTCAGTAGACTTTGCAACCAATGATTAATTAAAAGTATGGTGTCAATTTGAGTAGAGACTTTTATTTGAAGAAAAAAATGGTACTTAGTAGAATTCCTGTAATGCGTTTCCATAAGGTAAAAACTAACTTCAATAGTTTAAGCGGACTTTCAACCCAATGATTAATTGAGGTGTGGTGCCAATTTGAGTGGAGGCCTCTATTTAAGGATATAGGATGATTCAAAGAGTGGAATTTCTATATTTTTCTCCTAAGGGAAACAATAAGTTTTTTTTGTTTAAGTAGCCCTTGCAACCAATTATTAATTAAAAGTATGGTGTCAATTTCAGTAGACTTTTAATTGAAGAAAAAAATCATAGTTAGTGAAATTCCTGTAATTCGTTTCCATAAGGTAAAAAGAAAATAACTTCATTAGTTTAAGGGGACCTTTAGCCCAATGGTTATTCGAGGTGTGGTGTCTATTTGAGTGGAGGTCTCTATTTGAAGAAATACTATAATTCAAGGAGTGTAATTTCTATATTTTTTTTCTTAAGGAAAACAATACCTTTTTTTTGTTTAAGTAGACTTCGCACCCAACCATTAATTAAAAGCATGGTGTCAATTTGAGTAGAGACTTTTATTTGAAAAAAAAATAGTACTTAGTGGAATTCCTGTAATGCATTTCCATAAGGTAAAAAACTAACTTCATTAGTTTAAGCGGACTTTCAACCCAATGGTTAATTGAGGCCCGGTGTCAATTTGAGTGGAGGCCTCTATTTGAGGAAGTAGGATAATTCAAATAGTGGAATTTCTATATTTTGTTCCTAAGGGAAACAAGATGTTTTTCAGTTTCAGTAGACTTTGCAACCAATGATTAATTAAAAGTATGTTGTCAATTTGAGTAGAGAAATTTATTTGAAGAAAAAAATAATACTTAGTAGAATTCCTGTAATGCGTTTCTATAAGGTAAAAAAACTAACTTCATTAGTTTAATTGGACTTTCAACCCAATAATTAATTGAGGTGTGGTGTCAATTTGAGTGGAGGCCTCTATTTGAGGAAATAGGATAACTCAAAGAGTGGAATTTTCATATTTTTTCCCTAACGGAAACAATATGTTTTTTAGTTTCAGTAGACTTTGCACCCAACCATTAATTAAAAGCATGGTGTCAATTCGAGTAGAGACTTTTATTTGAAGAAAAAATAGTACTTAGTGGAATTCCTGTAATGCGTTTCCATAAGGTAAAAACTAACTTCAATAGTTTAAGCGGACTTTCAACCCAATGATTAATTGAGGTGTGGTGTCAATTTGAGTGGAGGCCTCTATTTGAGGAAGTAGGATAATTCAAATAGTGGAATTTCTATATTTTGTTCCTAAGGGAAACAATATGTTTTTTAGTTTCAGTAGACTCTGCAACCAATGATTAATTAAAAGTATGGTGTCAATTCAAGTAGAGACTTTTATTTAAGGAAAAATAGTACTTAGTGGAATTCCTGTAATGCGTTTCCATAAGGTAAAAACTAACTTCAATAGTTTAAGCGGACTTTCAACCCAATAATTTATTGAGGTGTGGTGTCAATTTGAGTGGAGGCCTCTATTTGAGGAAATAGGATAATTCAAATAGTGGAATTTCTATATTTTGTTCCTAAGGGAAACAATATGTTTTTTAGTTTCAGTAGACTTTGCACCCAACCATTAATTAAAAGCATGGTGTCAATTCGAGTAGAGACTTTTATTTGAAGAAAAAATAGTACTTAGTGGAATTCCTGTAATGCGTTTCCACAAGGTAAAAACTAACTTCAATAGTTTAAGCGGACCTTCAACCCAATAATTTATTGAGGTGTGGTGTCAATTTGAGTGGAGGCCTCTATTTGAGGAAGTAGGATAATTCAAATAGTGGAATTTCTATATTTTGTTCCTAAGGGAAACAATATGTTTTTTAGTTTCAGTAGACTTTGCAACCAATGATTAATTAAAAGTATGGTGTCCATTTGAGTAGAGACTTTTATTTGAAAAAAAAAATAGTACTTAGTGGAATTTCTTTAATGCATTTCCATAAGGTAAAAAACTAACTTCATTAGTTTAAGCGGACTTTCAACCCAATGATTAATTGAGGTGTGGTGTCAATTTGAGTGGAGGCCTCTATTTGAGGAAGTAGGATAATTCAAATAGTGGAATTTCTATATTTTGTTCCTAAGGGAAAAAATATGTTTTTTAGTTTCAGTAGACTTTGCAACCAATGATTAATTAAAAGTATGGTGTCAATTCGAGTAGAGACTTTTATTTGAAGAAAAAATAGTACTTAGTGGAATTCCTGTAATGCGTTTCCATAAGGTAAAAACTAACTTCAATAGTTTAAGCGGACTTTCAACCCAATGATTAATTGAGGTGTGGTGTCAATTTGAGTGGAGGCCTCTATTTGAAGAAATAGGATTATTCAAATAGTGGAATTTCTATATTTTGTTCCTAAGGGAAACAAGATGTTTTTTAGTTTCAGTAGACTTTGCAACCAATGATTAATTAAAAGTATGGTGTCAATTCGAGAAGAGACTTTTATTTGAAAAAAAAAAAAAGTATTTCGTGGAACTCCTGTAATGCGTTTCCATAAGGTAAAAACTAACTTCAATAGTTTAAGCGGACTTTCAACCCAATGATCAATTGAGGTGTGGTGTCAATTTGAGTGGAGGCCTCTATTTGAGGAAATAGGATAATTCAAATAGTGGAATTTCTATATTTTGTTCCTAAGGGAAACAATATGTTTTTTAGTTTCAGTAGACTTTGCAACCAATGATTAATTAAAAGTATGGTGTCAATTTGAGTGGAGGCCTCTATTTGAAGGAGTGGAATTTCAAAAATGTTTAAGGTTAAAACATTAGCTGTTTATTTGTTTTAAATGGACCTTGCACCTGGTGATTATCAAAGGAGTGGAGGGGTTTATTTGAGGGAATACATGTTATTCAGTGAGTGTTGTATAAGGAGTTAATCGCCAACGCCCCCATCCTAGAACGTCAATGTGGAACCAGCGATAAGGACGTGGAATGGATTCAGGCTATAAGCCACCAGGGTGCTAGCTGGACTCTTTTGGGAAGGAGGAGCCGGGCTGGAGGCGGGACACGAAATCAAACAAGCCCAGTGTGGGATTATAACCGCAGGAAGAAAAAAAAAAATGTTCACTCTGAAGTCACACGGATCAGGAAGAAGAAAGATCCTGTGTCTTAACGAGAGACAAGAATTTTTTTGATAATGCTCCTTTTGTGCCCACATGAAGGCGGTCAGTGAACGCCACACGAATCCGCCTCAGGATGGTGATTTATTCACATATGCAGACATGATTAGGATGTGCTGAGCGCTACACCTGCACTCATTCATCATAAGATAAGACCACCATCAGGGTGACTCATCGGGCCCCCGTCCCACGGGTGCCTCCCTCCGACCTCTATCTGCGGCGCCGATAAGAGGGAGGGAGCGGCGGGGATGTCATCTACCTCCGTGCGAGCGTTCGCCACATCAACAGTCTCACCGACACACAGGTGCAGAAAATAACGAGCCGCCTTCCGAGAGCCAGATTCGGTTGGAGACGGGAAGAGACAGAGACATCCTCAGCAGCTGCACACAGTATTTGCAGAAAAACAAAGTGCCTCTCAAATTCTGTACCACATGTGGTTTTTGAGGTCACTGGAATAAATGTTGCTTACCACCACCAATAGGTTTCTCAATGTAAAGTCCGTGACTGACCTATTACTACTTGTCCTAATACCATTACTGACTAGCCTCCCAGGACATTTCGGCCTAAGTTCCTGAAGAAATAGCATCAGTTTTGAGTGTCTCTTAATAACTCATCAGAGCGAGACCTTTCTTCAGACAGAGATTAACAAGCTATCTTTGTTCCAACACGTCATTGTTATTATTCTGAGTCTTTTCTATGGATTTTCTCATTCATCCGGTTCATTGCGTTCTCAGGATCTGATGGTACGTTTGGTTTGATAAGGGCTCAGAGTTCAGTACTGTGGAATAAGACTTAGGCCATTCAATCAGTCAATCTGTCTTTTCTATGGATGTCCTCAATCATCCGGGTCATTGCGTTCTCAGGATCTGATGGTACATATGGAACAGTACGGGTCCCGAAATTTACCCCTGAGAAACCTGTTGTTTAGGCCTAAAGCCTGATTGAAACGTATTAAACATGGACAGGAGAAAGTCGAACGGGTGTTGGTGTAAAACTTTCCAAGGACTTTTCCCATAAATGGCAGGTTTGATAAGGGCTCAGAGTTCAGTACTGTGGAATAAGACTTAGGCCATTCAATCAGTCAATCTGTCTTTTCTATGGATGTTCTCATTCATCCGGGTCATTGCGTTCTCAGGATCTGATGGTACATATGGAACAGTATGGGTCCCGAAATTTACCCCTGAGAAACCTGTGGTTGGGCCTAAAGCCTGATTGAAAAGAATTAAACATGGACAGGAGAAAGTCGAACGGGTGTTGGCGTACAACTTTCCAAGGACTTTTCCCATAAATGGCAGGTTTGATAAGGACTCAGAGTTCAGTACTGCGGAATAAGACTTAGGCCATTCAATCAGTCAATCTGTCTTTTCTA
The DNA here is from genome assembly GCF_033978795.1 of Nerophis ophidion. Lineage (NCBI taxonomy): Eukaryota > Metazoa > Chordata > Actinopteri > Syngnathiformes > Syngnathidae > Nerophis > Nerophis ophidion. The sequence continues at coordinate 7,934,093 of NC_084618.1, read as the reverse complement.
TGGATGTCCTCAATCATCCGGGTTATTGCGTTCTCAGGATCTGATGGTACATACGGAACAGTACGGGTCCCGAAATTTACCCCTGAGAAACCTGTGGTTAGGCCTAAAGCCTGATTGAAACGTATTAAACGTGGACAGGAGAAAGTCGAACGGGTGTTGGTGTAAAACTTTCCAAGGACTTTTCCCATAAATGGCAGGTTTGATAAGGACTCAGAGTTCAGTACTGCGGAATAAGACTTAGGCCATTCAATCAGTCAATCTGTCTTTTCTATGGATGTCCTCATTCATCAGGTTCATTGCGTTCTCAGGATCTGATGGTACATATGGAACAGTACGTGTCCCGAAATTTACCCCTGAGAAACCTGTGGTTGGGCCTAAAGCCTGATTGAAACGTATTAAACATGGACAGGAGAAGGTCGAACGGGTGTGGTGTAAAACTTTCCAAGGACTTTTCCCATAAATGGCAAGTTTGATAAGGGCTCAGAGTTCAGTACAGTTGAATAAGACTTAGGCCATTCAATCAGTCAATCTGTCTTTTCTATGGATGTTCTCATTCATCCGGTTCATTGCGTTCTCAGGATCTGATGGTACATATGGAACAGTACGGGTCCCAAAATTTACCCCTGAGAAACCTGTGGTTGGGCCTAAAGCCTGATTGAAACGTATTAAACATGGACAGGAGAAAGTCGAACGGGTGTTGGTGTACAACTTTCCAAGGACTTTTCCGATAAATTCTAGGTTTGATAAGGACTCAGAGTTCAGTACTGCGGAATAAGACTTAAGCCATTTAATCAGTCAATCGGTCTTCGAACATGTTTCACCTTTAGTCCGAACAGGCTTCGTCAGTTCACACCCATAAATCTAGTTAAGATCCGTCCAGTCTAAGTCTATGAGCTTAAACTGATGAAGCCTGTTCGGACGAGAGGTGAATAGTCTAGTTGCGACTGATTGAATGGCCTGAGAGTATCCTGAGTCTTATTCCACAGTACTGAACTATCAGCATATGTCAAACCTGCCGTTTTTGGGCAAAGTCCTTGAAAAAGTTGTATACCAACAGCTTAACGACTTTCACCCGTCTAACAAGATGTTTGATACTTTCCAATCAGGATTTAGGCCCAACCACAGGTTCCTCAGGGGTAAATACTGGGAGCCCTATTGTTCAATATGTAGATGCTGCCATTAGGCCAGCTAATACCTATCACAACTATGCGGATCGAACTCAGATCTACGTGTCAATAACGGCAGGCGAAAGTCGGTCTATTGATATCCGTCATGTCTATGTGATCATGTTTTGTTTTAGTCATGTTCTGTTTGTTTTTTGCCCATTCAGTCCCTGTTTTTGCACTTCCTGGTTTGTTTTGTCACCATGACTACCCGTTAGTTTTCACCTGTCCTCATGTCTCATACCTGTTTTGACTAATCACCACAGTATGATTTAAGCCTGTCTGTTTCTGTTCTTCATCGTGGAAACATCACCTCCTTCTCACCCTCGATCACCTGCTATGCACCTTGTAATCTATGCGAGTGATCCATGTCCCGTTCTCGTTTTGTTCCAAGTAAGTTTTCTCATTATTCATGCCACAGTGCAAGTGTTTTGTTTTGTGTTTATAGTTAATTGCCTTTGTCCAAGTTTTTATTTCTTCCCATAGCCAAGTTTTGTACCTCCATTGTGAGCGCTTTTTGTATGTTCCTGTTTTTAGTTAGTGTTAAAATAAAGAAATGTCTTTACCTTTATGCCATCTGCGGTCCAAGTTCACTTTTATTTTTTTTTAGTCATATTCTGTTTGTTTTTTGGCCACTCAGTCCCTGTTTTTGCACTTCCTGGTTTGTTTTGTCACCATGACTACCCATTAGTTTTCACCTGTCCTCACGTCTCACACCTGTTTTGACTAATCACCACAGTATGATTTAAGCCTGTCTGTTTCTGTTCTTCATCCTGGCAACATCACCTCCTTCTCACCCTCGATCACCTGCTATGCACCTTGTAATCTATGCGAGTGATCCATGTCCCGTTCTCGTTTTGTTCCAAGTAAGTTGTCTAATTATTCATGCCACAGTGCAAGCGTTTTGTTTTGTGTTTATAGTTAACTGCCTTTGTCCAAGTTTTTATTTGTTCCCATAGCCATGTTTTGTACCTCCATTGTGAGCGCTGTTTGTATGTTCCTGTTTTTAGTTAGTGTTAAAATAAAGAAATGTCTTTACCTTTATGCCATCTCCGGTCCAAGTTCACTTTTGGTTTTTTTTAGTCATATTCTGTTTGTTTTTTGGCCACTCAGTCCCTGTTTTTGCACTTCCTGGTTTGTTTTGTCACCATGACTACCCATTAGTTTTCACCTGTCCTCATGTCTCACACCTGTTTTGACTAATCACCACAGTATTATTTAAGCCTGTCTGTTTCTGTTCTTCATCCTGGCAACATCACCTCCTTCTCACCCTCGATCACCTGCTATGCACCTTGTAATCTATGCCAGTGATCCATGTCCCATTCTCGTTTTGTTCCAAGTAAGTTGTCTAATTATTCATGCCACAATGCAAGCGTTTTGTTTTGTGTTTATAGTTAACTGCCTTTGTCCAAGTTTTTATTTGTTCCCATAGCCAAGTTTTGTACCTCCATTGTGAGCGCTTTTTGTATGTTCCTGTTTTTAGTTAGTGTTAAAATAAAGAAATGTCTTTACCTTCATGCCATCTCCGGTCCAAGTTCACTCGCATCTCAGGAAAACAACCACTCCTTAGTCCAAGTCTTGACAATTTCCCGCGGCTAAAGATCTCGTTCCTGTTTCAGTTTCTCTCTTAACGGTACGGGAACTAGTCGTGCAGCACGAATAACTGGTTGTGCATCTTTTCTCAGCTCAACTTCAAGTGAACTTCGGTAACAGAACAAACCCTTTAAAGGGTTTGTACACCCTCTTCACCAGGCCTAGTTTTTCCACACACTCGGTTTTGTGCCCCTCCGGAGCTATGGCAAACATGAGTTGTTGCACCTTCCCCATAACTTTAATTTTGTTCCGCCTTCACCTGTGTGTCATTTGACTAATTGTGTTTCTCCCTTATTGTTTGTAGTTTATGATTGGACAGCAGAAGATAAAGTAGAGAGATATAGCCTGGCTCTCTCTCTCGATCTCTTTTTCTCTCGCATCGCCAGCTATCTGATCCCCGTGCACCTGGGCATGATGCCAAGACTGGCTTTATTAGTGACAATATAATTTAAATATAACAGTTGTTAAATAAACTGTTCAATAAGAACAAACCAGTCCATAGTGCCCGTGATGCTTTGTGTCCCTTTTTGACGAGACACATTTGAGTTTGGTTCTTCCCAAAGTGAGTTGACTAGGGTTGTACAGTATAGTACCGCGATATTTGGATTTTCTCTCTGGCACTCATCTAGGGTGGACAGTCCCCTTTCCTCTCCCTTACCTCTCCTGCTTGCTTCTTTGTCTTGTCTTAACCGACACACAAACATGCATCCAGAAAAAATATACGCCACACGTACACACCCCACCCCACCCAACGCCCTCGATGCAAATCCCGTAGGGGTGATGAAAGGATGGTCAGTGTCTGAGAGCTTCAGCCTACCCTGCACTCCCTTCCCTCTGTTGCTAGATATCTCGAGATGTAGGGTAATATGTATATGTACCTTGCTCTGGAGTTTTTTTTCCCCACTCCAGACTGGTCCAGTCTAGATTGTATTTTTTTCTCTCATCCTTCCCCAGGGTTTTACTTTTTCCCCCATCTTTTACGGGGCGCCTTGAGGCGATCCATCCGCATTCCTGTTCTGTAACCCTGTACACTGTTTGTTTGTCTAATCTTGAACGGGTTTTTGCTGAAAATAAAGTTTCCTTGTACTTGTGCAATGACAATAAAGACCTATCCGTCCATCCATCTATCTAATGAATCATATTCGGTACTATACTGCCTCTAAAAAGTAACTGTCCACAAGCAGAGGAGCATGTTCGGCAGTGCACAATCGCAGAGTACTTACAAGTAGACACAGTGTGGAGATAGAAAAGGGACACGTTTTGGCTTAAAAACTAACGATAAAGGTGAAGTTGTCACGGCGCACGTGCAGTCTGCGTCTCCCTCCTCCTCTGACAGCACACTCAGACACGCCCCCGCTCACGCTGAGCGCAGCACGCCCACACAGCTACAAGCTTGCACACCATCAGTCAATTTGCACACCTGGTACTGATGCGGGCGAACTGAATAAAGGGACCAGTGGACCCAAGGATCGGCGCGGGAACTTAGTTTTTCATTATCATCAATCAATCAATCAATGTTTACTTATATAGCCCTAAATCCCTAGTGTCTCAAAGGGCTTCACAAACCACTACGAAATCCTCGGTAGGCCCACATAAGGGCAAGGAAAACTCACACCCAGTGGGACGTCGGTGACAATGATGACTATGAGAACCTTGGAGAGGAGGTAAGTAATGGATGTCGAGCGGGTCTAACATGATACTGTGCAAGTTCAATCCATAATGGATCCAACACAGTCGCGAGAGTCCAGTCCAAAGCGGATCCAACACAGCAGCGAGAGTCCCGTTCACAGCGGAGCCAGCAGGAAACCATCCCAAGCGGAGGCGGATCAGCAGCGCAGAGATGTCCCCAGCCGATACACAGGCAAGCGGTGCATGGCCACCAGATCGGACCGGACCCCCTCCACAAGGGAGAGTGGGACATAGGAGAAAAAGAAAAGAAACGGCAGATCAACTGGTCTAAAAAGGGAGTCTATTCAAAGGCTAGAGTATACAAATGAGTTTTAAGGTGAGACTTAAATGTAATTATGTACCGTAAGCGACTGCTTGATGCGCTATTCTTGTTTCCTCTCCGTGGCTCGACTTGTCCCTTGTCTTCTCCGGTGTCCCCGCAGTACCCTCCGTCGCCTGTAAAGTTTCCCCAGATCTCCGTCTTTCTCCGACTGCCTCCTTTGTTCCTCGACTTCTCGCTCGCCTCCGGACTACGACGACTCGCTCCTTGCCTATCGACTCCGCTTCCGCCCCTGGACAACCCTGCCTGCCTTGTCCTTGTCTGACAGCACTGCGTCTCCAACACTTATGGTAAAACGTTCCAATTAAATACTTCACATAGTCTTACACCATACACACTCTTGGATTTTTGACACACATCATTCTATAGTTTATACTCTATTTTTGATTATTATATATATATATATATATATATATATATATATATATAATAAATCATAGAACCCTACTCCCCTCTGGTGTCCGTTTGCCGTCACCCCCTCTGCAAAACCACAACAGAAGTTATAACACTGAAGAGACATGGCTAGCTAGCATGCGGCTAATATCCTACTTCTAAATCACTAATCCTCGCCTCCATGGCGACAAGTAAAGTAAGTTTCTTCCAAGTATGATGCCTGCAGGTCGAAGAATAGCTAAACATGCTTCACTACACACCGTAGCTCACCGGCGTCAAAATGTAAACAAACGCCATGCGTGGATTTACACCTAGCATCCACTGTAATGATACTAAGTACAGGTGCGTATGTAGTTGCTAATACTATGATTACATCGATATTTTTTGGCATCACAACATCTTCTTTGGTTTTTTAAACATTTGTATTATGTTTATTATCTCAGGAAATCCGTCCCTGGACAAATGAGGACTTTGAATCTGACCAATGTATGATCCTGTAACGACCAGAGGTGGGTAGAGTAGCCAGAAATTGTACTCAAGTAAGAGTACAGTTACTTAAGAGATTTATTACTCAAGTAAAAGTAAGGAGTAGTCACCCAAATATTTACTTGAGTAAAAGTAAAAAGCATGTTGTGAAAAAACTACTCAAGTACTGAGTAACTGATGAGTAACCTGTTTGTTTAATGATTACGGCAACAAGTAATGCACAAAAACATAAAAATAGCAATGAGCAAATTCAGAGCCAGGAATATCTCTTAAGCAACTAAAACAATAATATATATTAAATAATAGTACATTAAAATAAAATGAAAAAAATGGCACATTGAGCCACAATAACTTAACAGCACCATAGCCTCAGTAGGAATTCATTGATTTGATTGATTGATTGATTAAAACTTTTATTGGTAGATTGCACAGTACAGTACATATTCCGTACAATTGACCACTAAATAGTAACACCCCAATAAGTTTTTCAACGTTTATCAATTACTTAGTAAATGACCAAGTCATATACATATCATACATACACACACAAATAATTTATACACACACATCATATATATGTATATATATATATTAAATATATATATATATATATATATATATACACATTTATATATACAGTATATAATTTATATTTATTTATTTTGCCGTTTTTGTTCACATGTTGAAGGTGTTTTAATGAATATACATGCATGTTTAACATATAGATTCCTATCTTTCATGAAGACAAGAATATAAGTTGGTGTATTACCTGATTCTGATGACTTGCATTGATTGGAATCAGACGTTTTCAAATTTTCAAATGGAGGAGAAAAAAAGTTTCTCTTTCCTGTCTAATACCACATGAAAGTCGTTGGTTTTTGGCATCTTATTTGTCCAGCTGCCATATTCGTTTTTATACACTTTACAAGAAATACATTGGCGGCAAACTCCGTAGCTTGCTAGCTTGTTTAAATAAATTGTGCTGGTTTTCGGAGACTCTTATTTTGTTAGCGCAGCCGCGATGGAGCGGCGCTTTTATTGTGAAGACAGGAACTGTGCGATCAGTCTTTAGGCTTTTGACGGGAAGTACGGTTGAAATAAAAAGTGTCTTTTTTCCTTTACACTTTTGATTGATTGATTGAAACTTATCAGTAGATTGCACAGTACAGTACATAATCCGTAGAATTGACCACTAAATGGTAACAACCGAATACGTTTTTTAACTTGTTTAAGTCGGGTCATGTGACCGTCTGGCTCTGTTTGATTGGTCCAACGTCACCAGTGACTGCATGTGATTGGTGAAACGCAGGCATGCCTAGATTCTACTTTGAAGCTCTGTCATTAACCAAAACAAACATTAATAGATCGATAAAAAAAAGTAGCGAGTAGCGAGCTGAATGTAGATAAATGGAACGGAGTAAAAGTGGCGTTTCTTGTCTATAAATATACTCAAGTAAAAGTAAAAGTATGTTGCATAAAAACTACTCGTAGAAGTACGATTTATCCCAAAAGTTACTCAAGTAAATGTAGCGCGTTACTACCCACCTCTGGTAACGACTTGGTATCGGATCGATACCCAAATTTGTGGTATCATCCAAAACTAATGTAAAACATCCAAACAACTGAAGAATAAGTGATTAGTACATTTTAACAGAAGTGTAAATAGAAAATGTTAAACGAGAAAGTAAGCAGATATTAACAGTAAATGAACAAGTAGATTAACGATTCATTTTCTACCACTTGTCCTTAATAATTTCGACAAAATAATAGAACGATAAATGACACAACGTGTTGCTGCACACTAAATTAGGAGCCTTTGTTTGTACTAATAAAAGATAAGTTGTCTCGTACGTTCGCTATTTTATTTAAGGACAAACTTGCAAAAACAAACCTATGTTTAATGTACCTTAAGATTTTTTTTGTTAAAATAAAGCCGATAATGCACATTTTTGTGGTCCCCTTTATTTAGAAAAGTAGCGAAAAATATCGAAATACATTTTGGTATCGGGACAACACTACAGTTGGCCTTGAGTGAATCCATTTGTGGCTTCATTTCCATTGCCTAGATGTCACGCCGACTAAGCAGTTTAGCTTCAGTGCCTGGCATAAATGTCACTACAGTTCCAGTCACTCGTCCAGGGTCCATCCACCGATCTTGTTCAACGACATTCCCACTGAGTTGTTTTGTTTCTGCGTAAAAAAAAAAAATGTCTGCACCAATTTACAAAGAATGTGTCAGATTAGAGCACTTTCTTCTAGTGTTTGTACACATCTTCGCTTTGGAAAAACATTGTTTTGCAAAAATTATTTTGTCCTTTGATATCTTGTCAGGTTTTTCCATAAGGCGGGACTCAGCCTCTGAACATGTTTTGTTTCACATCTTTTGCAATTAAAAGCCCCTGAATTTCAAATTGTTTTGCTTTATTGTGCGTCTAGACCAGGGGTGTCAAACTTATGCCCGCATAATCAGTTTGCTAAATATAAAAATGAGCTGCTGTTATAGATGTGTCCACTAGATGTCGCAACAGCAATTCAGCGTTTAAAGACGACGTTTTAGCTGACTTTAAGCGGCCTCTGGATTGGCTGACACTACTCCAATCAGCACAGGTGGGAACAATCAGTTGCTCCAGTTGTGGCTGGCAGCAGGTGGCGCACAATATCTTATTTCATTGTAAATTATTTACTCAACGGGTAGAATAACTAAACGGTAAGATGTAAAGACTTAAGTCAACTTGACCATCATCGTTTTAGTTAGAGTTCCATGCAGATCTTGCAATTGGTTGAATGCATGATGCGCACCCTGAACTCCATTGCAAAATGTGTGTTTGTGCATTTGTTATGTTTGTTCTATTTTATGTCATACTTAAATCTACTATGTTCACATCGGTTATGTTTATAGTTATGTGACTTTGATTTCGGCTATGGTGTCATTTTGACAACTGTTTTTTTTTAATATATTACAACTGTAATATTTGAATGGTGATGGTGTCTCAGGGGTTAGTGCGTGTGCCTCACAATGCGAATGTCCTGGGCTCAGGATCTTTCTGTGTGGAGTTTGCATGTTCTCCACGTGACTGCGGGGGTTCCCTCTGTCTTCCTCCCACTTCCAAAGACATGCACCTGGGGATAGGTTGATTGGCAACACTAAATTGGGCCTGGTGAATGTTGTCTGTCTATCTGTGTTGGCCCTATGATGAGGTGGCCACTTGTCCAGGGTGGATCCCGCCTTCCGCCCAAATGCAGCTGAGATAGGTTTCTGCACCCCCCGCGACTCCGAAAGGGAGAAGCGGTAGAAATTGGATGGATAGATGAAATAAATGAATGTGTTGTGGCAGTTGTGGATTTCATCAATGCAGCAGGTTGAGGGAGCAAACGATTGCTTTTCGTTTTGAATTAGCTGCCAACATGACAATACAAAACAGGAAGTGCTTAGAGTTTGTAAAAACACTGCGACAAAGTCTAAGTGAATTTTGCTTTCCATGGTGTTTTTGAAACTCCAATTTTTTTCCTCAGAATTTTCAACAAACATGAAGTGTTTTGCCAAGACGATTATTTGTAATGTGTACATCAGGGGTCACCAACGCGGGGCCCGCGGGCACCAAGTAGCCCATAAGGACCAGATGAGTCGCCCGCTGGCCTGTTCTAAAAATAGCTCAAATAGCAGCACTTACCAGTGAGCTGCCTCAATTTTTTTAAATTGTATTTATTTACTAGCAAACTGGTCTCGCTTTGCTCGACATTTTTAATTCTAAGAGAGACAAAACTCAAATAGAATTTGAAAAGCCAAGAAAATACTTTAAAGACTTGCTTTTTATAACTTTCAGAAAGACCATTTTAGAAAATATAACCTTAAAAATGATTTTAGGATTTTTAAACACATATACCTTTTTACCTTTTAAATTCCTTCCTCTTCTTCCCTGAAAATTTAAATCAATGTTGTAGTATTTTTTTTATTGTAAAGAATAATAAATACATTTTAATTAAATTCTTCATTTTAGCTTCTGTTTTTTTGACGAAGAATATTTGTGAAATTATTTCTTCAAACTTATTATGATTAAAATTCAAAATAATTATTCTGGCAAATCTAGAAAATCTTTAGAATGAAATGTAAATCTTATTTCAAAGTCTTTTGAATTTCTTTTAAAATTTTTGTTCTGGAAAATCTAGAAGAAATAAGGATTTGTCTTTGTTAGAAATCTAGCTTGGTCCAATTTGTTATATATTCTAACAAAGTGCAGATTGGATTTTAACCTATTTAAAACATGTCATCAAAATTCTAAAATGAATCTTAAATCAGGAAAAATTACTGATGACGTTCCATAAATTCTTTTTTAAATTTTTTTCAAAAAGATTCGAATTGGCTAGTTTTTCTCTTCTTTTTTCCGGGTGAATTTTGAATTTTAAAGGGTCGAAATTGAAGATAAACTATGATTCGAAATTAAATTGTCATATTTTTTTCCTCTTTTAAACCGTTCAATTAAGTGTTTTTTTTCAGCATTTATTCTTTACAAAAAAAACTTCCGTAAAAGACGGAAATACCCATTTTTTTTTATATCAATCAATGTTTACTTATATAGCCCTAAATCACTAGTGTCTCAAAGGGCTGCACAAACCACTACCACATCCTCGGTAGGCCCACATAAGGGCAAGGAAAACTCACACCCAGTGGGACGTCGGTGACAATGATGACTATGAGAACCTTGGAGAGGAGGAAAGCAATGGATGTCGAGCGGGTCCAACATGATACTGTGAAAGTTCAATCCACAATGGATCCAACACAGTCGCGAGAGTCCAGTCCAAAGCGGATCCAACACAGCAGCGAGAGTCCCGTTCACAGCGGAGCCAGCAGGAAACCATCCCAAGCGGAGGCGGATCAGCAGCGCAGAGATGTCCCCATATATGGATTTATTTATTAAAGGTAAAGTGAGAAAATTGGTTATTTCTGGCAATTTATTTAAGTGTGTATCAAACTGGTATCCCTTCACATTAATCAGTACCCAAGAAGTAGCTCTTAGTTTCAAAAAGGTAACCCCTGGTGTACATTTTAAGAATTTTCGTGTTCTATTTTGGGCTAAAGTAAGACAAACAAAACAATCTGAATTTGACTTTTTAAGTTGTAATTTTACCAGTCTAGCCCGGATGGGAATAGGTTCTCCTCCATTCGGCCTCTGAGCTAAAATGAGTTAGACATTCCTGCAGCCAGGTACCTTCTGGTCTCACCAAAGGTTCTGACGTGCTGCATGTCTACCGTAATTAATTATCAATCAATCAATGTTTATTTATATAGCCCCAAATCACAAATGTCTCAAAGGACTGCACAAATCATTACGACTACAACATCCTCGGAAGAACCCACAAAAGGGCAAGGAAAACTCACACCCAGTGGGCAGGGAGAATTCACATCCAGTGGGACGCCAGTGACAATGCTGACTATGAGAAACCTTGGAGAGGACCTCAGATGTGGGCAACCCCCCCCCTCTAGGGGACCGAAAGCAATGGATGTCGAGCGGGTCTAACATGATACTGTGAAAGTTCAATCCATAGTGGCTCCAAGACAGCAGTGAGAGTCCCGTCCACAGGAAACCATCTCAAGCGGATCAGCAGCGTAGAGATGTCCCCAACCGATACAGGCGAGCGGTCCATCCTGGGTCCCGACGAGCGGTCCATCCTGGGTCTCGACTCTGGACAGTCAGTACTTCATCCATGGTCATCGGACCGGACCCCCTCCACAAGGGAGGGGGGGACATAGGAGAAAGAAAAGAAGCGGCAGATCAACTGGTCTAAAAAGGAGGTCTATTTAAAGGCTAGAGTATACAGATGAGTTTTAAGATGAGACTTAAATGCTTCTACTGAGGTAGCATCTCGAACTGTTACCGGGAGGGCATTCCAGAGTACAGCACAGTATTAGCACAGCAATTTCAGACTGCAGAAGCCTCTCCCTCACCTTTTTGTCCGTAACTCCAAAAACAATCTGCGCACGGATCATCCATTCTGGCAGCTCTCCAAAATGACAGGTTTTAGCTTTTTTCAGTTTTAAATCGCTCACAAATGTGTCCGAACTGCGAGCTGATTGCTGCATGTGTGAGCAAAACGCTACTTTCAAAAAGTTCCATTCTTCTTCAATGAGCAATCTTCATCAAATTTTCAGATGATTGCGTCGAATGCATTCCTACCTTCAACATCCGCCTACAAAAACCCCCCCTGAGGTCCGGCCAAGGCGAGCGCCATGGCAATTTTCCCTGCCTCGGGTTTGTCGCCCAGTCCGGTGGCTTCTAAGTACAGCATGAAGCTCTGCGTAAAAGGTAAGTTACTCACAGTCAACATTCTTACATGTAATTTACAGCTTCAGGCGACTTTACACTTTTCCATGACGTCAAGTGGCCCAACTCCCAGTACTATGTTGTTTTTCAAGAAACATTTAAATGACAATTTGTTTATTTAAAAACATTGTTTAAATCAATGAGGTGGGACAAAAGCTAATGACATTCATTGTTTTTGCTATAATAAAGGGCATCTGGAAAGTATTCACAACGATTTCCACATTTTGATGAGTCGCCCGCTGGCCTGTTCTAAAAAATAGCTCAAAAAGGAGCACTTACCAGTGAGCTGCCTCTATTTTTAAAATTGTATTTATTTACTAGCAAGCTGCTCTCGCTTTTCTCGACATTTTTGATTCTAAGAGAGACAAAACTCAAATAGAATTTGAAAATCCAAGAAAATATTTTGAAGACTTGGTCTGACACGTTTCCAGTGAAGGTTGGACTCCGCCAAGGCTGTCCTTTGTCACCGATTCTGTTCATAACTTTTATGGACAGAATTTCTAGGCGCAGTCAAGGCGTTGAGGGGTTCCGGTTTGGTGGCCACGGGATTAGGTCTCTTCTTTTTGCAGATGATGTAGTCCTGATGGCTTCATCTGGCCGGGATCTTCAGCTCTCACTGGATCGGTTCGCAGCCGAGTGTGAAGCGACCGGAATGAGAATCAGCACCTCCAAGTCCGAGTCCATGGTTCTCGCCCGGAAAAGGGTGGAGTGCCATCTCCGGGTTGGGGAGGAGACCCTGCCTCAAGTGGAGGAGTTCAAGTACCTAGGAGTCTTGTTCACGAGTGGGGGAAGAGTGGATCGTGAGATCGACAGGCGGATCGGTGCGGCGTCTTCAGTAATGCGGACGTTGTACCGATCCGTTGTGGTGAAGAAGGAGCTGAGCCGGAAGGCAAAGCTCTCAATTTACCGGTCGATCTACGTTCCCATCCTCACCTATGGTCATGAGCTTTGGGTCATGACCGAAAGGATAAGATCACGGGTACAAGCGGCCGAAATTAGTTTCCTCCACCGGGTGGCGGGTCTCTCCCTTAGAGATAGGGTGAGAAGCTCTGCCATCCGGGAGGAACTCAAAGTAAAGCCGCTGCTCCTCCACATCGAGAGGAGCCAGATGAGGTGGTTCGGGCATCTGGTCAGGATGCCACCCGAACGCCTCCCTAGGGAGGTGTTTAGGGAACGTCCAACCGGTAGGAGGCCACGGGGAAGACCCAGGACACGTTGGGAAGACTATGTCTCCCGGCGGGCCTGGGAACGCCTCGGGATCCCCCGGGAAGAGCTAGACGAAGTGGCCGGAGATAGGGAAGTCTGGGCTTCCCTGCTTAGGCTGCTGCCCCCGCGACCCGACCTCGGATAAGCGGAAGATGATGGATGGATGGATGGTCTTCACTTGTTTGAATGAATTCATTTTTTTTTTTTTTTACTTTGCTTCCTATAACTTTCAGAATGACAATTTTAGAGAAAAAATACAACCTTAAAAAGGATTTTCGGATTTTTAAACACTCTTTCATCTCCGTAATATCGCTAAAATTCGCTCCATTCTGTCCACTAAAGACGCCGAGATCATTATCCATGCGTTTGTTACGTCTCGTCTCGACTACTGTAACGTATTATTTTCGGGTCTCCCCATGTCTAGCATTAAAAGATTACAGTTGGTACAAAATGCGGCTGCTAGACTTTTGACAAGAACAAGAAAGTTTGATCACATTACGCCTGTACTGGCTCACCTGCACTGGCTTCCTGTGCACTTAAGATGTGACTTTAAGGTTTTACTACTTACCTATAAAATACTACACGGTCTAGCTCCATCCTATCTTGCCGATTGTATTGTACCATATGTCCCGGCAAGAAATCTGCGTTCAAAGGACTCCGGCTTATTAGTGATTCCCAAAGCCCAAAAAAAGTATGCGGGCTATAGAGCTTTTTCATTTCAGGCTCCAGTACTCTGGAATGCCCTCCCGGTAAAAGTTCGAGATGCCACCTCAGTAGAAGCATTTAAGTCTCACCTTAAAACTCATTTGTATACTTTAGCCTTTAAATAGACTCCCTTTTTAGACCAGTTGATCTGCTGTTTCTTTTCTTTTTCTTCTATGTCCCACTCTCCCGTGTGGAGGGGGTCCGGTCCGATCCGGTGGCCATGTACTGCTTGCCTGTGTATCGGCTGGGGACATCTCTGCGCTGCTGATCCGCCTCCGCTTGGGATGGTTTCCTGCTGGCTCCGCTGTGAACGGGACTCTCGCTGCTGTGTTGGATCCGCTTTGGACTGGACTCTCGCGACTGTGTTGGATCCATTGTGGATTGAACTTTCACAGTATCATGTTAGACCCGCTCGACATCCATTGCTTTCCTCCTCTCCAAGGTTCTCATAGTCATCATTGTCACCGACGTCCCACTGGGTGTGAGTTTTCCTTGCCCTTATGTGGGCCTACCGAGGATGTCGTAGTGGTTTGTGCAGCCCTTTGAGACATTAGTGATTTAGGGCTATATAAGTAAACATTGATTGATTGATATACCGTTTTACCTTTTAAATTCCTTCCTCTTCTTTCCTGACAATTTAAATCAATGTTCAAGTGAATTAATTTTATTCATTGTAAAGAATAATAAATACTGTGGTGGGTGTGGCCTGCGCGCCTGCGGGGAAGCGGGGTGTGGCAGGGCCGGCTTCGAGGTTGGCGACAGGTGAGTGGATGACACAGCTGAAAGTGTTCATCTAATCACCTGTCGTTCTTATATTGTCGAACTTGGAAGCTTGTCATGTCAGTCCTTGGTGGTCCCGAGAACCCGGAAGCAGCAGACTTCCACAAATACATTTTAATTTAATTCTTCACTTTATTTTCAGTTTTTTAGACGAATAATATTTGTGAAATATTTCTTCAAACTTATGATTAAAATTCAAAAAAACTATTCCGGCAAATCTAGAAAATCTTTAGAATCAAATTTAAATCTTATTTCAAAGTCTTTTGAATTTCTTTTACAATTTTTGTTCTGGAAAATCTAGAAGAAATAATGATTAGTCTTTGTTAGAAATTGGTCCAATTTGTTATATATTCTAACAAAGTGCAGATTGGATTTCAACCTATTTAAAACATGTCATCAAAATTCTAAATTTAATCTTAATCAGGAAAAATTACTAATGATGTTCCATTAATTCTTTTTTTAACTTTTTCAAAAAGATTCGAATTAGCTAGTGTTTCTATTCTTTTTTTCGGGTGAATTTTGAGTTTTAAAGAGTCAAAAATTGAAGATAATGTCAGACGTATTTGTTGTTGACGAACCCCAAGACGCAGAGACGGAGGCAGGCATAGAATATGAAAACAGGATTTAATTAAAACTAAACAAGAACAAACAAAAAGCACGCACGTGGGCGGGATAACAAACTAAGGGAGCTAGCACTGGAAGCTAGAAAACAAAAAGGAACTTTAGCATGGAAGATAGTGGATAGCAAACAGAAAAACTGGAAATAACTAATGCTAACGGAAACAGCTTACCGCTACGACGACCAGGACAAAATGTAGCATGACAGGTAGTAGCTGTAACAAAACGACACGACAGGTAGCACGAAGTGAAGTGAATTATATTTATATAGCGCTTTTCTCTAGTGACTCAAAACGCTTTACATAGTGAAACCCAATTTCTAAGTTACATTTAAACCAGTGTGGGTGGCACTGGGAGCAGGTGGGTAAAGTGTCTTGCCCAAGGGCACAACGGCAGTGACTAGGATGGCGGAAGCGGGAATCAAACCTGCAAGCCTCAAGTTGCCGCTCTACCAACCGTGCTATGCCGCCCCGACAAGAGTGATATGTGGCAACGACAATACAATGATCAAGCAACTGACAAAAGACAAAGCAGGTACAAATTGGAGCGGGCTGATTGTCGACAGGTGTGGCCAGGAGGAACACAGCACTCAGGGAACAAGACAGGAAGCTGACAAAATAAGAGCACTAGACCGGAACTAAAGACAGAGGAAACAGACAAATGCAGAGGAAAAAAAATAAAACATAGACAAACTGTCAGGGGAAAGCCTGACAGATAAACTATGTTCCAAGATTAAATTTTCATTTTTTTCCTGTTTTCTCCGCTTTTAAACCGTTGAATTAAGTGATTTTTCTTCATCATTTATTCTCTACAAAAAAACCTTCCGTAAAAGGAAAATAAATGTACGACGGAATGACAGACATAAAAATCTATTTTTATATATATATATATATATATATATATTTATTTATTAAAAGGTAAATTTGTAACGCCGGTTCGGCATCGTGGTACCGGGTTCGATTCCCTCGAGGATGCGTCAAACGAAGAACACAACAAAAAGGTAAGATCTAACAAATTTATTAACAAAAAGTGAGCTCTGAACAAAAACACTGGAGCTAATAAAACGGGAAACAAAAGACGCTAGCGTGAAAGCTAGGGAATATAAAGAACTAAGATTTGGCACGATGGCACAAAAAATGAAAACAAAGATGATTAGCATGTGAGCTAAAGATGACAACAAAGCGGCTTAGCTAATGAGCTAGCGAGAAAAACATACCTGACGTTACCTGTTGCATGTGAGCAAATTAGAGTCCCAGAAAAAAATAAACAGAAGAGGCTGGCTTATAAAGGGAAGGTAATTAGCAGTGAACAGGTGTGCAGGAACTAATAAGTAACCATGGTGATGGACTAAACGGGAAATAAACGGATCAGACGGAGAATGAGAACAGAGATGGAAAAATAAACAATAATATTTGAAGATCCGAGTCACGGATCGCAACAAAATTGAGAAAATTGGCGATTTCTGGCAATTTATTTAAGTGTGTATCAAACTGGTAGCCCTTCGCATTAATCAGTACCCAAGAAGTAGCTCTTGGTTTCAAAAAGGTTGCTGACCCCTGTGTTAGAGCCTTATTCCAAAAATGTGTGTCCTCAAAATTCTAGAAATGAAAATGGGATTTTTATTTTATTTCATGTAAACAATCATTTACAGATTGCTCAATACTTTGTTGAAGAAATGATAGCCTCACGTCTTTTTGAATATAATGATTGTAGCTGAGATAGGCGCCAGCGCCCCCCGCGACCCCAAAAAAGGAATAAGCGGTAGAAAATGGATGGATGGATGCCACAAGCTCGGCACACCTACATATGGGCAGTGTTGCCCTTTTCCTCTCGAGCTCCGTCAGGTTGAACGTGAAGTGTCAGTTTTGGTCCAGGATGCCTCTGTAAATTTCTGCATTCGTCTTTTCAAATTTTTACCCGTCCCGGAATATCCGTAAAAAAAAAGCTTTAAAGTCCTCGATTTTCGCTATTTGCCTAAGCCACTGTCCATTTCCCTGTGACGTCACCTAGCGATTTCAATACAAACAATGGCGAATAGCACAGAAAGATATAGCGACATTAGCTCGGATTCAGACTCGGATTTCAGCGGCTTAAGCGATTCAACAGATTACGCATGTATCGAAACGGATGGTTGGAGTATGGAGGCAGATAGCGAAAACGAAATTGAAGAAGAAACTGAAGCTATTGAGCGAATAGCTATTGACGCTATTCGGCCATGCATGTCTGTCTTAGCATCGTCCGGTAAAATGTGCAGACCAACCGATCAGGACTTTCGCATTGACACTGGATCAACTTAAATCCGTCGATTGGTAAGTGTTTGTTTTTAGACCAGTTGATCTGCCGTTTCTTTTCTTTTTCTTCTATGTCCCACTCTCCCTTGTGGAGGGGGTCCGGTCCGATCCGGTCCGATCCGGTGGCCATGTACTGCTTGCCTGTGTATCGGCTGGGGACATCTCTGCGCTGCTGATCCGCCTCCGCTTGGGATGGTTTCCTGCTGGCTCCGCTATGAACGGGACTCTCGCTGCTGTGTTGGATCCGCTTTGGACTGGACTCTCGCGACTGTGTTGGATCCATTGTGGATTGAACTTTCACAGTATCATGTTAGACCCGCTCGACATCCATTGCTTTCCTCCTCTCCAAGGTTCTCATAGTCATCATTGTCACCGACGTCCCACTGGGTCATTATTGTCACCGATGTCCCACTGGGTGTGAGTTTTCTTTGCCCTTATGTGGGCCTACCGAGGATGTCGTAGTGGTTTGTGCAGCCCTTTGAGACACTAGTGATTTAGGGCTATATAAGTAAACATTGATTGATTGATTGAAATGTGGGTGGAAGGAAACGCTTGATGTAAATATAGTATCAAATGTACATACAGGTAGCCTAAATAGCATGTGAGCATCGATTAGCTGGCAGTCATGCCGCGACCAAATATGTCTGATTAGCACATAAGTCAATAAAATCAACAAAACTCACCGGTCCAAGAAACCGGTGGTCTCTCTGTGGGGAGAAGAGAACCTTCTAGAAAGACAACCATCTCAGCAGCAAACCACTAATCATGCCTGTGTGGTAGAGTGACCCCGACAGAAGTCATTTCTGAGTCAAAAGTTTGCCAAAATGAATCTGAATGACTCTCAGACCATGAGAAACAAGAATATCTGGTCCGACGAGACAAAGATTGAACCAGTCATCGTGTTTGGAGGAAACCAGGCAGCGCTTATCACCAGGCCAACACCATTCCTACAGTGAAGCATAGTGGTGGCAGCATCATGGTGTGGGGAAGGTTTTAAGCGTCAGGAACTGGAGACAAGTCAGGATATGTCATGTCTTGTGATCATGTTTTGTTTGGTTATGTTCTGTTTTGCTTAAGACTCCATTGTTTCCTGTTTTTACCAAGACTACCCATTCGTTTTCACCTGTCCTCATGTCACGCACCTGTCTCACGTTTTGCACTCGCACACCTGTCACTCATCATGTCAATATTACTTAAGCTTCCATTTGCCAGGCAGTCTTTCTGGCGACATCGCTCTGCTTCATGTCATGTTTCATAATCCACGCTTGCCCTGTTCAAGTCATCGCAAGTTAAATTTGTTTATTATTGCCACAGTTAGTGTCTTTTGTTTATTGTCCATAGGTCTGCCTTTGTGCTAGTTTTTGTTTTTATAGCCAAGTTTTGTACTTCCGCCCTTGTGCGCGCCTTTTGTTTATTCCTTTTATTAGTGTTAAAATAAAGATGTCATTACCTTCACGCCACCTACGGTCCAAGTTCAGTTGCGGGAAAACAACCACCCCGTAGTCCACGTCCTGACAGGATAGAGGGAAATATGAGTGCAGCAAAGTACGGAGACATCCGACCTGAGGAAGCTTGCCAGGTGCTACAAAGAGGAATGGGTGAAACTGCCCAAAGATAGATGTGTCCCGTAGCTCTCACTTCGATTGTAATGAAATGTTTTGAAACATTTGTTGTGTCACTGCTCATGAAGGATGTCAGGCTAAATTTAGATTGTGTGCCAGTTTACGTACAAGCAGGAATGCAGTACTGATGATGCAATCCTTTGCACCTTGCACTTTATCTCCAAGCACCTTGTGAACAAAAAAGCTTATGCTAGAATTTTATTTGTTGATTCCAGCTCAGCTTTTAATACTCTTGGAGAAGCTCAAACACATGGGTGTAAACTCCACCTTGATCAAATGGTCCCACTCTTTTTTAAAGGGGAACATTATCACAATTTCGGAAGGGTTAAAACCAATAAAAATCAGTTCCCAGTGTCTTATTTTATCTTTCGAAGTTTTTTTCAAAATTTTACCTGTCCCGGAATATCCCTAAAAAAAGCTTTAAAGTGCTTGATTTTCGCTATTTGCCTAAGCCACTGTCCATTTCCCTGTGACGTCACATAGCGATTCCAATACAAACAATGGCGAATAGCACAGAAAGATATAGCGACATTAGCTCGGACTCAGACTCGGATTTCAGCGGCTTAAGCGATTCAACAGATTACGCACGTATTGAAACAGATGGCTGGAGTATGGAGGCAGATAGCGAAAACGAAATTGAAGAAGAAACTGAAGCTATTGAGCGAATAGCTATTGACGCTATTCGGCCATGCATGTCTGTCTTAGCATCGTCCGGTAAAATGTGCAGACCAACCGATCAGGACTTTCGCAATGACTCTGGATCAACTTAAATCCGTCGATTGGTAAGTGTTTGTTTCGCATTAAATGTGGGTGGAAGGAAACGCTGGATGTAAATATAGTTTAAAATGTACATACAGCATGTTAGCATCGATTAGCTGGCAGTCATGCCGCGACCAAATATGTCTGATTAGCACGTAAGTCAATAAAATCAACAAAACTCAACTTTGTGATTTCGTTGACTTTATCGTTGGGAATGCATCTGCTTTGAGTGTCGCAGGATATCCAGACATTCTTGCCATCTCTGTCGTAGCATCGCCGGTAAAAACCAAACGAGGGACTTTCGCATCTCTTGACACTGGAGCGACTTAAATCCGTCGACTAGTATTTGTTTGTTTGGCATTAAATGTGGATGGAGGGAAAGGCTGAATGTAAATATAGCTACAAATGAGGCATAATGCTGCAATATCAATCAATCAATCAATGTTTACTTATATAGCCCTAAATCACTAGTGTCTCAAAGGGCTGCACAAACCACTACGACATCCTCGGTAGGCCCACATAAGGGCAAGGAAAACTCACACCCAGTGGGACATCGGTGACAATAATGACCCAGGGGGACGTCGGTGACAATGATGACTATGAGAACCTTGGAGAGGAGGAAAGCAATGGATGTCGAGCGGGTCTAACATGATACTGTGAAAGTTCAATCCATAATGGATCCAACACAGTCGCGAGAGTCCAGTCCAAAGCGGATCCAACACAGCAGCGAGAGTCCCGTTCACAGCGGAGCCAGCAGGAAACCATCCCAAGCGGAGGCGGATCAGCAGCGCAGAGATGTCCCCAGCCGATACACAGGCGAGCAGTACATGGCCACCGGATCGGACCGGACCCCCTCCACAAGGGAGAGTGCGACATAGAAGAAAAAGAAAAGAAACGGCAGATCAACTGGTCTAAAAAGGGAGTCTATTTAAAGGCTAGAGTATACAAATGAGTTTTAAGGTGAGACTTAAATGCTTCTACTGAGGTGGCATCTCGAACTGTTACCGGGAGGGCATTCCAGAGTACTGGAGCCCGAACGGAAAACCCTCTATAGCCCGCAGACTTTTTTTGGGCTTTGGGAATCACTAATAAGCCGGAGTCCTTTGAATGCAGATTTCTTGCCGGGACATATGGTACAATACAATCGGCAAGATAGGATGGAGCTAGACCGTGTAGTATTTTATACGTAAGTAGTAAAACCTTAAAGTCACATCTTAAGTGCACAGGAAGCCAGTGCAGGTGAGCCAGTACAGGCGTAATGTGATCAAACTTTCTTGTTCTTGACAAAAGTCTAGCAGCCGCATTTTGTACCAACTGTAATCTTTTAATGCTAGACATGGGGAGACCCGAAAATAATACGTTACAGTAATCGAGGCGAGACGTAACAAACGCATGGATAATGATCTCAGCGTCTTTAGTGGACAGAATGGAGCGAATTTTTGCGATATTACGGAGATGAAAGAAGGCCGTTTTAGTAACGCTTTTAATGTGTGCCTCAAAGGAGAGAGTTGGGTCGAATATAATACCCAGATTCTTTACCGTGTCGCCTTGTTTAATTGTTTGGTTGTCAAATGTTAGAGTTGTATTATTAAATAGAGTTCGGTGTCTAGCAGGACCGATAATCAGCATTTCCGTTTTTTTGGCGTTGAGTTGCAAAAAGTTAGCGGACATCCATTGTTTAATTTCATTAAGACACGCCTCCAGCTGACTACAATCCGGCGTGTTGGTCAGCTTTAGGGGCATGTAGAGTTGGGTGTCATCAGCATAACAGTGAAAGCTAACACCGTATTTGCGTATGATGTCACCTAGCGGCAGCATGTAGATGCTGAAGATATCTAGGATTTCACCTGTCCGTCATTCCTAACAGGCGTAACCTGAGTCCACTTATCAGCAGCCAGGCTCACACCCGTCGGGATCCCGTGACAGGAATCTCCAAGGTTGCTGTGTGCGCGTCGCAGGAGAGTTCCCTGGTCCGCCTCCCATCGTATGCGTAACGCGGGTCTGCTGATTGCAATCGCGCCCGCTCCTACTAAGGGCTCGTAACCAGTTCCTCCTCCTACAGTGGGCACACGCCGGTTTTGCGCCTACCCGTCGTCCTCTCACGCGTAACACGGGTCTGACTGTCGGCAGTCGTGCCCGCACATGTTCGGGTCCGTAATAGGCATCACCATGTTCGCTGTGAACACTTCGCACTTGGGGCTTACCTGCCCGCCATCCACCGTAGGCGCAACACAGATCCACTAGGATATTTGTGCCCGCGCCCACCAAGGACTCGTAACAGGGGTCACCCCACATGCAGTGGGCTCACGCCGGGGTTGCCAGTCCGCCTCCCCACACGAGGGCCCATCACTGTGCCCACCATGCACCCGCCAGGGCTCGTAACAGGGTTCCCCAGGTTCCTTGGACGTCTTTATATCGTGCGTTTAATTCACTGCTCATTAAGGGCAGTGGTATTTCACTTGCGACGCCCTGGGGCCCCCCACTTATTCTACACCCCTCATGTCTCTTCACAATTGCAGACTAGAGTCAAGCTCAACAGGGTCTTCTTTCCCCGCTGATTCTGCCAAGCCCGTTCCCTTGGCTGTGGTTTCGCTAGATAGTGGCTAGGGACAGTGGGAATCTCATTCAACCATTCATGCGCGTCACTAATTAGATGACGAGGCGTTTGGCTACCTTAAGAGAGTCATAGTTACTCCCGCCGTTTACCCGCGCGTCAATGAATTTCTTCACTTTGACATTCAGAGCACTGGGCAGAAATCACATCGAGTCAACACCCATCGCGGGCCATCGCGATGCTTTGTTTTAATTAAACAGTCGGATTCCCCTGGTCCCCACCAGTTCTAAGTCAGCTGCTAGGCGCCAGCCGAGGCCACCCGGCAGGACGCCTCGCCGGGGTCCAGAGCCGAGGCCCTTTCACCCGAGAGGGCCCCACCGGGAGCCGTAGCTGAGGTGATCCGCGAGAAGGGCCCGACGCACGTCCAGGGTCACCACGGCACCCGCCGCGCCGACACCCCGCCTGACCCGCCTTCCCCGCGGCTGGCGACACGCGCCCGGCACCGGCGGCACGGCCGCACTGGGCGGTAGATCGACCGAGGCCACCGGCGCGGATGCGCCGCACGCAACCGCAGGTCCAAACAGGAGGCGGGGACGGGCGGCGAGGCGACGGCTCCCCCAGCCGCGGAACGTCCCCAGCCCCGCTTCGCACCCCAGCCCGACCGACCCAGCCCTTAGAGCCAATCCTTGTCCCGAAGTTACGGATCTGTCATGCCGAATTCCCTTACCCGCCTTGTTCTAACATGCCAGAGGCTGTTCGCCTTGGAGACCTGCTGCGGATACGGGTACCGCCTGGCGCGAGATTTACACCTTCTCCCCCGGATTTTCAAGGGCCGGCGAGAGCTCACCGGACCTCGCCGCAACCGCGACGCTTTCCCGGCCAGAGTTTGACACCCATGTCCTAAGCCTTCTACACAAGGACCCCTCTGTGTACCAAGACGAGACAGACCTATTTATTAGGTGGTGTGATACCAACCATCTTATTCTAAATGTGACCAAGACAGGAAATGGTTTTGGATCCGAGGAATGTGACTGACCATGAGCCAGTGCTCATCAAAAATCAAGAAATCACCCAGGTATCCTTATATAAATATTTAGGGGTTCATATTGATAATCTTCTCTGCTGGAAGACACATATTGACAAACTGTGCAATAGACTGCAACAGAGGCTATATTTTTTGCGAAGATTAAGATTGTACGGCGTAAGCAGCCACATCATGATGAAAGCGCTATATAAATATAATTCACTTCAATTTTCTACCGTGCCATTGTAGAGAGCATCAGTTACTAAAACGGCCTTCTTTCATTTCCGTAATATCGCTAAAATTCGCTCCATTCTGTCCACTAAAGACGCTGAGATCATTATCCATGCGTTTGTTACGTCTCGTCTCGACTACTGTAACGTATTATTTTCGGGTCTCCCCATGTCTAGCATTAAAAGATTACAGTTGGTACAAAATGCGGCTGCTAGACTTTTGACAAGAACAAGAAAGTTTGATCACATTACACCTGTACTGGCTCACCTGCACTGGCTTCCTGTGCACTTAAGATGTGACTTTAAGGTTTTACTACTTACGTATAAAATACTACACGGTCTAGCTCCATCCTATCTTGCCGATTGTATTGTACCATATGTCCCGGCAAGAAATCTGCGTTCAAAGGACTCCGGCTTATTAGTGATTCCCAAAGCCCAAAAAAAGTCTGCGGGCTATAGAGCGTTTTCCGTTCGGGCTCCAGTACTCTGGAATGCCCTCCCGGTAACAGTTCGAGATGCCACCTCAGTAGAAGCATTTAAGTCTCACCTTAAAACTCATTTGTATACTCTAGCCTTTAAATAGACTCCCTTTTTAGACCAGTTGATCTGCCGTTTCTTTTCTTTTTCCTCTATGTCCCACTCTCCCTTGTGGAGGGGGTCCGGTCCAATCCGGTGGCCATGTACTGCTTGCCTGTGTATCGGCTGGGGACATCTCTGCGCTGCTGATCCGCATCCGCTTGGGATGGTTTCCTGCTGGCTCCGCTGTGAACAGGACTCTCGCTGCTGTGTTGGATCCGCTTTGGACTGGACTCTCGCGACTGTGTTGGGTCCATTATGGATTGAACTTTCACAGTATCATGTTAGACCCGCTCGACATCCATTGCTTTCCTCCTCTCCAAGGTTCTCATAGTCATCATTGTCACCGACGCCCCACTGGGTGTGAGTTTTCCTTGCCCTTATGTGGGCCTACCGAGGATGTCGTAGTGGTTTGTGCAGCCCTTTGAGACACTAGTGATTTAGGGCTATATAAGTAAACATTGATTGATTGATTGATTGTTGTGTCCTTGGGCAAGACACTTTACCCACCTGCTCCCAGTGCCACCCACACTGGTTTAAATGTAACTTAGATATTGGGTTTCACTATGTAAAGTGCTTTGAGTCACTAGAGAAAAGCGCTATATAAATATAATTCACTTCACTTCACATTCATATTTTCTTGAAGTATTATTCAATAAATAAAGGATTTTTGAATTGTTGCTATTTTTGGAATATTTTAAAAAAATCTCACGTACCCCTTGGCATACCTTCAAGTACCCCCAGGGGTACGCGTACCCCCCATTTGAGAACCACTGTCGTAGGGTGCCCAGAAAACATGCTTTCAGTTTCATACAGCTAAAATCTGACACAAAGCCTCAACTCTGACCATGATCAAATTCGGACAGAATTTTTTTTTCTTCCAAGTATTTTATCTGCACTTTTTACTTGTAACTCAATTAATTAATAGTACATTTTTACTGAACTACCCTAAGCTGTGCTCTACGAACTGGCCTAACACGCACACCCGAGAAGACATCGATCGACCAAAACCCCAGCAGGAAGTCATCATTGTACGCTCAGACAAGTACAGTGAGAACATGATGTCCTACTTCCTTACCAATGCAAGTGGACTAATTGCTCTGCAAGCCGACGGGGCCCTGAAGTGACCCCCTTTTTTTTTTTTGTTTTGTTTCCACTGGAAGAAAAGTGCTCCAGATTTACAACAAAGAAACGGAAGCACATTTTTAACTTGGCGACAGCCTCCAAAAGCAACAGGCGTGTCCACATTAGAGCTTACAATTATAACAGTTAGTCAACACTGCATGACTGGAGACATCATGGGATGGTAAGTACTCATCAAAAGCGAGTAATTGCTGCGGATGATGACCAGTGCTGACATGTGACGAGCTCGTCACCATGCAAAAAGACTCCCGTGAAGATAAACGCACGGAAATGACGAGCGATTCCTCAAAGAACCAAACATAGGTTACCCTTTTAAAAGTGCTAAATCAGCATTTCCAAGGTTGAATGCAGCCTACTGAAAGCCACTACTACCGACCACGCAGTCTGATAGTTTATACATCAATGATGAAATATTAACATTGCAACACATGCCAATACGGCCTTTTTAGTTTACTAAATTGCAATTTTAAATTTCCCGCGAATTATCCTGCTGAAAAGGTCGCGATATGATGACGCGTGCGCCTGGCGTCACGGATTGTAGCGGACGTTTTTGTCCCAGCACCGATCCCAGCTATAAGTCGTCTGCTTTAATCGCATAATTACAGAGTATTCTGGACATCTGTGTTGCTGAATCTTTTGCAATTTGTTCAAATAATAATGGAGACGTCAAAGAAGAAAGATGTAGGTGGGAAGCGGTGTATTGCGGCCGCCTTTAGAATAGAATAGAATAGAAAGTACTTTATTGATCCCTGGGGGAAATTCAGCACCACAGTTCGCTCACAATAAACAATAATAATAATAAATAATATATAAATAAATAAATAAATAAATGGGTTGTACTTGTATAGCGCTTTTCTACCTTCAAGGTACTCAAAGCGCTTTGACACTACTTCCACATTTACCCATTCACACACACATTCACACACTGATGGAGGGAGCTGCCATGCAAGGCGCCAACCAGCACCCATCAGGAGCAAGGGTGAAGTGTCTTGCTCAGGACACAACGGACGTGACGAGGTTGGTACTAGGTGGGGATTGAATAATATAAATATATTCTACATATATTCTACATTTAAGTGCAGTCAAGAAAGTACATATGCATTACACAGTCTGATGGCTGTCGGTATGAAGGACCTCCTGTGTCGTTCCGTGTTACATTTTGCATTTGCATTTAGCAACACAAACACAGCCCGGTGTTTCCTTGTTTACATACCCGAAAGATGACGGTGAAGCTTTAGTAGAAGCATTTAAGTCTCACCTTAAAACTCATTTGTATACTCTAGCCTTTAAATAGACTCCCTTTTTAGACCAGTTGATCTGCCGTTTCTTTTCTTTTTCTTCTATGTCCCACTCTCCCTTGTGGAGGGGGTCCGGTCCGATCCGGTGGCCATGTACTGCTTGCCTGTGTATCGGCTGGGGACATCTCTGCGCTGCTGATCCGCCTCCGCTTGGGATGGTTTCCTGCTGGCTCCGCTGTGAACGGGACTCTCGCTGCTGTGTTGGATCCGCTTTGGACTGGACTCTCGCGACTGTGTTGGATCCATTATGGATTGAACTTTCACAGTATCATGTTAGACCCGCTCGACATCCATTGCTTTCCTCCTCTCCAAGGTTCTCATAGTCATCATTGTCACCGACGTCCCACTGGGTGTGAGTTTTCCTTGCCCTTATGTGGGCCTACCGAGGATGTCGTAGTGGTTTTTGCAGCCCTTTGAGACACTAGTGATTTAGAGCTATATAAGTAAACATTGATTGATTGATTGATTGATTGAACAGAGCGGTCAAGCGAACATGGTTCCCATCCACATGTCAACCGGCAGGTTTTGGTGGGAAAATGGTGGTAAAAAGTTGGCTCTTACCATAGATATGAGCGGAGAGTTTGTGTCGTTCCTCCTGGAGCTGCGGAATCTCTTGCCTCCTCCCACCGGCCGCCCCCGACCGTCGGATGCTTACACCGTGGAGGAGGGAAAAAAAAAAAAAATCTCAGCACGGCTGCCTGCGCCTCGTCGAGAAACGTGGCTTCCCTCGGAGACACTGGCACTCACCACACCCGTGGCCACACCCTTCCGACTCTCAGGTTGTACAGGTACGACCATATAATCTCACTAAAACACTAGTAACACAATTAGCAGATAAGCGATTTTCCAGAATTATCTTAGTAAATGTGTCTAATAACATCTGAATCGCTCCCACTGCCCTCGTCTTTTTTTTTCTTCTAGTCCTTCACTCTCACTTTCCTCATCCACAAATCTTTCATCCACGCTCAAATTAATGGGGAAATCGTCGCTTTCTCTGTCCGAATCGCTCTTGGTGCTGGTGGCTATGATTATAAACAATGTGAGGATGTGAGGAACTCCACAACCTGTGACGTCACGCGCACATCATCTGCTACTTCCGGTACAGGCAAGGCTTTTTTATTAGCGACCAAAAGTTGAGAACTTTATCATCGATGTTCTCTACTAAATCCTTTCAGCAAAAATACGGCGATTTCGCGAAATTAACAAGTTTGACACATAGAATGGACCCGCTATCCCCGTTTAAATAAGAAAATCTCATTTCAGTAGGCCTTTAAGTTCTAAGTTCACATTGCAGGTTATGATCTTCAACATTGGCTTCGTCAACAGCGAACAAGCGGTTATATTTGTATAACGCTTTTCTACCTTCAAGGTACTCAAAGCACTTTGACACTATTTCCACATTCACACACACATTCACACACTGATGTCCATGCAAAGCTTTAACCACGACCCATCAGGAGCAAGGGTGAAGTGTCTTGCTCAGGGAACACAACGGACGGGACGAGGTTAGTAGAAGGTGGGAATTGAACCAGGAATCCTCAGGTTGCTGGCACTGAAACTCCCCCAACCGTGCCACGCTGTCCCCAATGTGTTTTAGCATCAAGCTAGCGCACTTTTTGGAAAAGCGGAGCCTTACTTTACTAACGTTGTAGCGTTTTTTTGAGTCGATTGCGGCGTTGGCATTGAAAATTGCAACATTACCTCAAGGTAGTTTGGCTGAGTACTGTTAGAATAATTATGTATATATTATCACACAACTCTTATGCTTAAGGGCCGTTGCTATGGTTATTATCAATTGTGCTGAAATTGTATATTTTTTTCTTTGTCTGCGCAAAGATGTCAATCCAAAAGATTGCAATCCAGTCTCGTATCAGTGTTTGTTTACAAAAATCGAGTACCGTGACGCAGACAGAGCAGAGACAAGGCGATATCAAAGTATCGACACATTTGCATTTTTGTATGTCGTCTGTCTATCTGTGTTGGCCCTGCGATGAGGTGGCGACTTGTCCAGGGTGTACACCGCCTTCCGCCCGATTGTAGCTGAGATAGGCACCACCGCCCCCCGCGACCCCAAAAGGAATAAGCGGTAGGAAATGGATATAATGATATATTGTGTCGAACTGGGGGTGTTGAGATCACCCCCGTCCCTCAGCGACAACTTCAGCGATGTAACCAAGGATCCCAAATAAATAGAGGAAGCACGTGGGCTGGACTTTTAGAACGTAGTTTGGAGTACAGCCCAAAACACGTCTCTCCTAAATTGAGCAAAATGTAACTCCGTCTCTGCATGATTCCTTGCTTCTTGTCTGTTCAATAGATGTCATCAGTGTTTGAACCTGACAATGCGCTCTCAGTGCTGCTGGAGTGGTTGCCAAGTACCACGGCACCGTTATGTTTTTGCGTAAATCAATGCCAGGTAGGACCGGCGGGATTCGGTCGGTGCCAATAAAACACGGCAAAATACTACCGTTCAATGACTGCTTTTAATCAATTAACGATTTATTATCTCATTAAAGGAGCAATATTTAATTTTGGGGTGTGCTTACTTTAGTAAAAATAAATACACAGACAAAAACAATAACACTGGCATGTCCGTGACTCGACCACACCAAAGTTCCACTTCATGGCTTTTTTTTTTAATCACGGACACTGAAAATACGTTTTTTCCCTGCCACAGAAAACAGGGAGTGGGTTTAAATTGAATTCCAGGAAGTAGCGCGAGAGCACGAGAACTAAAAACCAAAAATAGACAGACAGACAATAAAAATAAATAGAATTTTATGCAAGAGGTCATGTGACAATGAAGCTGCATTGCGATTGGCCGAGGAGAGCGCTTTGTATCCCTGACTGTAATGTTCTCATCCCAGTGTGGGAACTGGAGACTAAACATCACGCTAAACTACATCCACGATGAACACATGAGCCGTCGCTGTAGAATCCGTAAATTTACTGGGTTCATTCACCATGGCACGTAGTGAAAACTGTCAAAAAAGACAGAAAAAATAAACAATAAAGGGCTTGTTTGCTTTTAAACAAGACAATGCATAACTTAAAGGCCTACTGAAATGAGATTTCTATGTGTCATACTTGATCATTTCGCCATATTGCCATATTTTTACTGAAAAGATTTAGTAGAGAACATCCACGATAAAGTTCGCAACTTTTGGTCGCTAATAAAAAGGCCTTGCCTGTACCGGAAGTAGCAGACGATGTGCGCGTGACGTCACGGGTTGTGGAGCTCCTCACATCCTCACATTGTTTACAATCATGGCCACCAGCAGCAAGAGCAATTCGGACCGAGAAAGCGACGATTTCAACATGAATTTGAGCAAGGATGAAAGATTTGTGGATGAGGAAAGTTAGAGTGAAGCACTAAAAAAGAAAAGTTGACGGCTCCAGGCGACTGCAGTGTGAGTGATTTAGATGTTATTAGGCACATTTACTAGGAAAATCCCTTATCTGCTTATTGTGTTAATAGTGTTTTAGTGAGATTATAAAGTCATACCTGAAAGTCGGAGGGCTGCGGTGAACGCCAGTGTCTCTGAGAGAAGCCAATGGAGAAGCCAAGATCACAGCTGCCTTTTCGACAGCTGCAGGAGGAGGTCGCATAATCCACTCAAGTCTCCGGTAAGAGCCGACTGAATATCACAATTTTCCCGTCCAAACACTTGCTGGTTGACGTAGAGAAACATGTTAACTTGACCGCTCTGTGTTAAAGCTTCACAACAAACAAAGAAGCACCGGCTGTGTTTCGGTTGCTAAAGGCAGCTACAATCCACCGCTTTCCACCAACAGCATTCTTCTTTGACGTCTCAAATATTAATTGACCCCTCCGATTTTCAGGTACTATGTAATCTCACTAAAACACTAGTAACACAATAAGCAGATAAAGGATTTTCCAGAATTATCCTAGTAAATGTGTCTAATAACATCTGAATCGCTCTCACTTCCCTCGCCTTTTTTTTTCCTAGTCCTTCACTCTCACTATCCTAATCCACGAATCGTTCATCCTCGCTCAAATTAATGGGGAAATTGTCGCTTTCTCGGTCCGAATCGCTCTAGCTGCTGGTGGCCATGATTGTAAGCTGCTGGTGACTATGATTGTAAACAATGTGAGGATCTGAGGAGCTCTAAAACCCGTGACGTCACACGCACATCGTCTGCTACTTCCGGTACAGGCAAGGCTTTTTTATTAGCGACCAAAAGTTGCGAACTTTATGGTCGATGTTCTCTTCTAAATCCTTTCAGCAAAAATATGGCAATATCGTGAAATGATCAAGTATGAAAATCTCATTTCAGTAGACCTTTAACACAAGACCGACAAATCCATCCCGTAAGTAGTGGAGGTGCATTAATCAGTTGTTTGTGTACAGATATCAGTCATTATTTCATGAAAATACTTTATAAATTATGTTTAAAAACGTTGGTAAATAAAACGCTATGCTAATCGCATGTTATGCTAATTCAGACTGCATTAATGTATACTAGCTAGTTTTTAACAAAGTATGATAATGCTAGTCAGCTTTTAACATAAAGTACTTAATATATATAAGCTAGCTTTTAAAATAAGGTGCTAAATGTATATTACCTAGTTTTTAACATACGGTACTGAATGTATACTAACTTGCTTTTAACAAAGTACGAATGTATACTAGATAGCTTATTAAGCAAAAGTACTGAATATATACAAGCTAGCTTAATAATTAGTGCTGAATACATACGAACTAGCTTTTAAAGTAAGGTACAGAATGTATATTAGCTGGCTTTTAACATACGGTACTAAATGTATTCTAGGTAGCTTTTAGCAACGTGATGAATTTATATTAGCTAACTTTTAACATACAGTACTGAATGTATACTAGCTAGTTTTTAACATAAATTACTGAATTTAAACTAGCTAGCTTTTAACAAACTAGTTAGCTTTTAACCTAAAGTACTGAATATATACAAGCTAGCTGAATATATATTTCTAAATACATACTAGCTAGCTTGTAAAGTAAGGTACTAAATGTGTACTAGCTACTTTTTAACAAAGTATGAATATATCCTAGTTAGCTTTTAACCTGAAATACTAAATATATAGAAGCTAACTTAACATACAGTACTGAATACATACGAGCTAGCTTTTAAAGTAAGGTACTAAAATGTATATTAGCTAACTTTTAACATACGGTACTAAATGTATTCTAGGTAGCTTTTAGCAACGTGATGAATGTATATTAGCTACCTTTCAATATACAGTGGTGAATGTATACTAGCTAGCTTTTAACATAAATTACTGAATGTAAACTTGCTAGCTTTTAACAAACTAGTTAGCTTTTAACCTAAAGTACTGAATATATACGAGCTAGCCAAATATATATTTCTGAATACATACTAGCTAGCTTGTAAAGTAAGGTACTATATGTATACTGGCTACTTTTTAACAAAGTATGAATGTATCCTAGTTAGCTTTTAACCTGAAATACTAAATATATAGAAGCTAACTTAACATACAGTACTGAATACATACGAGCTAGCTTTTAAAGTAAGGTACAGAATGTATATTAGTTGGCTTTTAACATACGGTTCTAAATGTATTCTAGGTAGCTTTTAGCAACGTGATGAATGTATATTAGCTAACTTTTAACATACAGTACTGAATGTATACTAGCTAGCTTTTAACATAAATTACTGAATGTAAACTAGCTAACTTTTAACAAACTAGTTAGCTTTTAACCTTAAGTACTGAATATATACAAGCTAGCTGAATATATATTTCTGAATACATACTAGCTAGCTTGTAGAGTAAGGTACTAAATGTATACTAGCTACTTTTTAACAAAGTATGAATGTATCCTAGTTAGCTTTTAACCTGAAATACTAAATATATAGAAGCTAACTTAACATACAGTACTGAATACATACGAGCTAGCTTTTAAAGTAAGGTACTAAAATGTATATTAGCTAGCTTTTAACATACGGTACTAAATGTATTCTAGGTAGCTTTTAGCAACGTGATGAATGTATATTAGCTACCTTTTAACATACAGTAGTGAATGTATACTAGCTAGCTTTTAACATAAATTACTGAATGTAAACTAGCTATCTTTTGACAAACTAGTTAGCTTTTAACCTAAAGTACTGAATATATACGAGCTAGCCAAATATATATTTCTGAATACATACTAGCTAGCTTTTAAAGTAAGGTACTAAAATGTATATTAGCTGGCTTTTAACATACGGTACTAAATGTATTCTAGGTAGCTTTTAACAACGTGATGAATGTATATCAGCTAACTTTTAACATACAGTACTGAATACATATGAGCTAGCTTTTAAAGTAAGGTACTAAAATGTATATTAGCTGGCTTTTAACATACGGTACTAAATGTATTCTAGGTAGCTTTTAGCAACGTGATGAATGTATATTAGCTAACTTTTACCATACAGTACTGAATGTATACTAGGTAGATTTTAACATAAATTACTGAATGTAAACTAGCTAGCTTTTAACAAACTAGTTAGCTTTTAACCTAAAGTACTGAATATATACAAGCTAGCTAAATATATATTTCTGAATACATACTAGCTAGCTTGTAAAGTGAGGTACTAAATGTATACTGGCTACTTTTTAACAAAGTATGAATGTATACTAGTTAGCTTTTAACCTGAAATACTAAATATATAGAAGCTAACTTAACATACAGTACTGAATACATACGAGGTAGCTTTTAAAGTAAGGTACTAAAATGTATATTAGCTGGCTTTTAACATACGGTACTAAATGTATTCTAGGTAGCTTTTAGCAACGTGATGAATGTATATTAGCTACCTTTTAACATACAGTAGTGAATGTATACTAGCTAGCTTTTAACATAAATTACTGAATGTAAACTAGCTATCTTTTGACAAACTAGTTAGCTTTTAACCTAAAGTACTGAATATATACGAGCTAGCCAAATATATATTTCTGAATACATACTAGCTAGCTTTTAAAGTAAGGTACTAAAATGTATATTAGCTGGCTTTTAACATACGGTACTAAATGTATTCTAGGTAGCTTTTAACAACGTGATGAATGTATATCAGCTAACTTTTAACATACAGTACTGAATGTATACTAGCTAGCTTTTAACATAAATTACTGAATGTAAACTAGCTAGCTTTTAACAAATTAGTTAGCTTTTAACCTAAAGTACTGAATATATACAAGCTAGCCGAATATATATTTCTGAATACATACTAGCTAGCTTGTAAAGTAAGGTACTATATGTATACTGGCTACTTTTTAACAAAGTATGAATATATCCTAGTTAGCTTTTAACCTGAAATACTAAATATATAGAAGCTAACTTAACATACAGTACTGAATACATACGAGCTAGCTTTTAAAGTAAGGTACAGAATGTATATTAGTTGGCTTTTAACATACGGTTCTAAATGTATTCTAGGTAGCTTTTAGCAACGTGATGAATGTATATTAGCTACCTTTTAACATACAGTACTGAATGTATACTAGGTAGATTTTAACATAAATTACTGAATGTAAACTAGCTAGCTTTTAACAAACTAGTTAGCTTTTAACCTAAAGTACTGAATATATACAAGCTAGCTAAATATATATTTCTGAATACATACTAGCTAGCTTGTAAAGTGAGGTACTAAATGTATACTGGCTACTTTTTAACAAAGTATGAATATATACTAGTTAGCTTTTAACCTGAAATACTAAATATATAGAAGCTAACTTAACATACAGTACTGAATACATACGAGGTAGCTTTTAAAGTAAGGTACTAAAATGTATATTAGCTGGCTTTTAACATACGGTACTAAATGTATTCTAGGTAGCTTTTAGCAACGTGATGAATGTATATTAGCTAACTTTTAACATACAGCACTGAATGTATACTAGCTAGCTTTTAACATAAATTACTGAATGTAAACTAGCTAGCTTTTAACAAACTAGTTAGCTTTTAACCTAAAGTACTGAATATATACAAGCTGGCTAAATATATATTTCTGAATACATACTAGCTAGCTTGTAAAGTGAGGTACTAAATGTATACTGGCTACTTTTTAACAAAGTATGAATGTATACTAGTTAGCTTTTAACCTGAAATACTAAATATATAGAAGCTAACTTAACATACAGTACTGAATACATACGAGCTAGCTTTTAAAGTAAGTTACAGAATGTATATTAGCTGGCTTTTAACATACGGTACTAAATGTATTCTAGGTAGCTTTTAGCAACGTGATGAATGTATATTAGCTACCTTTTAACATACAGTACTGAATGTATACTAGCTAGCTTTTAACATCAATTACTGAATTTAAACTAGTTAGCTTTTAACTAACTAGTTAGCTTTTAACCTAAAGTATTGAATAAATACGAGCTAGCCAAATATATATTTCTGAATACATACTAGCTAGCTTGTAAAGTAAGGTACTAAATGTGTACTAGCTACCTTTTAACAAAGTATGAACGTATACTAGTTAGCTTTTAACCTGAAATACTAAATATATAGAAGCTAACTTAACATACAGTACTGAATACATACGAGGTAGCTTTTAAAGTAAGGTACTAAAATGTATATTAGCTGGCTTTTAACATACGGTACTAAATGTATTCTAGGTAGCTTTTAGCAACGTGATGAATGTATATTAGCTACCTTTTAACATACAGTACTGAATGTATACTTGCTAGCTTTTAACATCAATTACTGAATTTAAACTAGTTAGCTTTTAACTAACTAGTTAGCTTTTAACCTAAAGTATTGAATAAATACGAGCTAGCCAAATATATATTTCTGAATACATACTAGCTAGCTTGTAAAGTAAGGTACTAAATGTGTACTAGCTACCTTTTAACAAAGTATGAACGTATACTAGTTAGCTTTTAACCTGAAATACTAAATATATAGAAGCTAACTTAACATACAGTACTGAATACATATGAGCTAGCTTTTAAAGTAAGGTACTAAAATGTATATTAGCTGGCTTTTAACATACGGTACTAAATGTATTCTAGGTAGCTTTTAGCAACGTGATGAATGTATATTAGCTAACTTTTACCATACAGTACTGAATGTATACTAGGTAGATTTTAACATAAATTACTGAATGTAAACTAGCTAGCTTTTAACAAACTAGTTAGCTTTTAACCTAAAGTACTGAATATATACAAGCTAGCTAAATATATATTTCTGAATACATACTAGCTAGCTTGTAAAGTGAGGTACTAAATGTATACTGGCTACTTTTTAACAAAGTATGAATATATACTAGTTAGCTTTTAACCTGAAATACTAAATATATAGAAGCTAACTTAACATACAGTACTGAATACATACGAGGTAGCTTTTAAAGTAAGGTACTAAAATGTATATTAGCTGGCTTTTAACATACGGTACTAAATGTATTCTAGGTAGCTTTTAGCAACGTGATGAATGTATATTAGCTAACTTTTAACATACAGCACTGAATGTATACTAGCTAGCTTTTAACATAAATTACTGAATGTAAACTAGCTAGCTTTTAACAAACTAGTTAGCTTTTAACCTAAAGTACTGAATATATACAAGCTGGCTAAATATATATTTCTGAATACATACTAGCTAGCTTGTAAAGTGAGGTACTAAATGTATACTGGCTACTTTTTAACAAAGTATGAATGTATACTAGTTAGCTTTTAACCTGAAATACTAAATATATAGAAGCTAACTTAACATACAGTACTGAATACATACGAGCTAGCTTTTAAAGTAAGTTACAGAATGTATATTAGCTGGCTTTTAACATACGGTACTAAATGTATTCTAGGTAGCTTTTAGCAACGTGATGAATGTATATTAGCTACCTTTTAACATACAGTACTGAATGTATACTAGCTAGCTTTTAACATCAATTACTGAATTTAAACTAGTTAGCTTTTAACTAACTAGTTAGCTTTTAACCTAAAGTATTGAATAAATACGAGCTAGCCAAATATATATTTCTGAATACATACTAGCTAGCTTGTAAAGTAAGGTACTAAATGTGTACTAGCTACCTTTTAACAAAGTATGAACGTATACTAGTTAGCTTTTAACCTGAAATACTAAATATATAGAAGCTAACTTAACATACAGTACTGAATACATACGAGGTAGCTTTTAAAGTAAGGTACTAAAATGTATATTAGCTGGCTTTTAACATACGGTACTAAATGTATTCTAGGTAGCTTTTAGCAACGTGATGAATGTATATTAGCTACCTTTTAACATACAGTACTGAATGTATACTAGCTAGCTTTTAACATAAATTACTGAATGTAAACTATCTAGCTTTTAACAAACTAGTTAGCTTTTAACCTAAAGTATTGAATAAATACGAGCTAGCCAAATATATATTTCTGAATACATACTAGCTAGCTTGTAAAGTAAGGTACTATATGTATACTGGCTAATTTTTAACAAAGTATGAATATATACTAGTTAGCTTTTAACCTGAAATACTAAATATATAGAAATTAACTTAACATACAGTACTGAATACATACGAGCTAGCTTTTAAAGTAAGGTACAGAATGTATATTAGTTGGCTTTTAACATACGGTTCTAAATGTATTCTAGGTAGCTTTTAGCAACGTGATGAATGTATATTAGCTAACTTTTACCATACAGTACTGAATGTATACTAGGTAGATTTTAACATAAATTACTGAATGTAAACTAGCTAGCTTTTAACAAACTAGTTAGCTTTTAACCTAAAGTACTGAATATATACAAGCTGGCTAAATATATATTTCTGAATACATACTAGCTAGCTTGTAAAGTAAGGTACTAAATATGTACTAGCTACCTTTTAACAAAGTATGAACGTATACTAGTTAGCTTTTAACCTGAAATACTAAATATATAGAAGCTAACTTAACATACAGTACTGAATACATACGAGGTAGCTTTTAATTTAAGGTACTAAAATGTATATTAGCTGGCTTTTAACATACGGTACTAAATGTATTCTAGGTAGCTTTTAGCAACGTGATGAATGTATATTAGCTACCTTTTAACATACAGTACTGAATGTATACTAGCTAGCTTTTAACATCAATTACTGAATTTAAACTAGCTAGCTTTTAACTAACTAGTTAGCTTTTAACCTAAAGTATTGAATAAATACGAGCTAGCCAAATATATATTTCTGAATACATACTAGCTAGCTTGTAAAGTAAGGTACTATATGTATACTGGCTACTTTTTAACAAAGTATGAATGTATACTGGTTAGGTTTTAACCTGAAATACTAAATATATAGAAATTAACTTAACATACAGTACTGAATACATACGAGCTAGCTTTTAAAGTAAGGTACTAAAATCTATATTAGCTAGCTTTTAACATACAGTACTTGTTCTAGGTAGCTTTTAACAACGTGATGAATGTATATTAGCTAACTTTTACCATACAGTAGTGAATGTATACTAGCTAGCTTTTAACATAAATTACTGAATGTAAACTAGCTAGCTTTTAACTAACTAGTTAGCTTTTAACCTAAAGTACTGAATATATACAAGCTAGCCAAATATATATTTCTGAATACATACAAGCTAGCTTGTAAAGTAAGGTACTAAATGTATACTAGCTACTTTTTAACAAAGTATGAATGTATATTAGTTAGCTTTTAACCTGAAATACTAAATATATAGAAGCTAACTTATTATACAGTACTGAACACATACAAGGTAGCTTTTAAAGTAAGGTACTAAAATGTATATTAGCTAGCTTTTAACATACGGTACTAAATGTATTCTAGGTAGCTTTTAGCAACGTGATGAATGTATATTAGCTACCTTTTAACATACAGCACTGAATGTATACTAGCTAGCTTTTAACATAAATTACTGAATGTAAACTAGCTAGCTTTTAACAAACTAGTTAGCTTTTAACCTAAAGTACTGAATATATACAAGCTAGCCAAATATATATTTCTGAATACATACT
The DNA here is from genome assembly GCF_033978795.1 of Nerophis ophidion. NCBI lineage: Eukaryota > Metazoa > Chordata > Actinopteri > Syngnathiformes > Syngnathidae > Nerophis > Nerophis ophidion. The sequence goes on along the minus strand of NC_084618.1, from coordinate 7,895,355 downwards.
AGCTAGCTTGTAAAGTAAGGTACTAAATGTGTACTAGCTACCTTTTAACAAAGTATGAACGTATACTAGTTAGCTTTTAACCTGAAATACTAAATATATAGAAGTTAACTTAACATACAGTACTGAATACATACGAGGTAGCTTTTAAAGTAAGGTACTAAAATGTATATTAGCTGGCTTTTAACACACGGTACTAAATGTATTCTAGGTAGCTTTTAGCAACGTGATGAATGTATATTAGCTACATTTTAACATACAGTACTGAATGTATACTAGCTAGCTTTTAACATAAATTACTGAATTTAACCTAGCTAGCTTTTAACAAACTAGTTAGCTTTTAACCTAAAGTACTGAATACATACAAGCTAGCTGAATATATATTTCTGAATACATACTAGCTAGCTTGTAAAGTAAGGTACTAAATGTGTACTAGCTACCTTTTAACAAAGTATGAATGTATACTAGTTAGCTTTTAACCTGAAATACTAAATATATAGAAGCTAACTTAACATACAGTACTGAATACATACGAGGTAGCTTTTAAAGTAAGGTACTAAAATGTATATTAGCTGGCTTTTATCATCCATTGCTTTCCTCCTCTCCAAGGTTCTCATAGTCCTCATTGTCACCTTATGTGGGCCTACCGAGGATGTCGTGGTGGTTTGTGCAGCCCTTTGAGACACTAGTGATTTAGGGCTATATAAGTAAACATTGATTGATTGATTGATTTAACATACGGTACTCAATGTAAGTACTGAACGTATACCAGCTGACCCTTGACCTGCGGTATTGTTTCAACACAACAAATTAGAATGGACGCCTCCTGAGGATCCGTGTCAACAAACAAAATCAATTCGGCAAGCGAGATTTAGGCGTCAAATGAAGCGAGCGCAAAGCCGACTAATGGAGCGTGAAATTAATCCTTCCAATAGCCGGCGACCGCGAGACGAACAGCTGGGAATTGGATTTCCTCTCCTCGAGAGGGTCTCCCACGTCCAGTAAGACCCCCTCGTACAGTTTGATCAGAAATGCGCATGCCAGGCCACTAGTTGGCGATGTCACGTCGTAAAGAAACACCGTACGGATGCTTTTTCTCGTGTTGTTGTCTCGGTTTTCGTACACCTTGGTTCGGTTTTCCAAAACCGAAATACGGTTTATACAAAACCCAAAACCAGTGAAGTTGGCACGTTGGGTAAATGGTAAATAAAAACAAAAATAAATGATTTGCAAATCCTTTTTAATTTATATTCAATTGAATAGACTGTGAATGTGAGTGTGAATGTTGTCTGTCTATCTGTGTTGGCCCTGCGATGAGGTGGCGACTTGTCCAGGGTGTACCCCGCCTTCCGCCCGATTGTAGCTGAGATAGCCGCCAGCGCCCCCCGCAACCCCAAAAGGGAACAAGCGGTAGAAAATGAATGGATGGATGAATAGACTGCAAAGACAAGATATTTAACGTTCCAACTGAGAAACTTTTTTTTTATTTGTTGCAAATAATCATTAACGTAGAATTTAATGGAAGCGACACATTGCAAAAAAAGTTGACATTTTTACCACTGTGTTACATGGCCTTTCCTTTTAAAAACACATTTAGTAAACGTTTGGGAGCTGAGACCATTTTTTTAAGCTTTTCAGGTGGAATTCTTTCTCATTCTTGCTTGATTTACAGCTTAAGTTGTGATATTTTAGGCTTTATAATGCACCACACATTTTCAATGGTAGACAGATCTGGACTACTATGAAGCCACGCTGTTGTAACACGTGGTTTGGCATTGTCTTGCTAAAAATAAGCAGGGGCGTCCATGAAAACGACGTTGATTGGATGGCAACATATGTTGCTCCAAAACCTGTATGTACATCTCAGCATTAATGGTGCCTTCACAGATGTGTAAGTTACCCATGCCTTGGGCACTAATGCACCCCCATACCATCACAGATGCTGGTTTGTGAACTTTGCGCCTATAAGAATCCGGATGGTTCTTTTCCTGTTTGTTCCGGAGGACACCACGTCCACAGTTTCCAAAAACAATTTGAAATGTGGACTCGGCAGACCACAGAACACTTTTCCACTTTGCATCAGTCCATCTTAGATGAGCTCGGGCCCGGCGAAGCCGGCGGCGTTCCTGGGTGTTGTTGATAAACGGCTTTGGCTTTGCATAGTAGTGTTTTAACTTGCACTTACAGATGTAGCGACGAACTGTAGTTACTGACGGTGGTTTTCTGAAGTGTTCCTGAGCCCGTGTGGTGATATCCTTTACAGACTGATGTCCCTTTTTGAAGGTCCGTAATATCATCGCTTACGTGCAGTGATTTCTCCAGATTCTCCGAACCTTTTGTTGATTTTACGGACCGTAGATGGTGAAATCCCTAAATTCCTTGCTATAGCTTGTTGAGAAAAGTTGTTCTTAAACTGTTGGACAATTTGCTCACGCATTTGTTCACAAAGTGGTGACCCTCGCCCCATCGTTGTTTGTGAATGACTGAGCATTTCGTGGAAGCTGCTTTTTATACCCAATCATGGCACCCACCTGTTCCCAATTAGCCTGCACACCTGTGGGATGTTCCAAATAAGCGTTTGATGAGCTATCCTCAACGTCCTCAGTCTTTTTTTGCCACTCGTGCCAGCTTTTTTGAAACATGTTGCAGGCATCAAATTCCAAATGAGCTAAAATTTGCAAAAAATGTCAACGTTTTCCAGTTCGAACGTTAAATATCTTGTCTTTGCAGTCTATTTAATTGAATATAAGTTGAAAAAGATTTGCAAATCATTGTATTCTGTTTTTATTTACCATTTACACAACGTGCCAACACCACTGGTTTGGGGTTTTGTACCTTTAACTCCATTTGTTTTATCCATTCTCATTTCCAATGCGCCAATAATGTACTTTAGCATACCCCATTTGACCCTTTTTGTCCCGTTCTCTCGCTGTTTAGGAGATTTGACCGAGCAGGCACCCCGCGTGCGGACCAAAGTTCAATCTACTGTTAATCTTCCTGTGACGAGAGGCAGACAGGCGGACGCGGGACGGAAGAGGAGGAGAAGGAGGCGGAGGGGGTGTCGGGTAATTAATCCGATGGGAATGTTTACAGTTTCTAGCAAGAATGCCTTCCGGGCCCTTAGTGGCAGAGCAAGAACGACTCGGACACAAATCAGCGTTGCGGGAAATTAGTCCGGACGGGACTGCATGAGCGTGCCAAGTAGTCACACCTGTTTCCATATGAGTTGGGAAATTGTGTTAGATGTAAATATAAACGGAATATATCCATCCATCCATCCATCATCTTCCGCTTATCCGAGGTCGGGTCGCGGGGGCAACAGCCTAAGCAGGGAAACCCAGACTTCCCTCTCCCCAGCCACTTCGTCTAGCTCTTCCCGGGGGATCCCGAGGCGTTCCCAGGCCAGCTGGGAGACATAGTCTTCCCAACGTGTCCTGGGTCTTCCCCGTGGCCTCCTACCGGTTGGACGTGCCCTAAACACCTCCCTAGGGAGGCGTTCGGGTGGCATCCTGACCAGATGCCCGAACCACCTCATCTGGCTCCTCTCGATGTGAAGGAGCAGCGGCTTTACTTTGAGTTCCTCCCGGATGGCAGAGCTTCTCACCCTATCTCTAAGGGAGAGCCCCGCCACACGGCGGAGGAAACTCATTTCGGCCGCTTGTACCCGTGATCTTATCCTTTCGGTCATGACCCAAAGCTCATGACTATAGGTGAGGATGGGAACGTAGATCGACCGGTAAATTGAGAGCTTTACCTTCCGGCTCAGCTCCTTCTTCACCACAACGGATCGATAAAACGTCCGCATTACTGAAGACGCCGCACCGATCCGCCTGTCGATCTCACGATCCACTCTTCCCTCACTCGTGAACAAGACTCCTAGGTACTTGAACTCCTCCACTTGGGGCAGGGTCTCCTCCCCAACCCGGAGATGGCACTCCACCCTTTTCCGGGCGAGAACCATGGACTCGGACTTGGAGGTGCTGATTCTCATTCCGGTCGCTTCACACTCGGCTGCGAAACGATCCAGCGAGAGCTGAAGATCCCGGTCAGATGAAGCCATCAGGACCACATCATCTGCAAAAAGCAGAGACCTAATCCTGCGGTTACCAAACCGGAACCCCTCAACGCCTTGACTGCGCCTAGAAATTCTGTCCATAAAAGTTATGAACAGAATCGGTGACAAAGGACAGCCTTGGCGGAGTCCAACCCTCACTGGAAATGTGTTCGACTTACTGCCGGCAATGCGAACCAAGCTCTGGCACTGATCGTACAGGGAACGGACCGCCACAATAAGAAAGTCCGATACCCCATACTCTCTGAGCACTCCCCACAGGACTTCCCGAGGGACACGGTCGAATGCCTTCTCCAAGTCCACAAAGCACATGTAGACTGGTTGGGCAAACTCCCATGCACCCTCAAGAACCCTGCCGAGAGTATAGAGCTGGTCCACAGTTCCATGACCAGGACGAAAACCACACTGTTCCTCCTGAATCCGAGGTTCGACTATCCGACGTAGCCTCCTCTCCAGTACACCTGAATAAACCTTACCGGGAAGGCTGAGGAGTGTGATCCCACGATAGTTGGAACACACCCTCCGGTCCCCCTTCTTAAAGAGAGGAACCACCACCCCGGTCTGCCAATCCAGAGGTACCGCCCCCGATGTCCACGCGATGCTGCAAAGTCTTGTCAACCAAGACAGCCCCACAGCATCCAGAGCCTTAAGGAACTCCGGGCGGATCTCGTCCACCCCTGGGGCCTTGCCACCAAGGAGCTTTTTAACTACCTCAGCGACCTCAGCCCCAGAAATAGGAGAGACCACCACAGATTCCCCAGGCACTGCTTCCTCATAGGAAGACGTGTTGGTGGGATTGAGGAGGTCTTCGAAGTATTCCTTCCACCTATCCACAACATCCGCAGTCGAGGTCAGCAGAACACCATCCGCACCATACACGGTGTTGATAGTGCACTGCTTCCCCTTCCTGAGGCGGCGGACGGTGGTCCAGAATCGCTTCGAAGCCGTCCGGAAGTCGTTTTCCATGGCTTCCCCGAACTCTTCCCATGTCCGAGTTTTTGCCTCCGCGACCGCTAAAGCTGCACACCGCTTGGCCTGTCGGTACCTGTCCACTGCCTCCGGAGTCCTATGAGCCAAAAGGACCCGATAGGACTCCTTCTTCAGCTTGACGGCATCCCTCACCGCTGGTGTCCACCAAGGGGTTTTAGGATTGCCGCCCCGACAGGCACCAACAACCTTGCGGCCACAGCTCCAATCTGCCGCCTCGACAATAGAGGTGCGGAACATGGTCCACTCGGACTCAATGTCCAGCACCTCCCTCGTGACATGTTCAAAGTTCTTCCGGTTCAACTGAATATGGGTTGAAAATGATTTGCAAATCATTATATAAACGGAATATAATGATTTGCAAATCATTTTCAACCCATATTCAGTTGAATATGCTACAAAGACAAGGTATTTGATGTTCAAACTCATAAACTTAATTTTTTTTGTTGCAAATAATAATTAACTTAGAATTTCATGGCTGCAACACGTGCCAAAGTAGTTGGGAAAGGGCATGTTCACCACTGTGTTACATCACCTTTTCTTTTAACAACACTCAATAAACGTTTGGGAACTGAGGAAACTAATTGTTGAAGCTTTGAAAGGGGAATTCTTTCCCATTCATGTTTTATGTAGAGTTTCAGTCGTTCAACAGTCCAGGGTCTCAGCTATCGTATTTTACGCTTCACGCATTTTCGATGGGAGACAGGTCTGGACTGCAGGCGGGCCTGGAAAGTACCAGCGCTCTTTTTTTACGAAACCACGCTGTTGTAACACGGGCCGAATGTGGCTTGTCACTGTCTTGCTGAAATAAACAGGGGCGTCCATGAAAAAGACGGCGCTTAGATGGCAGCATGTTGTTCCAAAACCTGTATGTACCTTTCAGCATTAATGGTGCCTTCACAGATGTGTAAGTTACCCATGCCTTGGGCACTAATGCACCCCCATACCATCACAGATGCTGTTTTTTGAACTTTGCGTCGATAACAGTCTGGATGGTTCGCTTCCCCTTTGGTCCGGATGTCACAATGTCGAATATTTCCCCAAAAAATTTGAAATGTGGACTCGTCAGACCACAGAAAACCTTTCCACTTTGCATCAGTCCATCTTAAATTATCTCGGGCCCAGAGAAGCCGGCGGCGTTTCTGGATGTTGTTGATAAATGGCTTTCGCTTTGCATAGTAGAGCTTTAACTTGCACTTACAGATGTAGCGACCAACTGTATTTAGTTACAGTGGTTTTCTGAAGTGTTCCTGACCCCATGTGGTGATATTCTTTAGAGATAGATGTCGGTTTTTGATACAGTGCCGTCTGAGGCTTCGAAGGTCACGGTCATTCAATGTTGGTTTCCGGCCAAGCCGCTTTTGTGGAGTGATTTCTCCAGATTCTCTGAACCTTTTGATGATATTATGGACTGTAGATGTTGAAATCCCTAAATTTCTCGCATTTGCACTTTGAGAAACGTTGTTCTTAAACTGTTTGACTATTTGCTCACGCAGTTGTGGACAAAGGGGTGTACCTCACCCCATCTTTTCTTGTGAAAGACTGAGCATTTTTTGGGAAGCTGTTTTTATACCCAATCATGGCACCCACCTGTTCCCAATTAGCCTGCACACCTGTGGGATGTTCCAAATAAGTGTTTGATGAGCATTCCTCAACTTTATCAGTATCTATTGCCACCTTTCCCAACTTTTTTGTCACGTGTTGCTGGCATCAAATTCTGAAGTTAATGATTATTTGTCTTTGTAGCATATTCAACTGAATATGGGTTGAAAATGATTTGCAAATCATTGTTTTCTGTTTATATTTACATCGAACACAATTTCCAAACTGATATGGAAACGGGGTTTGTTTGTACTAGCTAGCTTAATATACAATACTAATTGTATTAGGCTATTGGAAGTACACTAGTTCATTATTAAGTATACTAGCTAGCTTTTAACACGCAGTACTGGAAGTATACTAGCACCATTTTAAGTATACTAGCTGAGGTATAGCCTACTGACTAACTTTTAACATTCAGTACAATACTGGAAGTATAACAGCGAGCTTTAAAAAAAAAAAAAAAAAAAAGATTGCAGCTCGATGACATCCTTTTCTGACTTTTTTTTCTTTCTTTCCCTTCCCTCTGAAGTTTTAATGAGTTGGGAATTGATGCCATCGTGCAAAGTGCTGACGCCGGTCGGTGCTTTAAAAAAACGTTGCTGGCACCTCGCTCGTGCGTCCTGGGAAGATGACTGTAATGGTGCGCGCACAGCAGACTAAACATTAAGTACACTTGCACAATGGAACAAAATGATAGTAAAAGAGTTGTCCGTTATTATCATAATTATGGATGTGTCAGAGTTTGATGGTGACGAACCCCAATATGCAGGGATGGAGGCAGGCATGGAGTGACAAAACATGATTTAATTAAAACTAAACAAGAACAAACAAAAGGGTACCAATACAAGGCGCGCACGAGGCGGATAACAAACTAAGGGAGCTAGCACGGGAGCTAGAAAACAAAAAGGAACTTAGCATGGGAGCTAGCAAGAATCGAGCAGGAAACAGAAGTCGTATATCCATCCATCCATCCATTTCCTACCGCTTATTCCCTTTTGGGGTCGAAAACAATATGTGTGAATGCTATGGAGCATTCAAACAATAAGAAGAAAATTAGGTTGAATAAATAGATGAATTTTGTTGGAAATAACCATATGTGTGGATGCTTTGGAGCTTCCACACAATATTTGGTGTAGAAAACCATATGTGTGAATGTTTTGGATCATTCACACAATAATTTGACTAATAAATAAATGCGTTTTGGTGTAGAAAACCATATGTGTGAATGCTTGTGATCATTCACACAATAAGTTCAATAATACATAGATGAATTTTCTTGTAGAAAACCATATGTGTGGATGCTTCGGAGCTTTCACACAATAAATAGATTCATTTTGGTGTAGAAAACCATATGTGTGAATGCTTTGGAGTATTCACACAATAATAAGAAGAATACATTAAATAAATAAATAAATTTTGGTATAGAAAAACATATGTGTGAATACTTTGGAGCATTCACACAATAAGTTGAATAATAAATTAATTAATTTTGGTGTAGAAAACCTTATGTGTGAATGCTATGGAGCATTCAAACAATAAGAAGAAAAATAGGTTAAATAAATAGATGAATTTTGGTGTAGAAAACCACATGTGAATGTTTTAGAGCATTCACACAATAAGTTCAATAATAAATACATGAATTTTGTTAGAGAAAACCATATGTGTGGATGCTTTGGGGCTTTCACACAATATGTGGTGTAGAAAACCATATGTGTGAATGTTTTGGCTCATTCACACAATATTTTGACTAATAAATAGATGCGTTTTGGTGTAGAAAACCATATGTGTGAATGCTTGTGATCATTCACACAATAAGTTCAATAATACATAGATGAATTTTCTTGTAGAAAACCATATGTGTGGATGCTTCGGAGCTTTCACACAATAAATAGATCAATTTTGGTATCGAAAAACATATCTGTGAATATTTTGGAGCATTCACACAATAAGTTGAATAATAAATTATTGAATTTTGGTGTGGAAAACCTTATGTGTGAGTGCTTTGGGGCATTCACACAATAATAATAAGAAAAGGTTAAATAAATAGATGGATTTTGGTGTAGAAAACCATATGTGTGACTGCTATGGAGCATTCCAACAATAAGAAGAAAAATAGGTTAAATAAATAGATGAATTTTGGTGTAGAAAACCATGTGTGAATGTTTTAGAGCATTCACACAATAAGTTCAATAATAAATACATGAATTTTGTTGGAGAAAACCATATGTGTGGATGCTTTGGAGCTTTCACACAATATTTCGTGTAGAAAACCATGTGTGAATGTTTTGGATCATTCACACAATAATTTGACTAATAAATAGATGCGTTTTGGTGTAGAAAACCATATGTGTGAATGCTTGTGATCATTCACACAATAAGTTCAATAATACATAGATGAATTTTCTTGTAGAAAACCATATGTGTGGATGCTTCGGAGCTTTCACACAATAAATAGATCAATTTTGGTATAGAAAAACATATGTGTGAATACTTTGGAACATTCACACAATAAGTTGAATAATAAATTTTTGAATTTTGGTGTAGAAAACCATATGTGTGAATGCTTTGGAGCATTCACACAACAAGTTGAATAATAAATAGATTAATTTTGGTGTAGAAAACTGTATGAGTAAATGATTTGGAGCATTTACACAATAACTTTTATAATAAATAGATCCATTTTTGTGTACAAAATGCATGTACCAAAATACCTCTATTTATTGTGTGAATGCTTTGGAGAATTCACACAATAAATAGATTAATTTTGGTGTAGAAAACCATGTGTTTGAATGCTTTGGAGCATTCACACAATAAGAAGAAAAATGGGTCGAATAAATAGAAGAATTTTGGTGTAGAAAGCCATATGTGTGACTGCTTTGGGGCATTCACACAATAAGAAGAAAAACACGTTAAATAAATAGAAGAATTGTGGTGTAGAAAACCATATGTGTGACTGCTTTGGAGCATTCAAACAATAAGAAGAAAAATAGGTTAAATAAATACATGAATTTTGGTGTAGAAAACCATGTGTGAATGCTTTGGAGCATTCACACAATAAGTTCAATAATAAATAGATGAATTTTGTTGGAGAAAACCATACTTGTGGATGCTTTGGAGCTTTCACACAATATTTGGTGTTGAAAACCATACGTGTGAATGTTTTGGAACATTCACACAATAAGTTGAATAATAAATAGATGCATTTTGATGTAGAAAACCATATCTGTGAATGCTTTGGAGCATTCACACAATAAATAGATGAATTGTGGTGTGGAAAATCGTATGTGTGAATGCTTTGGGGCATTCACACAATAAGAAGAAAAACACGTTAAATAAATAGAAGAATTTTGGTGTAGAAAACCATATGTGTGACTGCTTTGGAGCATTCAAACAAGAAGAAAACTAGGTTAAATAAATACATGAATTTTGGTGTAGAAAACCATGTGTGAATGCTTTGGAGCATTCACACAATAAATAGAGGTATTTTAGTACATGCATTTTGCACACAAAAATGTATTTATTTATTATAAAAGTTATTGTGTGAATGCCTCAAAACATTCACTCAAAAAGTTTTCTACACCAGAATTAATCTATTTATTATTCAACTTGTTGTGTGAATGCTCCAAAGCATTCACAGATATGGTTTTCTACAACAAAATACATCTATTCATTATTCAACTTGTTGTGTGAATGCCCCAAAGCAGTCACACAAAAGGTGTTCTACATTTGGAGCATTCACACAAGAAGTTGAATAATAAATAGATTAATTCTGGTGTAGAAAACTGTATGAGTGAATGTTTTGGAGCATTCACACAATAACTTTTATAATAATTAGATCCATTTTTGTGTACAAAATGCATGTACCAAAATACCTCTATTTATTGTGTGAATGCTTTGGAGCATTCACACAATAAATAGATGAATTGTGGTGTGGAAAATCGTATGTGTGAATGCTTTGGGGCATTCACACAATAAGAAGAAAAACACGTTAAATAAATAGAAGAATTTTGGTGTAGAAAACCATATGTGTGACTGCTTTGGAGCATTCAAACAATAAGAAGAAAACTAGGTTAAATAAATACATGAATTTTGGTGTAGAAAACCATGTGTGAATGCTTTGGAGCATTCACACAATAAGTTCAATAATAAATAGATGAATTTTGTTGGAGAAAACCATACTTGTGGATGCTTTGGAGCTTTCACACAATATTTGGTGTTGAAAACCATACGTGTGAATGTTTTGGAGCATTTACACAATAAATAGATGCATTTTGATGTAGAAAACCATATTTGTGATTGCTTTTGGGCATCCACACAATAAGTTGAATAATGAATATATGTATTTTGTTGTATAAAACCATATGTGTGAATGCTTTGGAGCATTCACACAACAAGTTGAATAATAAATAGATTAATTTTGGTGTAGAAAACTGTATGAGTGAATGTTTTGGAGCATTCACACAATAACTTTTATAATAAATAGATACATTTTTGTGTGCAAAATGCATGTACCAAAATACCTCTATTTATTGTGTGAATGCTTTGGAGCATTCACACAATAAATAGATGAATTTTGGTGTAGAAAACCATATGTGTGAATGATTTAGAGCATTCACACAATAAGAGGAAAAATGGGTTGAATAAATAGAAGAATTTTGGTGTAGAAAACCATATGTGTGACTGCTTTGGGGCATTCACACAATAAGAAGAAAAACACGTTAAATAAATAGAAGAATTTTGGTGTAGAAAACCATATGTGTGTGAATGCTTTGGAGCATTCACACAATAAGTTCAATAATACATAGATGAATTTTGTTGTAGAAAACCATATGTGTGGATCCTTTGGAGCTTTCACACAATAAATAGATTCATTTTGGTGTCAAAAAATCATATGTTTGAATGCTTTGGAGCATTCACACACATATGGTTTTCTACACCAAAATTATTTTATTTATTTAACCTATTTTTCTTCTTATTGTGTGAATGCCCCAAAGCAGTCACACAAAAGGTTTTCTACATTTGGAGCATTCACACAACAAGTTGAATAATAAATAGATTAATTCTGGTGTAGAAAACTGTATGAGTGAATGTTTTGGAGCATTCATACAATAACTTTTATAATAATTAGATCCATTTTTGTGTACAAAATGCATGTACCAAAATACCTCTATTTATTGTGTGAATGCTTTGAAGCATTCACACAATAAATAGATGAATTGTGGTGTGGAAAATCGTATGTGTGAATGCTTTGGAGCATTCACACAATAGGAAGAAAAATAGGTTAAATAAATAGAAGAATTTTGGTGTAGCATTCAAACAATTACTTAATTACTCAATCAATCAATCAATCACTGTTTCAAAGGACAGCATTTACATCAAATCAATAGAAGTAACACATATGTTGAGTTTTGCTGTTGCTAGGCGAAAAGGCTGACATGGCGACAATATGCAGGTTGGACAGAGAATGTACATCAATAAAGTCTTATATATGAGGAGCGTGCAAACTTCAACTAAAGCTATTGCTTTAAGTGAGTCTGCACACAGGGGCATCCCAGCAGAGCCTTAATATTACTTTTGGATTATTTTTTTTTTTTTTATTGAGATGCCTCGCTTTATCTTAGTCCCCTGCTGCATAATACGAGCGGCCGCGCCCCGCAAAGTAATGAATGTGTGATGACTCCGCAGTAGGGCGGGCTGGGTTAATTCTGCAAATGAAAGGTGAGCGGAAGACGTCTGGGTCTAAAATGAAGGATGAATTGCACGCTTTGCTCACTTTAAAGGTTGTCTCGCTCGCAAGGAGACGCATCACTTGTGCTGTAATTGAGTTTGAGCCGGAACATAAATCTCATTAATACCTCTGTCATCTTCACAATTGTACGGAAATAGATTGAAATCCACCTCACATATGTTGGATATGAAGCATAATCTATGTTTGGTTGTAGGAATGTGCCAATTTAATACTGGCTCAAGCTCTGCCTGTTTTTTTTTTGTTTTTAAAGGAACTTGGCTGGGAAGCTGAGAGGATGCTAGCGACCTTTGACCCGCCGCATCTGGCGCTCCAGTTGGACGTTTCGAGGCTGTCTGGTAAGCGGAACTCAGCGCTGACCTTTGACCCCCTGACAGGCTTGTGCCGCGGGATGGGAAAGCACTTTCATTTAGCTTTCCGGATACATCTTCATTATCGTGTGATTGACGAAGCCTTCCGTTTGACCACTTTTCGCTTTTACGGACTACAAAACCCCGTAACCAGTGAAATTTGTCACGTTGGAAACGCATTGTGTGCTAGCGGGTTGTATAAAATAGTCAGGAATGTCATGGATGCAAAGGATTCTGGGTATTTGTTGTGTTGCGTTTATGTTGTGTTACTGGAAGGATGTTCTCCCGAAATGTGTTTGTCGTTCTTGTTTGGTGTGGCTTCACAGCAGGGCGCATATTAGTAAGAGCGTTAAAATTGTTTATATCACAACCATTAGTGTATTCCGTGTCACCCAGTATGCCTTGCAGTCGTGTGCGTGTAGATCGTACATGCTGTAGAAGGCGAAGGAGCCAATGGCTTCATAGCAGTGAAGTGAAGTAAATTAAATTTATATAGCGCTTTTCTCAAGTGACTCAAAGCGCTTTACATAGTGACACCCAATATCTAAGTAACATTTAAACCAGTGTGGGTGGCACTGGGAGCAGGTGGGTAAAGTGTCTTGCCCAAGGACACAACGGCAGTAACTAGGATGGCACAAGCGGGAATCGAACCTGCAACCCTCAAGTTGCTGGCACGGCCACTCTACCAACCGAGCTATGCACGCCCTAATAGTTATTAACTGGGTGACTGCCGGCAGTCATTTTAGGGAATATTTGCGTCTCCTATTGACTTCTTCGCTTTGTGACACGGGTCCTAAATGGCTCTTTGAATGGTAAAGGATATCGATCCCAGAACCATGTATATCAAATATTTCCTCATGGTTCAACCGCCACCCGCCCGAATTTAATTAAAATCTATGTTTTCGTCATGTCACCCGCCTGACCCGCAGTTTATAACTCCGCGGATGAGACCGCAAACCGCGCATCTCTAGTGCCTACGCACGGAAAGCTAATGCTAAACGTAGCAAGGAAGTCCGAAAGTCCAAAACTGACGTGCCGATCGCACGAGAAGCTAAGACGTAACTTAGCACAAGTATTTTCCAAGCAGAGAAGCCGACGCGAGAGTTGCATGAAGCAAACAACGAACCAAGAACGAACTGAGGTCGACGGCAGGCTTGAATACTAAAGTAACAATCAAAACACAGGTGCGTGACGAAAACAGAGCAGGTGGAAACCATGGTAACCAAACAAACAAGGAAGTGCACAAACTAGGGATCGAAAATAATCAGAAAACACACAAAAAGGACTCATGAACAATAACTATGTACGATCCGGGAGGCCGATCATGACAGAAATTGGCACTTTGTGTAAATGGTAAATAAAAACGATAACAATTTAGTATGGGGAACATATGCACCACTAATTAGTTGCTTATTAACATGCAAATTAGTAACATATTGGCTCTTAATTAGTCATTATTAAGCACTTATTAATGCCTAATTCTGCATGGCCTTACTATACAACGAGTAAGCCATTAACTAAGAGTCTTCCCTCAATAACCTCAGATTTATTGCTTATTAGTAACCCTAACACTAACCCTTCTATGTTCCCCTAGTGTCCTAATAACTCTATATTACATTGGTAACACTTTAGTATGGGGAACATATGCACCAGTGACATGCGGTCAGGGGAGGCAGGGGAGGTAGTGCCTCACCTGTGATCATGCAAAGAAATAAAATATATGAGAAAATAATTGTAATTGTTAGTTTTGAATTTTCATTTAGCTTCACCAATTTGGATAATTTTTTTTCTAAGAAATCGCAGAATTTTCGCAATCCCTCGTTAACTTCTCTGTCTTTCCTGCGGTCAGAGCGCCTTCTTGTCTGGTGTGTTGCTGAGCGTTCAAAACGGCAGAGAAAAAAGTCTGAGGTGAGGCAAACAGTTCTCGTGTCTAATGATCAGCGACATACGGTGGCGTAAGCGAGTCAAGTGCCGCAACGACTAACATGTTTTGTGTGTTGGTTGAGCCATCAAAACGGCAGAGAAAAAAGTCTGAGGTGAGGCAAACGGTTCTCGTGCCTCACGATAGGGGCAGGGCGCTCATGATCCCAGACATACGTTTGCCTCAGCGGGTAAGTGCCACGGCGACTTATTTTTTCCGTCTCGTGCACCCCGACTTTCAACATGGATGACTACATTTCCGCACTTGAACCGTTTTCTAAAGTGGACTTTCAGGCAAAGCAGGAGATAATTATTAAAGGAAGACCAACGCCAGAGCTGATTGGTTTGTTTCAATCAGCAGGACGGAAAGTTACTCGCTCTTTCCAGACGGAGTGGTGTACGTGAAAAGACTGGCTTTGTGGATGTTCTGCAAGAAACCGTTTTTTCTGCTTTCCTTGCCTTCTTTTTTCAACCTGTGGAACTGTGTGGACTCAAATGGGATTTTGTGACTTAAAGAGTTTGCAAAGAAGCCTCACCAAACATGAGCGGTCGGCCACTCATATTCAAAGCTAGATTGCGCTAAAAACGTTTGGGATGACGAGGATAGACTTGGCTTTGGATCAACATCAGTGTCCACAATGCTAAGGTACAAACCCCGTTTCCATACGAGTTGGGAAATTGTGTTAGATGTAAATCTAAACGGAATACAATGATTTTCAAATCCTTTTCAACCCACATTCAGTTGAATGCACTACAAAGACAACATATTTGATGTCCAAACTTCTAAACTTTATTTTATTTTTGCAAATAATAATCAACTTAGAATTTCATGGCTGCAACACGAGCCAAAGTAGTTGGGAAAGGGCATGTTCACCACTGTGTTACATCACCTTTTCTTTTAACAACACTCAGTAAACGTTTGGGAACTGAGGGAACTAATTGTTGAAGCTTTGAAAGTGGAATTCTTTCCCATTCTTGTTTTATGTAGAGCTTCAGTCGTTCAACAGTCGTAATTTACGCTTCATAATGCGCCACACATTTTCGATGGGAGACAGGTCTGGACTGCAGGCGGGCCAGGAAAGTACCCACACTCCTTTTTTACGAAGCCACGCTGTTGTAACACCTGCTGAATGTGGCTTGGCACTGTCTTGCTGAAATAAGCAGGGGCGTCCATGAAAAAGACGGCGCTTAGATGGCAGCATATGTTGTTCCAAAACCTGTATGTACCTTTCAGCATTAATGGTGCCTTCACAGATGTGTAAGTTACCCATGCCTTGGGCACTAATGCACACCCATACCATCACAGATGCTGGCTTTTGAACTTTGCGTCGATAACAGTCTGGATGGTTCGCTTCCCTTTCGGTCCGGATGACACAATGTCGAATATTTCCCAAAACAATTTGAAATGTGGACTCGTCAGACCACAGAACACTTTTCCAATTTGCATCAGGCCATCATAGATGATCTCGGGCCCAGAGAAGCCGGCGGCGTTTCTGGATGTTGTTGATAAATGGCTTTGGTTTTTGCATAGTACAGCTTTAACTTGCACTCACAGATATAGCGACAAACTGTTTTTAGTGACAGCGGTTTTGTGAAGTGTTCCTGAGCCCATGTGGTGATATCCTTTAGAGATTGATGTCGGTTTTTGATACAGTGCCGTCTGAGGGATCTTGAGACACGTTCATTCAATGTTGGTTTCCGGCCATGCCGCTTACATGGAGTGATTTCTCCAGATTCTCTGAACCTTTTGATGATATTATGGAGCGTAGATGTTGAAATCCCCAAACTTCTTGCAATTGCACTTTGAGAAATGTTGTTCTTAAACTTTTTGACTATTTGCTCACGCAGTTGTGGACAAAGGGGTGTACCTCACCCCATCCTTTCTTTTGAAATACTGAGCATTTTTTGGGAAGCTGTTTTTATACCCAATCATGGCACCCACCTGTTCCCAATTAGCCTGCACACCTGTGGGATGTTCCAAATAAGTGTTTGATGAGCATTCCTCAACTTTATCAATATTTAATGCCACCTTTCCCAACTACTTTATCACTTGTTTCTGGTATTTAATTCTAAAGTTAATGATTATTTGCACAAAAAAAAAATGTTTATGAGTTTGAACATCAAATATGTTGTCTTTGTAGCATATTCAACTGAATATGGGTTGAAAATGATTTGCAAATCATTTTATTCTGTTTATATTTACATCTAACACAATTTCCCAACTCATATGGAAACGGGGTTTGTATATATAGTGTAAAAATGAGTGACTTATGGGAGGCCTATCATGGAGGGAAACAAACCACGCTTGCTATCATAATGACTAATGTCTGATTTTCACTGTTGTTATGACTAATGCGTGCAAAAACGGCGATGAGGCAGACATGAGGTGCAACTTTGCTGCTACGCGATGCTATAGTTTGCAGGCCTAAAAACAAATGTCTGCCACCGCCAAGGAAGCCCGGGTGACTGAGCTCTCCAAAGAGAGGTCAAACGCTTCATTTGAGAAACACAGACAGCGGCTTCAAGCTCCCGGCCCCGTGAAATGGAGACGTTGGTCCCAAAGGCGGCTTATCAGAGCGGGACTGGAATGTGGCAGTGTTTCCCATACATTTGTTTGGGGCACAAAAAACACATTCGAACGCATCTCGTCCGTCAGGGAATAAGAAAACGAGGCTGGAGGGACGATTGTTGCCAACTTATCGACTTTGACGCTTTATTAAGCGAGAAACCAGACCCTTCGGAAGATGCTGGCTGCCGCCTGTGGCGCACTCAGACTTTTGTGATTTCGAAGCTGAATCCCAAATTGGAGAACGTCTTGGAGAAGCTGTATGCTCTGCAATGCGAAGTTATAATGTTACAGTGGACAGTCAGATTGAAATATTTACATTTGTTTTCGCTCCCTCAAACACAAACATCCTAACCTGTATCTGATCCGATATTGGTATAAAACATCGTTCCTTATCAATAACAAAAAAAAAAGGTAACAAATGATAATAGCTTTTATGTAAAATGTACAAACCTCGTTTCCATATGAGTTGGAAAATTGTGTTGGATGTAAATATAAACGGAATACAATGATTTGCAAATCCTTTTCAACCCATATATACCCGGTATAGCTCGGTTGGTAGAGCGGCCGTGCCAGCAACTTGAGGGTTGCAGGTTCGATCCCAGCTTGCACCATCCTAGTCACTGCCGTTGTGTCCTTGGGCAAGACACTTTACCCACCTGCTCCCAGTGCCACCCACACTGGTTTGAACTTAACTTAGATATTGGGTGTCACTATGTAAAGCGCTTTGAGTCACTTGAGAAAAGCGCTATATAAATATAATTCACTTCACTTCACATATTCATTTGAATATGCTACAAAGACAACATATTTGATGTTCAAACTGATTAAAAAATTTTGGGGGCAAATAATCATCAACTTTAGAATTTGATGCGAGCAATATGTGACAAAGAAGTTGGGAAAAGTGGCAATAAATACTGATAAAGTTGAGGAATGCTCATCAAACACTTATATGGAACATCCCACAGGTGTGCAGGCTAATTGGGAACAGGTGGGTGCCGTGATTGGGTATGAAAGCAGCTTCCATGAAATGCTCAGTCATTCACAAACAAGGACGGGGCGAGGGTCACCGCTTTGTGAACAAATGCGTGAGCAAACTGTATAAGAACGACATTTCTCAACCAGCTACTGCAAGGAATTTAGGGATTTCACCATCTACAGTCCGTAATATCATCAAAAGGTTCGGAGAATCTTGAGGAATCACTGCAAGTAAGCGGCAAGGCCCGTAACCTTCGATCCCTCTGGCGGTACCGCATTAAAAAGCGGCATCGGTGTGTAAAGGATATCACCACATGGGCTCAGGAACACTTCAGAAAAACCACTGACGGTAACTACAGTTGGTCGCTACACCTGTAAGTTCAAGTTAAAACTCTACCATGCAAAGCGGAAGCCCTTTGTCAACAACACCCAGACGGGAAGCAACATGAAGGTGTTCGGTTTCTTTCATGTATTGTAAATCAACAGAAAGATATTGGGGGCGGAATAGCTCGGTTGGTAGAGTGGCCGTGCCAGCAACTTGAGGGTTCCGGGGTTCGATCCCCACTTCTGCCAACCTGGTCACTGCCGTTGTGTCCTTGGGCAAGACACTTTACCCACCTGCTCCCAGTGCCACTCACACTGGTATAAAAATGTAACTTAGATATTGGGTTTCATAATGTACAGCGATTTGAGTCACTAGAAAAAAGTGCTATATAAATATAATTCACTTCTGTGAATGTGAGTGTGAATGTTGTCTGTCTATCTGTGTTGGCCCTGCGATGAGGTGGCGACTTGTCCAGGGTGTACCCTGCCTTCCGCCCGATTGTAGCTGAGATAGGCGCCGGCGCCCCCCGCGACCCCACAAGGGAATAAGCGGTAGAAAATGGATGGATGGGCACTTCAGTAATTCACTTCACATTTTTTTGACCCAGGAACTACGAAGCGGAGAGAAAGCAGGATCTAGCCAAGTTCCAGACACCTCTTTTTTTTACAAACTCTTTTACGACCTCTTTTTTGAACTCTTTTACGACCTCTTTTTTGAACCGACTTTTTCTTTTGAACTGTTTTGGTCTTCAAAGCCGATGGCTTTTTACGACCACGTCTCTTTAGAAACAGCTGTTGCCAGGTAATCAGGGAAAGTACGAATAAAAGAGGAGGCGTACGATCTTTCGGCAGAGCGTAATGATACTGTACAAGGGTACAGATCTACCACGTTTCTCCTCACCGAGCCAAATTGAATTCTGTCTCTGTTGGATTTTTTTTGCCTCTGTCATACTTGAACTTGGATTTGTTTTGCTTCTCCCACGCAAAGGATGATTGGCACGAGCCAGACGTGAATGTAAGTACATATTTGATTTATTTCAACACTATAATACAAAAACAAAAAAAATGGCGCGCACAATGGCGGATAACAAACTAGACTAACAAAACAAAACAGCACAATGGCATTACTATACACCATGGGTCGGGAACCTTTTTGGCTGAGAGAGCCATGAAAGCCAAATATTTTAAAATGTATTTCCGTGAGAGCCATATCATATTTTTTAACACTGAATACAAATAAATGCGTGCATTTTAAAGTAAGACCAACAGTGTAATAAGTCTCGTATTCTTTTTAATAACATTGTTATTTTAAAGCTAACATATAATAAATGATTAATCATTCATTACTGTGACTTCTTGAACAAATGCGGTAGGAAATGGATGGATGGATTAAAATGCATGACAATGTTTTCTATTTTGAACGTTATTTTTAGCACTGTGATTACCAGCGGAATTATTCATAATTATCGTGTTAAGCAATGTCAGCTAAGATTTATCGAAGAGCCAGATGCAGTCATCAAAAGAGTCACATACAAACGAACAAAAGATACTAGCTGTGGAACAAAACAAATCAAAAACTTACGTGGTATAGACCGAATAACAAACAGCGTGGCAAGGCATGAAGGGACAGGTAGGTTCATGGTCATGAGGGTAGGTCGGTAGGTAAAGTTGCCAGGACGAGGACAGAAACAGAATGGTTTAAATAATGACTATGACGACGACTACTAACAGGTGTGAGGCTGAGGACAGGGGCGTGACTTGAGGGCAGACGAAAACAAACCGGGAAGTGCAAAAACAGAACTGAGTGTCCAAAAAACAAAACATAACATGATTAAACATAACAAAAACACAACATAATCCACAGGCGTGACAGCTTCTTGTCCTGTTTAATAGATGTCATCAGTGTTTGAGCCTGACAGTAATTAGTTAGCTTACTCGTTACTAGTAAAGGTAACAACGCTAGTTACGCAAATGCATGAATGTCTGAGTACAGAGGAGCCAGGTGAAGAAACACCATCACAGGACATCATATTAGCCTGTTTCCTAGACTTATAGTTGGCATGGGTTTATTTCGAGATGTGTAGCAAAGCCTGTTTTTTATTATGTTTTTATGGTGGGTGTGTACCTAGGGTGGGCTCATCATATATTTGTTTAACACCATTAGAATGCCCATTTTCGGAAACTTCATCTTGGCAAGACATTTTGTCTGAGTTTGAGGGAAGGTCTGTAAAGGGCTGTTATGGTGTGTTGGCTGTGGGTGTAGGCCATCAAATACCTTATGACCACAAAATGGGCGACCTTTTGACACTCTTTCAGACCGCCGCCTGGGGGAACATTCGTTAACTTTGTCTTTATCGCCGTCATAATTAGCAGTCCGCTGCCCATGCTGCGGCTCGAGATGCGGCGAGAACGTGTTGAAGGGCAACTTTATGCAACTGTGTAATCAGAGAGCTGCAGGGAAAATGAAGAAAGTAAACGGTAGGTAGAACTTTTATGGCTTTGGAGTCGTCTCTCTTTGGGACACTACTGTTTGGGTTTTTGCTTGAAAATCATTTTTGGGTTACAAACATTTTTTGGGGGGGACTTTTTTGTTAAATATATACCGTATTTCCTTGAATTGCCACAGGGCATTTAGTAGGCGCCTGCCTTGAATTACTGCCGGGTCAAACTCGCTTCCCAAAATAATTAGCGCATGCCTAGTATTACCGCCTGGTCATTTCCCCTGTCATCATTTTCAAAACGGAGGAGGCTGATTTCAATACCGGTAATTTGAAATCGCACAAAGGGAAGAAGATTAAGAGCTTTTCAGCAGGATTTAAGGTCCAATCTTACATCACACTCAAATTTTTACTGCATACCTTTGGTAAGTGCCGGAGTGAGGTTTTAAAATGATTAGCGCATGCTTACTTTTACCGTATGCCTTTGGTAAGCGCAGGAGTGAGGAGAGGTTTTAAATGAATTAGCGCCCCGGCGACAATTCAAGGAAATACGGTATACTGGTTTTTTTTATATTTTAATGGTTTTTTGGTTACAAATTATTTTTCTGGTATTTTGTTTGTGGGGCAAGGCTTTTTTGGTTGCAAATATTTTTGGGGTAACAAATCCTTCCATTTTAAAGCCATAACAAGTGTCATATTTATTAAATTGGTTATTTTAAACCACAATTATTATTTTTATTTTTTTTGCTAATCTTATTTGTTGGTTGCAAATCATTTTTTGGTCATAAATATTTCTTTTAACAAATCCTTTTTTTCTTACAAATTTTTTTTGTCTTTCTTTTTTTGGTTGCATATTGTTATTTTTTATGTTACATTTTTTTTTATCAACATCTTTTTGGTGGTTTCAAATCTTTTTTTTTTTTGTTGTAAATAATTTAATTGGCTTTTTGTGTTGCAAATGTCTTTTGGGGGGTTTGGAAATTTTTAATGGGTTATAAGCTTTTTTATTATAATTTTTTTTTTGGTTACAGTTCTTTTGTGGGTTGAACATTTTTTGTTGTTGTTGCAAACACTTTTTGGTTACAAATCAGTCATTCTATTTTTTTGTTGCGAATTAAAATGTTTTGGTTGCAAATATTTTTTTGGTCATGTTACAAATCCCTTTTTCCATTATTTTTTTTTTTTACTAATTTTTTTTGTCTTTCTTTTTTGGTTGCATATTGTTATTACCTTATGTTACATTTTTTTTTGTTGCACATATTTTTTGTGGTTACAGATCTTTTTTGTTGTAAATAATTAAATTAACTTTTTTTGTTGCAAATATTTTTTGGGGGTTGGAAATCCTATTTTGTTTGGAAACATTTTCCATGGGTTACTAGCCTTTTTTTTGTTTTGGTTACAGTTTTTTGGGGGGGTTGCAAATTTTGTTGTTGTTGTTGCAAACACTTTTTGGTTACAAATCAGTTATTTTACTTTTTGTTGCCAATAAAAATGTTTTGGTTGCAAATCTTTCCATTTTAATGCCATTAGATGTCATAACAAGTGTCATATTTATTAAATCGGTCCTTTTGAACCACAATTATTATTATTTTTTTTTGCCAATCGTATTTCTTGGTTGCAAATTTTTTTCTGGTCATAAATATTTCATGTTACAAATCCTCTTTTCTTTTTTTATTTTTACAAAAATGTTTTGTCTTTCTTTTTCTGGTTGCATATTGTTATTTTTTATGTTACAATTTTTTTATTAACATCTTTTTTGTGATTACAAATCTTATTTTTTGTTGTAAATAATTTAATTGGCTTTTTTTGCTGCAAATGTTTTTTGGGGGGTTGGAAATTTTTAATGGGTTACTAGCTTTTTTATTTTTTTTTCGTTTGCAAGTCCTTTTTTTGGTTAGAAAACAGTGTTTGTTCTAGCAAATTTTTTTGGAATAGATTTTTTTTATTTGGTTACAAATCTTTTTTCGGGTCGCAAATCTTTTTTGTTGTTGATGCAAATACTGTTTTTGGTTACAAATCACTTTTTTTCTGCGAATACAATTTTTTCATTGCAAAATCTTTTTTTTCTTTTTTTTTTACACATTTTTTTTGTCTTTCTTTTTTTGGTTGCATATTGTTATTTTTTATGTTACAATTTTTTTTATCAACATCTTTTTGGTGGTTTCAAATCTTTTTTTTTGTTGTAAATAATTTAATTGGCTTTTTTTGTTGCGAATGTTTTTTGGGGGGTTGGAAATTTTTAATGGGTTATAAGCTTTTTTATTATAATTTTTTTTTTGGTTACAGTTCTTTTGTGGGTTGAACATTTTTTGTTGTTGTTGCAAACACTTTTTGGTTACAAATCAGTCATTTTATTTTTTTGTTGCGAATAAAAATGTTTTGGTTGCAAATATTTTTTTGGTCAAGTTACAATTCCTTTTTTCCATTATTTATTTTTTTACAAATTTTTTTTGTCTTTCTTTTTTGGTTGCATATTGTTATTACCTTATGTTACAATTTTTTTTTTTTGTTGCACATATTTTCTGTGGTTACAGATCTTTTTTGTTGTAAATAATTTAATTAGCTTTTTTTGTTGCAAATATTTTGTTTGGAAACATTTTCCATGGGTTACGAGCCTTTTTTTTGTTTTGGTTACAGTTTTTTTGGGGGGGTTTCAAATTTTGTTGTTGTTGTTGCAAACACTTTTTGGTTACAAATCAGTTATTTTACTTTTTGTTGCCAATAAAAATGTTTTGGTTGCAAATCTTTCCATTTTAATGCCATTAGATGTCATAACAAGTGTCATATTTATTAAATCGGTTCTTTTAAACCACAATTATTTTTATTATTTTTTGCTAATCGTATTTCTTGGTTGCAAATCTTTTTTGGGTCATAAATATTTCATGTTACAAATCCTCTTTTCCTTTTTTATTTTTACAAATTTTTTTTGTCTTTCTTTTTTTGGTTGCATATTGTTATTTTTTATGTTACAATTTTTTTATTAACATCTTTTTTGTGATTACAAATCTTATTTTTTGTTGTAAATAATTTAATTGGCTTTTTTTGCTGCAAATGTTTTTTGGGGGGTTGGAAATTTTTAATGAGTTACAAGCTTTTTTATTTTTTTTCGTTTGCAAGTCCTTTTTTTGGTTAGAAAACAGTGTTTGTTCTAGCAAATTTTTTGGGAATAGATTTTTTTTATTTGGTTACAAATCTTTTTTCGGGTCGCAAATCTTTTTTGTTGTTGATGCAAATACTGTTTTTGGTTGCAAATCACTTTTTTTTCTGCGAATACAATTTTTTCATTGCAAAATCTTTTTTTTTTGGCTGCAAATTTAAAAATTTTTGGGATATCTGTTTTTGGTTGCAAATCATTTTCTTGGCTTTTTTGGGTGCAAATGTTTTTTTTTTTTGGGGAGAGTTGGTTACAAATCCGTTTTGCCTTTTTTAGCCACAAAACGTTTTTTTCTTTCCTCTTCAAGTTTTTTTTTTGGTTACAAAACAATTTTTGTTCTGGCAAATTTTTTGGGAGTTGGACATTTTTTATTTGGTTACAAATCTTTTTCAGGTTGCAATCTTTTTTCTTGTTGTTGCAAATATTGTTTTTGTTTACAAATCACTTTTTTTTCTTTTTTCTCTGCCAAATACAATTTTTTCATTGGAAAATCTTTTTTTGGTTGGTTGCGAATTATATTTTTTTGGAAATCTGTTTTTGGTTGCAAATAATTTTCTTGGCTTTTTTGGGTGCAAATGGGTTTTTTTTTTGGGAGAGTTGGTTACAAATCCGTGTTGCCTTTTTTAGCTACAAAACTTTTTTTTCTTTCCTCTTCAAGTTTTTTTTGGTTACAAAACAGTTTTTGTTCTTGCAAATTTTTTGGGAGTTGGACATTTTTTGTTTGGTTACACATCTTTTTCAGGTTGCAATCTTTTTTCTTGTTGTTGAAAATATAGTTTTTGTTTACAAATGACTTTTTTTTTATTTTTTCTCTGCCAAATACAATTTTTTCATTGCAAAATCTTTTTTGGGTTGGTTGCAAATTATATTTTTGGGGAAATCTGTTTTTGGTTGCAAATAATTTTCTTGGCTTTTTTGGTTGCAAATAATTTTTTTGGCTTTTTTGGGTGCAAATGTTTTTTTTGGCAGAGTTGGTTACAAATCCGTTTTGCCTTTTTTAGCTACAAAACTTTTTTTTCTTTCCTCTTCAAGTTTTTTTTGGGTTACAAAACAGTTTTTGTTCTGGCAAATTTTTGGGGAGTTGGACATTTTTTATTTGGTTACAAATTTTTTTCAGGTTGCAATCTTTTTTCTTGTTGCAAATATTGTTTTTGTTTACAAATCACTTTTTTATTCTTTTTTCTCTGCTAAATACAATTTTTTCATTGAAAAATCTCTCTTGGGTTGGTTGCAAATTATATTTTTTGGGAAATCTGTTTTTGGTTGCAAATAATTTTCTTGGCTGTTTTGGTTGCAAATAATTTTCTTGGCTTTTTGGGTGCAACATTTTTTGGGAGAGTTGGTTACAAATCCGTTTTGCCTTTTTTAGCTACAAAACTTTTTTTTCTTTCCTCTTCAAGTTTTTTTTGGTTAGAAAACAGTTTTTGTTCTGGTAAATTTTTTTGGAGTTGGACATTTTTTATTTGGTTACAAATCTTTTTCAGGTTGCAATCTTTTTTCTTGTCGTTGCAAATATAGTTTTTGTTTACAAATAACTTTTTTTTCTTTTTTCTCTCCCAAAAACAATTTTTTCATTGAAAAATCTTTTTTGGGTTGGTTGCAAATTATATTTTTTGGGGAAATCTGTTTTTGGTTGCAAATAAATTTCTTGGCTGTTTTGGTTGCAAATAATTTTCTTGGCTTTTTTGGTTGCAAATCCTTTTTGCCTTTTTTGATGACAAAACATTTTTTTTTCTCGGTTGCAAGTTTTTTTTAGTTTTTTTTTTTAAAACAGTTTTTGTTCCGGCAATTTTTTTTGGAGTTGCACATTTTTTATTCGGGTTGCAAATCTTTTTTCTTGTTGTTGCAAACATTGTTTTTGGTTACAAATCCCTTATTTTTCTTTTTTCTCTGCCAAATACAATTTTTTCATTGCAAAATCTTTTTTTGGTTGGTTGCTAATTAATATTTTTTTGGAAATCTGTTTTTGGTTGCAAATAATTTTCTTGGCTTTCTTGGTTGCAAATCCTTTTTGCCTTTTTTGATTACAAAACTTTTTTTTTTATCGGTTGCAAGTCTTTTTTTTTTTTTAAAAAACAGTTTTTGTTCCAGCAATTTTTTGGGGGAGTTGCACATTTTTTATTCGGGATGCAAATCTTTTTTCTTGTTGTTGCAAACATTGTTTTTGGTTACAAATATTTTTTTTCATTGCAAATCTTTTTTTTTTTCTGGTTGCAAATTATAATTTTGGGGGGAAATATATTTTTGGTTGCAAATCATTTTCTTTGCTTATTTGGTTGGAAATGTTTTTTTGGAGGATGCGGGAACTACAAATAATTTTTGTTTTTTTAGGTTACAAAAATTAGGGGGGATTTTAACTTTGCAAATCTTTTTTTGTTGCAAATGGGTTTTTTTTGGGAGACAAAACAGTTTTTGTTCATCTCTAGTCTTTGGTATTTTACCTCCAAATGCATTGGGGGTGGAAGTAGTCAGCAGTCACATTCACATGGTCGCTCTATCATCCGAAATTGAGCATTAAAAAAGCGTGTAAAATATTGTTCAGAATCGCCGGTACCGGTACCAAAATGGGACAATGGGGACCACACTACTTCCATGTATACATGTGTCTTGAACTGGATTTGATCAGGCACTCGCACACGTAATCGACCTTCCGGCCTGCGGCGCCAGACGATCTGCACGAACACACATCTCTGTCTTCGACCTACAGGCCTGCCCGGCAACTATCGATTGTTTTGGAGAGAATAATGTGTGTTTTGGTATGTTTATAAACCCTTGGGGGAAAAAAAATGTATCCGCCGAGTAACCTCAAGGAGGGTACAAAAGTCAAATTCTTTAAACAGATGGAATTAGCCTCAGATATTAATATATTTAAATATAATAACAAATGTCATTATCTACACCAGGGGTATCAAACTCATGGAGAAAAAAATCTACTCCCAAGTGGGCCGGACTGCACGATAACTTAAAAATAAAGACACCTTCAGATTGTTTTCTGTGTTTAAAAATAGAAGAAGCACATTCAGAAAATGTACAAATCATAATGTTGTTGTTTTTTTTCCACTTACATGTTGCGGTTAATAGTATTCTATCTTTATCCCATGTATCCCAAAGTCTTCCGGGCTACATTATACACCCCGTTACCACCAAACCCCGCCCACCTCAACCGAAACATGGAGCGGGGGAGTAGTAGAGAGTTAGGGATGCATGGGATTCTGGGTATTTGTTCTGTGGTGTTTACGTTGTGTTACAGTGCGGATGTTTTCTCCCGAAATGTGTTTGTCATTCTTGCTTGGTGTGGGTTCACAGTGTGGCGCATATTAGTAAGTGTGTTGAAGTTGTTTATGTCACAACCCTCAGTGTAACCTGTATGGCTGTTGAACAAGTATGCCTTGCAGTCGCTTGCAAGTTGGCATTGCCGTCACGGCACGCCCTCAATATTGTTGTCCGGGTGAAAATCTGAGAATGTTATCCTGGAAAGATTTCTGGGAGAGGCACTGAAATCCGGAAAAGCTCCCGAAAAAATGGGGGGCTGGGCAAGTATGCACCTGAGCCACATCAGAGTGATCCAAGAGAGATACAAAGAATTGCTATTGCAACATCCAGTAGACACATGTAGAAAAGCTGTTTCTTTCATTCAAAAATTTCAGGTTGATTTGTAGACTTAGCAAACTCATCCCGCAGGCCGGATAAAACCTACGTTTGACACCCCTGATCCACACATTTCGACCAAAAAGTAATCCTTTCATCAATAGCATCATTTATTTTTCCTTTGAGAAGACAACAGCGGTCTTTGATCCTACCAAGAATAAGTTTTGTAAAGCTCCACTGTGTAGGACGGGAAGCAACATGGAGGTGTTCTGTTTCTTTGATGTATTTTTAATCCACGGAAAGATTTTTGGTCTTGACCCAAGAACTACAAAGCGCAGAGGAAGCAGGGCTGTCAGAGTTGTATCTAAGTTATCACAAAACTTTGAGCAGACAATAGCTGTCTTCGATCCTACCAAGAAGAAGTCTTGTAAAGCTCCACTGTGTAGGATGGGAAGCAACATGAAGGTGTTCTGTTTCTTTGATGTATTTTTAATCCACGGAAAGATTTTTTGTCTTGACCCAAGAACTACAAAGCGCAGAGGAAGCAGGGCTGTCAGAGTTGTATCTAAGTTATCACAAAACTTTGAGAAGACAATAGCTGTCTTTGATCCTACCAAGAAGAAGTCTTGTAAAGCTCCACTGTGTAGGATGGGAAGCAACATGGAGGTGTTCTGTTTCTTTGATGTATTTTTAATCCACGGAGAGATTTTTTGTCTTGACCCAAGAACTACAAAGCGCAGAGGAAGCAGGACGGTCAGAGTCGTATCTAAGTTATCACAAAACTTTGAGAAGACAATAGCTGTCTTTGATCCTACCAAGAAGAAGTCTTGTAAAGCTCCACTGTGTAGGATGGGAAGCAACATGGAGGTGTTCTGTTTCTTTGATGTATTTTTAATCCACGGAAAGATTTTTGGTCTTGACCGAAGAACTACAAAGCACAGAGGAAGCAGGACTGTCAGAGTTGTATCTAAGTTATCACAAAACTTTGAGAAGACAATAGCTGTCTTTGAGCCTACCAAGAAGAAGTCTTGTAAAGCTCCACTGTGTGGGACGGGAAGCAACATGGAGGTGTTCTGTTTCTTTGATGTATTTTGAATCCACAGCAAGAGTTTTTGTCTTGACCCAAGAACTACAAAGTGCAGAGGAAGCAGGGATGTCAGAGTTGTATCTAAGTTATCACAAAACTTTGAGAAGACAATAGCGGTCTTCGATCCTACCAAGAAGAAGTCTTTTAAAGCTCCACTGTGTAGGACTGGAAGCAACATGAAGGTGTTCTGTTTCTTTGATGTATTTTTAATCCACGGAGAGATTTTTTGTCTTGACCCAAGAACTACAAAGCGCAGAGGAAGCAGGACGGTCAGAGTCGTATCTAAGTTATCACAAAACTTTGAGAAGACAATAGCTTTCTTCGATCCTACCAAGAAGAAGTCTTGTAAAGCTCCACTGTGTAGGATGGGAAGCAACATGAATGTGTTTTGTTTCTTTGATGTATTTTTAATCCACGGAAAGATGTTTTGTCTTGACCCAAGAACTACAAAGCGTAGAGGAAGCAGGACTGCCAGAATTGCCACCGACAGTTTGTCTGCGTTTTAGTTTTTCCTCTGTGTGTGTTTAGTATTTCCTGTCCTTGGTTCCTGTCAGCACTCTTATTTTGGTTCTGCTTCCTGTTCGTCTCCCTGTGTGCTGTGTTCTCCCAGCTGCGGCTGATTGGCACCTGGCCACACCTGTGGTCAATCAGCCCGCTCCTATTTTACCTGCTCGGTTCCTCCAGTCAGCGCTGGATCATTGTATCGTCTTGTCGATGTCACGTCTAGTCGCTCTGGTGATGTGTTGTTGCTCCTGTCGTGTCGCTTACTGTTTTTTGTTCCCTGCTTCCGTTTTATTTTTCATCATACAAGTACGACTTCTGTTTGCCTGTTCGCTACCTGCCAGCTTACACGCTATGCTCCTGTTCGTTATTTTCTGGCTCCCAGGCTAGCTCCTTTTGTTTCATTACCCGCCTCGTGCGCGCTTTGTGTTAGTACCCTTTTGTTTATTTTTTTTCCATTATTTATACTAAATCATGTTTTCTTGCTCAATACCTGCCTCCTTCTCTGCATCATGGGGTTCGTCACCAAAGAACTTTGACAAGGACCTGACTCCCCTCCAGGGACCTTTTATCTTTGAGCGGTTTTACGACCTTTTCTTTGAACTGTTCTGTAATCAAAGGCGATGGCTATTTACGACCCCCGTCCCTTAGAAACAGCTGTCGCCATGTAATCAGGGAAAGTCCAAATAAAAGAGGAGGCGTTTATGGCTTGAACTTTCACAGTATCATGTTAGACCCGCTCGACATCCATTGCTTTCCCTCCTCTCCAAGGTTCTCATAGTCATCATAGTCACCGACATCCCACTGGGTGTGAGTTTTCCTTGCCCTTATGTGGGCCTACCGAGGATGTCGTAGTGGTTTGTGCAGCCCTTTGAGACACTAGTGATTCAGGGCTATATAAGTAAACATTGATTGTTAGTGATTCCCAAAGCCCAAAAAAAGTCTGCGGGCTATAGAGCGTTTTCCGTTCGGGCTCCAGTACTCTGGAATGCCCTCCCGGTAACAGTTCGAGATGCCACCTCAGTAGAAGCATTTAAGTCTCACCTTAAAACTCATTTGTATACTCTAGCCTTTAAATAGACTCCCTTTTTAGACCAGTTGATCTGCCGTTTCTTTTCTTTTTCTTCTATGTCCCACTCTCCCTTGTGGAGGGGGTCCAGTCCGATCCGGTGGCCATGTACTGCTTGCCTGTGTATCGGCTGGGGACATCTCTGCGATGCTGATCCGCCTCCGCTTGGGATGGTTTCCTGCTGGCTCCGCTGTGAACGGGACTCTCGCTGCTGTGTTGGATCCACTTTGGACTGGACTCTCGCGACTGTGTTGGATCCATTGTGGATTGAACTTTCACAGTATCATGTTAGACCCGCTCGACATCCATTGCTTTCCTCCTCTCCAAGGTTCTCATAGTCATCATTGTCACCGACGTCCCACTGGGTGTGAGTTTTCCTTGCCCTTATGTGGGCCTACCGAGGATGTCGTAGTGGTTTGTGTTGTGGTTTGTGCAGCCCTTTGAGACACTAGTGATTTAGGGCTATATAAGTAAACATTGATTGATTGATTGATTTAGGGCATGTCGAACAGGTAGGAGGCCGCGGGGAAGACCCAGGACACGTTGGGAAGACTATGTCTCCCGGCTGGCCTGGGAACGCCTCGGGATCCCCCGGGAAGAGCTAGACGAAGTAGCTGGGGAGAGGGAAGTCTGGGCTTCCCTGCTTAGGCTGCTGCCCCCGCAACCCGACCTCGGATAAGCGGAAGATGATGGATGGATGGATGGATTGTACGGAATATGTACTGTATTGTGCAATCTACTAATAAAAGTATCAATCAATCAATCAATCAAAACGGGCTAATTGGGAACAGGTGGGTGCCATGGGTGAACCCAATTAGTACCTGTAGAAAACCAAAAAAAACCCAGAGGTGCACAAAACAGGAACTAAGGGAGTCCAAAAACTAACAGAAAATAACAAAACATGGATAATGACAGTAATACTTTAGGGAAAGATGTCATAAATGTCGTAAATAATCTAAATTCTGCACGGGTAAAGTCACAACTTTACCAAAATAAAGTTGTAATATGAAAAGCACACAAAAAAAATTGTAAACCTTTTTAAGAGAATATTGTTTAACATTAAAATAAATAAATACAAGTGTAATATTAAACAACAACACAACTGCTGAATAAATAGCTCTCTGATTAGTGCTCGACAGCAGGTGAGAATGCCGATCACTGATCAGAGGCAGGTGAACCCAATTAGTACCTGTAGAAAACCAAAACAAACCCAGAGGTGCACAAAACAGGAACCAAGAGAGTCCAAAACTCAACAAAACATAATCCGGGCCACATATCATGACAGTAATACTTTAGAGGAAGTTGTCATAAATGTTGTAAAAATGTAAATTCTGCACGGGTAAAGTCACAACTTTACCAAAATAAAGTGGTAATAATAAACGCGCACACAAAAAAAAATGTAAACCTTTGAGGCACAAGTTGTCATTTTAGGAAAATATTGTTTTAACAAAATAAATACAAGTGTAATAATAAACAACAACACAAATGCTGAATAAATAGCCCTCTGATTAGTGCTCGACAGCAGGTGAGTGTGCCGACCACTAATCAGAGGCAGGTGAACCCAATTAGTACCTCTAGAAAACCAAAACAAACCTAAAAGTGCACAAAACAGGAACCAAGGGAGTCCAAAACTCAACAAAACATGATCCGGGCCACATATCATGACAGTAATACTTTAGGGGAAGTTGTCATAAATGTTGGAAAAATCTAAATTCTGCACGGGTAAAGTCACAACTTTACTAAAATAAAGTGGTAATAATACACGCGCACACAAAAAAAATGTAAACCTTTGGGACACAAGTTGTCATTTTAAGAGAATATTGTTTAACATTAAAATAAATAAATACAAGTGTAATATTAAACAACAACACAACTGCTGAATAAATAGCCCTCTGATTAGTGCTCGACAGCAGGTGAGTGTGCCGATCACTAACCAGAGGCAGGTGAACCCAATTAGTACCAATAAAAAAAAAAAAATTAAACCCAGACATGCACAAAACAGGAACTAAGGGAATCTAAAACTAACAGAAAATAACAAAACATGGATAATGACAGTAATACTTTAGGGAAAGATGTCATAAATGTCGTAAACAATCTAAATTCTGCACGGGTAAAGTCAGAACTTTATCAAAATAAAGTTGTAATATGAAAAGCACACACACAAAAAATTGTAAACCTTTTTAAGAGAATATTGTTCAACATTAAAATAAATAAATACAAGTGTATTAAACAAAAACACAACTGCTGAATAAATAGCCCTCTGATTAGTGCTCGACAGCAGGTGGGTGTGCCGACCACTAATCAGAGGCAGGTGAACCCAATTAGTACCTGTAGAAAACCAAAACAAACCCAGAGGTGCACAAAACAGGAACTAAGGGAGTCCAAAAACTAACAGAAAATAACAAAACATGGATCATGACAGTAATACTTTAGGGGAAAATGTCATAAATGTCGCAAAAATGTAAATTCTGCACGGGTAAAGTCACAACTTTACCAAAATAAAGTTGTAATATTAAACGCACACAAAAAATGTTTTAAACCTTTATAAAACTTTCAGAGAATATTGTATTTTACATTAAAATCAATAAATACAAGTGTAATATTAATCAAAAACACAATTTCTGAATAAATAGCCCTCTGATTAGTGCTCGACAGCAGGTGAGTGTGCCGACCACTAATCAGAGGCAGGTGAACCCAATTAGTACCTGTAGAAAACCAAAACAAACCCAGAGGTGCACAAAACGGGAACTAAGAGAGTCCAAAAACTAACAGAAAATAACAAAACATGGATAATGACAGTAATACAATAGGGAAAGATGTCATAAATGTCGTAAAAAATCTAAATTCTGCACGGGTAAAGTCACAACTTTACCAAAATAAAGTTGTAATATGAAAAGCACACACAAAAAAAATTGTAAACCTTTTTAAGAGAATATTGTTCAACATTAAAATAAATAAATACAAGTGTAATATTAAACAACAACACAACTGCTGAATAAATAGCCCTCAGATTAGTGCTCGACAGCAGGTGAGTGTGCCGACCACTAATCAGGGGCAGGTGAACCCAATTAGTACCTGTAGAAAACCAACACAAACCCAGAGGTGCACAAAACAGGAACTAAGGGAGTCCAAAACGCAACAAAACATGATCCAGGCCACGGATCACGAGAGTAATACTTTAAGGGAAGTCACAACTTTATAAAATAAAGTTGTAATATTAGACGCACACACAAAAAAACCTGTAAACCTTTTTAAACTTTTTTAAGAGAATATTTAAATAAATAAAATGTAATATTAAAAACACAATAAAATTTTAATTTTAGAATAAAATAATGAAAATAATAACACAATATACTAAATGAGATTGGCTCCAGCACCCCCCGCGACCCTAAAAAGGGACAAGCGGTAGAAAATGGATGGATGGAATATATAAAAATATATAAAGACATAACAATAAGATCATATGAACAGCCTTCAGTGTCTACATTTTGATTTATATTTATCATTTTACTTAATTTGTCTTGTTTTTGTTCCGTTTGTACTTCATGAAGTTTTGCACTCGTTTTTTGGGTTTTTTAAAATTATATTTGGATGTATTTGTTTGGTTCGTATGCCTGTGAATCTGGGCTATCCATTAAGTAAGACTACCTTTTATGTCGAAGGGGACAGGAAATATAAGAGTTTCTCTATTTTGTTCCTTCTCGAGCATAAGTGTGTAAATATGTTCAGTTGCTAAAGTTTGTCTATTGATCAAAAATGAATGAATTAATTTTTATTTAATTATTTATTCCCATGGTAGAATTAGTTGTGGGTCCTGTTGGGTTTTAAAAAAAAGAGTTGAGAAACTATCGAGTCGTTGGCCTCTTTGTGAGGAAGTGACAGCGGGTGGAAAAGATGTCTGATAAAGTAGTCTTTCCAAAGAAGAACTAGCGAATGATTCATGCACATTTTTCAAGGGAAAAAGTCTGTATTTGGAGGTAATTATGAATACGTTTTGTCTGCTTTTGGCGAGAGAGAAGGCTGACTCATCTCCTTCTTTTCACGCTTGTCGGTGTCCTTGACTATTAACATATTTATTAAAAGGTACAGCTTTTATTATCACTTAGAATAATAATGATATCAGAAGTGATAAAGAAGCTTAGAATCTACATATAATCATACTTCAGATGTTTAATGCGTGCACCATAATGTGTATGAGGGGGCGTAAGGGATATTATTCAGAATGACCTCTCACACACACTACTGAAATGCTCCCACATAGCGTACAAGGTACTCTTTTATATTTCACAAGAATTATTAATTTAAAAATATTAAAATATATTATGCTATGTTATTATATTATTTTCGGGTCTCCCCATGTCTAGCATTAAAAGATTACAGTTGGTACAAAATGCGGCTGCTAGACTTTTGACAAGAACAAGAAAGTTTGATCACATTACGCCTGTACTGGCTCACCTGCACTGGCTTCCTGTGCACTTAAGATGTGACTTTAAGGTTTTACTACTTACGTATAAAATACTACACGGTCTAGCTCCATCCTATCTTGCCGATTGTATTGTACCATATGTCCCGGCAAGAAATCTGCGTTCAAAGGACTCCGGCTTATTAGTGATTCCTAAAGCCCAAAAAAAGTCTGCGGGCTATAGAGCGTTTTCCGTTCGGGCTCCAGTACTCTGGAATGCCCTCCCGGTAACAGTTCGAGATGCTACCTCAGTAGAAGCATTTAAGTCTCACCTTAAAACTCATTTGTATACTCTAGCCTTTAAATAGACTCCCTTTTTAGACCAGTTGATCTGCCGTTTCTTTTCTTTTTCTTCTATGTCCCACTCTCCCTTGTGGAGGGGGTCCGGTCCGATCCGGTGGCCATGTACTGCTTGCCTGTGTATCGGCTGGGGACATCTCTGCGCTGCTGATCCGCCTCCGCTTGGGATGGTTTCCTGCTGGCTCCGCTGTGAACGGGACTCTCGCTGCTGTGTTGGATCCGCTTTGGACTGGACTCTCGCGACTGTGTTGGATCCATTATGGATTGAACTTTCACAGTATCATGTTAGACCCGCTCGACATCCATTGCTTTCCTCCTCTCCAAGGTTCTCATAGTCATCATTGTCACCGACGTCCCACTGGGTGTGAGTTTTCCTTGCCCTTATGTGGGCCTACCGAGGATGTCGTAGTGGTTTGTGTTGTGGTTTGTGCAGCCCTTTGAGACACTAGTGATTTAGGGCTATATAAGTAAACATTGATTGATTGATTGATTTAGGGCATGTCGAACAGGTAGGAGGCCGCGGGGAAGACCCAGGACACGTTGGGAAGACTATGTCTCCCGGCTGGCCTGGGAACGCCTCGGGATCCCCCGGGAAGAGCTAGACGAAGTAGCTGGGGAGAGGGAAGTCTGGGCTTCCCTGCTTAGGCTGCTGCCCCCGCGGCCCAACCTCGGATAAGCGGAAGAAGATGGATTAATGGATGGATGATTAATTAATAGACATCCTCATAAATATGAATATAAAGAAAATTAAGAGTGAACTTTGTGTCCTTGCCTCGATCTTTGACATTGTGGAAATCAAACGTCGCCAAAGTCTGGTCTTTCGGTACCGTTATGTCCAAAATGTCCTGGAGCCGCTAATTGAACGTGAACAAGTATTGGTGTGTTCAGGTTCACCTTTGTGAGTTGTTTCGTTCAGCTCCTTGATTGAGAACAGTCCATTCAAACCTTTAGTTAGGCACCGGGAATAAAGTCGGGGTCAGGGTTTAGTGTCAACTGCAGTTTTATCATGTCACCCGCTCCCTGCATTCTTCTGTCCACTCCATGTCTGGCAGATGTTGATCAAGTAAGGATCAAAGCCGCCACAGGAGCGCCACAAACCCCGGCACGACATCCAAACCCCCAGCCACCGAGCAAGCATCCCGCTGGTTTCCCCGGCTGGCCGTGTAATGACATGTTGCAGCAACCTACGCCGCCGCGGCCCACGCTCAACCACACGAGCAGACGGCCCTGCAGGATACTCTTTCTTTTTTTTTCAGCCAAATACGGAAGTATCAGTCCATCCGACTCAATTTAACAACAACAAAAAAAGATCCAACCTCGTGTGTGCCGTGCTCGGAAGGGTAAAATGATAAGCCACAGGACACTTCCTCATGTTTGGTTTTTTGGACACTCAGTTCCTGTTTCTGCACTTCCTGGTTTGTTTTGTTACCGTGACTGCCCATTATTTTTCACCTGTCACGCACCTGTCTCTCGTTTTGCACTCGCACACCTGTATCCACTGATCATGTCAATGCTGTTTAAGCCTGTCTGTTTCCGTTCTTCGTCCTGGCAACATCACCGTCTACCACCTTCTATGTGGGCCCTACCGAGGATGTCGTGGTTTGTGCAGCCCTTTGAGGGACTTGTGATTTAGGGCTATAGAAATGAACATTGATTGATTGATTGATTGATTGATCTACCACCATCTCTCACCCTTGATTCCTTTACCCTCCACTCTGCTTCATGTCATGTTTACAGTTCCATGCCAAGTTCGAGATGCTACCTCAGTAAAAGCGTTTAAGTCTCACCTTAAAACTCATCTGTATACTCTAGCCTTTAAATAGACTCCCTTTTTAGACCAGTTGACCAGTACAGGTAAAAAAAAAAGGTATTTAATGCTTGAACAAAAAAATAAACAAAAGGTGAGTGTCCCTAAGAAAAGGCATTGAAGGCTATGCGGAACAAAAGTAAAACTGAACTACAAAGTAAACAAAACCAGAATGCTGGACGACAGCAAAGACTTACTGGGGAACAAAGACGGCGTCCACAAAGTACATCCGTACTTGACAATCAACAATGTCCCCACAAAGAAGGATAATCCATCCATTTTCTACCGGTTATCCCCTTCGGGCCACGCTGGAGCCTATCTCAGCTACAATCGAGCGGAAGGCGTAGTACACTCTGGACAAGACGCCACCTCATCACAGGGTAAAAACAACTGAAAATATTCTTGCTTGCTAAAACAAAGTAGATGCGGGAAATAATCGCTCAAAGGAAGACATGAAACCGCTACAACAGGGGTAGGGAACCTATGGTTCTAGAGCCAGATGTGGCTCTTTTGATGACTGCATCTGGCTCTCGGATAAATCTGAGCTGACGTTGCTTAACACGATAAGTAATGGATAATTCCACTTGTAATCAAAAATAATTCTCATGCATTTTTATGTTCAAGAAGTTGCGTTAATGGCAAGAAGTAATTTATTTATTATTGGTTAGTGTGGGGCTTGCGCTCCTTGGGGTTCTTCAAACCACCAAGAGCCTGTTTTAGGGTTACAATATTGTCCTATTTTATTTTTCTCTCAGTTCCTTTCCAGCAATTGTCTTTTTCTCTTTCGTCCTCACTCGCGCTCTGGCTCCAGCCCCAACCCTGTCTCTCCTCCTGGCTGCTGCTTATAACAGAGCGACAGGTGATTAGATAACAAGGCCCAGGTGGGCCGTCTACGCACCTGTCGCTGATTTCGAGGCCGGTCTTGGCAACATCCCGCTTTGCTGCAGGCCCGCAGGCCACGCCCCCTCCACAGTTAGCTTCAGAATAACAATGTTAATACATTGGCATTATACTCTGGAAATGTTGGTCTTACTTATGCACGCGTTTAGTTGTGTTCAGTGTTAAAAAAAAATATTATACGGCTAATATCTGGTCAGGATGCCACCCGAACGCCTCCCTAGGGAGGTGTTTAGGGCACGTCCAACCGGTAGGAGGCCACGGGGAAGACCCAGGACACGTTGGGAAGACTATGTCTCCTTGCTGGCCTGGGAACGCCTCGGGATCCCCCGGGAAGAGCTGGACGAAGTGGCTGGGGAGAGGGAAGTCTGGGTTTCCCTGCTTAGGCTGTTGCCCCCGCGACCCGACCTCGGAAAAGTGGAAGATGATGGATGGATGGATGGATCTTAGGGAAATACATTTTAAAATATTTGGCTTCTTGGCTCTCTCGGCCAAAAAGGTTCCCGACCCCTGCGCTATAGGAAAATGCCCAAAAAATAGGAGCGCGAGACAAGAACAAAAACTACAACACAGGATAAAAGCGAAAAAGTCCAAATAAGTCAGGGTGTGATGTGACAGTACACCTTCTTTGAGACAAGAGCTATACTGATGCATGCTTCAAAGTCACATCCAACAATTGCGGCGACGACTTTTTACCGACTTTCGTTTTTTTTTGGTGATTTCTGCAATTTTTCCAACGCAAAAAAAGTGCCTTGGCTCAAAAAAAAGGTTGAAAACCACTACTGTGGCGGAGGAAGGGTGTAATTCCCCAACTTCACCACAAGGTAGAGCCCTTCATTTTGCTGCTGTCTGAACAGTTAGTGGGTATGTCGGGTGATATTTGTGCAGACTTCTGCTGGTGGAGGTGTGCCTAATGTTGTGTCCCTTTGGTTGGCAGCACAATGCCGTCCTTCTGTTGGTCAGCGGGGGGTCCTCCTTTGTGTGTGGGGTGCACGCATGCGTAGCAGTGAATGGAGGACGAAAAAAAAACAAAAAAACAAATGATGATTTGTTGTGATCTAAATATGTGTTTGATTCAACAAGCTGCAGCTGCAGAGTCTCTCTGGTTTTAAGATTAAAACACATAGTCGGCCATTCATGCTGGCCGCTGAATGGAGTCCGTTATATACTGTAAGTATATATTGCTTTTATCCACCACACACACACACACACACACACACACACACACACACACACACACACACACACACACACACACGCAAAACTTTTCCACGCCTGACTGACTCTGCCCACTTCACTTCACTTCAGAGTGTGTGTTTGTAAAAACAGTGGCAGTTTCAGCATGCAAATGTCAGACACGTGCATTTATGGTAAAAAATAAATAAATACATTAAAAAATAAATAAATTCAAAATCCTACCATCAGATGCGTCCTGGCAGTCCGGGTGGAGCAACTTCTCAAAGCCGCCTCTCTTATTCCCATCCCGGTCACGAGCCTGGGAGAAGACTTGCAATGATCATGCAAAAAAAAAAAAAGAAGAAAAAAAAAGGATGAGAGAAAATTCCGTGCGGTTCTTCTTCTGTGTGTGTGTTTTTGTTTTTTTTTTAAATGTGGAGTTATTCCTCGCTTAGACGGACAAGAAGTCCGGATGGATGTTTTAATGTTGCTGCTGCCAGCCTGCAGACTGCGATGTGAACACAGACTGAAGACAAGAGCGCTCTGCCTCACTCTTGTCGTGGGAGGGGGGACGAGGAGGGGGAAGGGGGTGGGACACTATATATATATATATATATATATACATATATATATATATATATATATATATATATACATATATATATATATATATATATATATATATATACATATATATATATATACATACACACACATATATATATATATTATACATATATATATATATATATATATATATATATATAGTACATATATATATTATACATATATATATATATATACATACACACATATATATATATAAAATGTATATACACACACACCTATATACCGCATATATACATACACATATATATGTATATATACATACTTACATTTATACAAATATATCTACATAAATTATGCATACATTCATTTGTGTATATATATACACACACATATATGGATATATATGTATATACACACACATGTATATGTGTGTGTATGTATGTATACACACACATATATGTATATATACACCCACACACATGTATATGTGTGTGTATGTATATATATATATACACACACACACATACACACACACACACATTATACACACATATGTGTATATATATGTTTATATATACATATATACATACTTACATATATACAAATATATCTACATGAAATAGACGTATATACATTTGTGTAAATATGTATATGTACATACACATGTGTGTATATATATATATACATATATACACTGTACACTCTGCATATATATTTAGTTATATATGTACATACAATATATATCTTTTTAGTTAATTATTTTTTTTTTTTTAGTTAATTATTTTTTTAGTTAATTATTTTATTTTATTTTTATTTTTTTATTTTGACTTCTTGCCTGTATATTTTCTATATTGTATTGGATTTTTTTCATGGTATTTATGTATGTATATATACACATATATACATACAAATATAAAGTATCTACATAAATTATGCATACATACATTCGTGTATATATATACACACACATATGTATATATATATACACACACACACACACACGTGTGTATGTATGTATATATATATATATATATATATATATATATATATATATACATACTTACATATATACAAATATATCTACATAAAATATACATATATACATTTGTGTAAATATGTATATGCACATACATATGTATAAATATACAATATACACAAATTATACATATATATATTTAGTTATGTATGTATATACAGTATATATATAGTTAATTTATGCATATATATTTTATTTTTTTATTTTTTTTTAATTTAGACTACTTGCCTGTATATTTTCTATATTATTGTATGTCAGGTTCAAACACTGATGACATCTATTAATCAGACAAGAAGCAAGGAACCAAGCAGACAGTTAAATAGGTCTCATGAGGAGAACGCGGGCACTGCACACTTAGTCACAGTCTCGCCCTACGCTCTAAGGTCCAGTTGCCGCGTTCCCCTTTTTATTCAGAGTTCCATAGTCAACATCACTGAGGTTGCTCCTAAAAGGAGTGGTCACATATATTACGCAAAGCAGGTATAGGACGCATTGTACGTGATAGAATGTGATTTCGCCATGTCTCCGATTTGTCCGTGTGCTGTCATCTTACCTTCGTAGAGATCATTGAAGACTGTCTCGTCTGCGCGCCGTCATCCCATCCATGCCGAGGTCCCTGAGGTCCATGGTTGCCAGCGAGCCAAAACAATGATAACATGTGGCTGAGCCCCCTGCTCAGACAAGAAGCTTTGTCCTAGCATAGATTAGAAAAAAAGTCTAACTTGAGCACAATAGCTAATAACTAAAGCAACAGACTTTAAAAATACTAAAGTTAGTGTGATAATATATAGTATAATTATTCTAACATTTCCCTCCTGTTTATCACACAACTTCCCCAAAATCTTCTTATCCCTAATAAATTCTTCTAAATTTGGTGTGATAAGATATAATTATTATACTGGATTTTTTTCATGTATGTATATGTACACGTATATACAAATGTATCTACATAAATTATACATATGTATTCGTATTTTTATTTTGGTTGGTGTGGAATTGAGTTTGTATTACTTTATTCCATAATATTGATATTCTAAAAATCAGTCAAAATATTGTTATTGTTGCCACAATGCAAACATTACAATATATTTATTACTAGACATTAAAAAAAAAATCATACATTAAGCGGCCAGATTGTCTTTGTTTAATTAATTCATTCATGAGATTAGTAATAGTTTATTATTTATAAATATAATAATTTTCTACAATTTTTCATTATTCTAACAACATCTCACATGATTTCAGTCCTCAATGTATCACAGCGCTATATTCATTTTAGAACATTTGACATGCTGGAGCATCCTTGCAATGTCCTGTTGCTGTGGAGGATGGATGGAGTGGAGGTGGGGGGGTGACAGTGGGGGAGGGGCGCCCAATCACAGCTGCACTTCAATGGCTTCTTATTCTTTCATTAAGGATACACATTATGTAGGTTAGTACCACTACACAACACATTATGTATGTTAGGTCCACTACACAACACATTATGTATGTTAGGTCCACTACACAACACATTATGTAGGTTAGGTCCACTACACAACACATTATGTATGTTAGGTCCACTACACAACACATTATGTATGTTAGGTCCACTACACAACACATTATGTATGTTAGGTCCACTACACAACATATTATGTATGTTAGGTCCACTACACAACACATTATGTAGGTTAGGTCCACTACACAACACATTATGTAGGTTAGGTCCACTACACAACACATTATGTATGTTAGGTCCACTACACAACACATTATGTATGTTAGGTCCACTACACAACATATTATGTATGTTAGGTCCACTACACAACACATTATGTATGTTAGGTCCACTACACAACACATTATGTATGTTAGGTCCACTACACAACACATTATGTATGTTAGGTCCACTACACAACACATTATGTATGTTAGGTCCACTACACAACGTCATCATCACTCTCGTGTGTGGACGTCGACACAAACAGTGTGTTGTATTTTTCGTGTAGCGATCAATACAAACAGTGTGTTGTATCTGTTGTGGGGACGTCTACACAAACAGTGTGTTGTATGGATGTGAACACAGAGTGTTGTGTATGTTATGTGGACATCAACACTAAAAAAAAAGTGTATCTGTTGTTTGGACGTCTACACAAATAAGTGTGTTGTATATGTTGTGTGGACGTCTACACAAATAGTGTGTTGTATATGTTGTGTGGACGTCTACACAAATAGTGGGTTGTATCTGTTTAGTGGACGTTAACACAAATAGTATGTTGTATATGTTGTGTGGACGTCAACACAAACAGTGTGTTGTATCCGTTGTGTGGACGTCAACACAAACAGTGTGTTGTACCCGTTGTGTAGACGTCGACACAAATAGTGTGTTGTATATGTTGTGAGGACGTTTACACAAATAGTGTGTTGTATGTGTTGTGAGGACGTCAACACAAATAGTGTGTTGTATCTGTTGTGTGGACGTCTACACAAACAGTGTGTTGTATCTGTTATGTGGATGTCTACACAAATAGTGTGTTGCATCTGTTGTGTGGACGTTTACACAAATAGAATGTTGCATATGTTGTGTGAACCTCCACACAAATATTGTGTTGTATCTGTTGTGTGGACGTCCACACAAATAGTGTGTTGTATCTGTTGTGTGGACGTCTACACAAATAGTGTGTTGTATCTGTTGTGTGGATGTCTACACAAATAGTGTGTTGTATCTGTTGTGCGGACGTCTACACAAATAGTGTATTGTATCTGTTGTGTGGATGTCTACACAAATAGTGTGTTGTATCTGTTGTGCGGACGTCTACACAAATAGTGTGTTGTATCTGTTGTGTGGACGTCTACACAAATAGTGTCTTGTATCTGTTGTGTGGACGTCTACACAAAGAGTGTATCTGTTGTGTGGACGTCTACACAAATAGTGTATCTGTTGTGTGGACGTCTACACAAAGTGTGTTGTATTTGTTGTGTGGACGTTTACACAAATAGTGTATCTGTTTTGTGGACATCTACACAAACAGTGTGTTGTATATGTTGTGTGGACGTTAATACAAATAGTATGTTGTATCCGTTGTGTTGACGTCTACACAAACAGTGTGTTGTATCCGTTGTGTGGATGTCAACACAAATAGTGTGTTGTATGTGTTGTGTGGACGTCTACACAAATAGTGTGTTGTATCTGTTGTGTGGACGTCGACACAAATAGTGTTTTATATCTGTTGTGTGGACGTCGACACAAATAGTGTGTTGTATCTGTTGTGTGGACCGCGACAAAGTGTGTTGCATATGTTGTGTGGACGTCTACACAAATAGTGGGTTGTATCTGTTGTGTGGACGTCGACACAAATAGTGGGTTGTATCTGTTGTGTGGATGTTGACACAAAAAGTGTGTAGTATCTGTTGTGTGGACCGCGACACAAATAGTGTGTTGCATATGTTGTGTGGATGTCTACACAAATAGTGTGTTGTCTCTGTTGTGTACCTTGGATATCAATACAAATAGTGTGTTTTAGTTGTTGTGTGGACATCATCGCAATAGTGTGTTATATCTGTTGTGTGGACCGCGACACATATAGTGTGTTGTATCTGTTGTGTGGACGTCTACACAAACAGTGTGTTGTATCTGTTGTGTGGACGTTTACACAAATAGTGTGTTGTATCTGTTGTGCGGACATCTACACAAATAGTGTGTTGTATCTGTTGTGTGGACGTCTACACAAACAGTGTGTTGTATCTGTTGTGTGGACGTTTACACATATAGTGTATCTGTTGTGTGGACGTCTACACAAACAGTGTGTTGTATATGTTGTGTGGACGTTTACACAAATAGTGTATCTGTTGTGTGGACGTCTACACCAACAGTGTGTTGTATCTGTTGTGTGGACGTTTACACAAATAGTGTGTTGTATCTGTTGTGTGGACGTCTACACAAACAGTGTGTTGTATCCGTTGTGTTGACGTCTGCACAAACATTGTGTTGTATCCGTTGTGTTGACGTCTACACAAACA
Source organism: Nerophis ophidion (assembly GCF_033978795.1). Lineage (NCBI taxonomy): Eukaryota > Metazoa > Chordata > Actinopteri > Syngnathiformes > Syngnathidae > Nerophis > Nerophis ophidion. The sequence continues at coordinate 7,850,726 of NC_084618.1, read as the reverse complement.
GTGTGTTGTATCTGTTGTGTGGATGTCTACACAAATAGTGTGTTGTATCTGTTGTGTGGACGTCTACACAAATAGTGTGTTGTATCTGTTGTGTGGACGTCGATAAAAATAGTGTGTTGTATCTGTTGTTTGGACCTCGACACAAATTGTGTTGTATCTGTTGTGTGGACATTAACACTAATAGAATGGTGTATCTATTGTGGGGATGTCTACACAAACAGTGTGTTGTATATGTTGTGTGGATGTCTACACAAATAGTGGGTTGTATCTGTTGTGTGGACGTCGACACAAATAGTGTTTTATATCTGTTGTGTGGACGTCGATACAAATAGTGTGTTGTATCTGTTGTGTGGATGTTTACACAAATAGTGTATCGGTTGTGTGGACGTCTACACAAACAGTGTGTTGTATATGTTGTGTGGACGTCTACACAAATAGTGGGTTGTATCTGTTGTGTGGACGTTAACACAAATAGTATGTTGTATCCGTTGTGTTGACGTCTACACAAACAGTGTGTTGTATCTGTTGTGTGGATGTTTACACAAATAGTGTATCGGTTGTGTGGACGTCTACACAAACAGTGTGTTGTATATGTTGTGTGGACGTCTACACAAATAGTGGGTTGTATCTGTTGTGTGGACGTTAACACAAATAGTATGTTGTATCCGTTGTGTGGATGTCAACACAAATAGTGTGTTGTATCTGTTGTGTGGACATTAACACTAATAGAATGGTGTATCTGTTGTGTGGACATCTACACAAACAGTGTGTTGTATATGTTGTGTGGACGTCTACACAAATAGTGTGTTGTATCTGTTGTGTGGACGTCGACACAAATAGTGGGTTGTATCTGTTGTGTGGACCGCGACACAAATAGTGTGTTGCATATGTTGTGTGGATGTCTACACAAATAGTGTGTTGTCTCTGTTGTGTACCCTGGATATCAACACAAAGTGTGTTTTAGTTGTTGTGTGGACATCATCGCAAATAGTGTGTTGTATCTGTTGTGTGGACCGCGACACAATTAGTGTGTTGCATATGTTGAGTGGACGTTCACACAAATAGTGTGTTGCATATGTTGTGTGGATGTCTACACAAATAGTGTGTTGTCTCTGTTGTGTACCCTGGATATCAACACAAAGTGTGTTTTAGTTGTTGTGTGGACATCATCGCAAATAGTGTGTTGTATCTGTTGTGTGGACGTCTACACAAATAGTGTGTTGTATCTGTTGTGTGGACCGCGACACAATTAGTGTGTTGCATATGTTGAGTGGACGTTGACACAAATAGTGTGTTGTATATGTTGTGTGGACCGTGACACAATTAGTGTGTTGCATACGTTGTGTGGACGTTGACACAAATAGTGTGTGTGTGGACCATGACACAAATAGTGTGTTGCATATGTTGTGTGTATGTCGACACACAGAATATTGTCTATGTTAGTTGGACGTCGACACAAAGTGTGTTGTATATTTTGTGTGGACATCAACACTAATAGAGTGGTGTATCTGTTGTGTGGATGTCCACACAAACTGTGTTGTATATGTTGTGTGGACGTCTACACCAACAGTGTGTTGTATATGTTGTGTGGACGTCTACACAAACAGTGTGTTGTATATGTTGTGTGGACGTCTACACAAATAGTGTGTTGTATCTGTTGTGTACCCTGGATATCAATACAAATAGTGTGTTGTATCTGTTGTGTACCCTGGATATCAATACAAATAGTGTGTTGTCTCGGTTGTGTACCCTGGATATTAATACAAAGTGTGTGTTTAGTGGTGTGTGGACATCATCGCAAATAGTGTGTTATATCTGTTGTGTGGACCTCGACACAAATAGTTCGTTGTATCTGTTGTGTAGACGTCGACACAAATAGTGTGTTGTATCTGTTGTGTGGACGTCTACACAAATAGTGTGTTATATCTGTTGTGTGGATGTCTACACAAATAGTGTGTGGTCTCTGTTGTGTACCCTGGATATGAATACAAATGGTGTGTTTTAGTTGTTGTGTGGACATCATCGCAAATAGTGTGTTGCATCTGTTGTGTAGACGTCGACACAAATAGTGTGTTGTATCTGTTGTGTGGACCGCGACACAAATAGTGTGTTGCATATGTTGTGTGGATGTCTACACAAATACTGTGTTGCATATGTTGTGTGAATGTCTACACAAATAGTGTGTTGTCTCTGTTGTGTACCCTGGATATGAATACAAATAGTGTGTTTTAGTTGTTGTGTGGACATCATCGCAAATAGTGTGTTGTATCTGTTGTGTGGACCTCGACACAAATAGTTCGTTGTATCTGTTGTGTAGACGTCGACACAAATAGTGTGTTGTATCTGTTGTGTAGACGTCGACACAAATAGTGTGTTGTATCTGTTGTGTGGACGTCTACACAAATAGTGTGTTGTATCTGTTGTGTGGACCGCGACACAATTAGTGTGTTGCATATGTTGAGTGGACGTTGACACAAATAGTGTGTTGTATATGTTGTGTGGACCGTGACACAATTAGTGTGTTGCATACGTTGTGTGGACGTTGACACAAATAGTGTGTGTGTGGACCATGACACAAATAGTGTGTTGCATATGTTGTGTGTATGTCGACACACAGAATATTGTCTATGTTAGTTGGACGTCGACACAAAGTGTGTTGTATATTTTGTGTGGACATCAACACTAATAGAGTGGTGTATCTGTTGTGTGGATGTCCACACAAACTGTGTTGTATATGTTGTGTGGACGTCTACACCAACAGTGTGTTGTATATGTTGTGTGGACGTCTACACAAACAGTGTGTTGTATATGTTGTGTGGACGTCTACACAAATAGTGTGTTGTATCTGTTGTGTACCCTGGATATCAATACAAATAGTGTGTTGTATCTGTTGTGTACCCTGGATATCAATACAAATAGTGTGTTGTCTCGGTTGTGTACCCTGGATATTAATACAAAGTGTGTGTTTAGTGGTGTGTGGACATCATCGCAAATAGTGTGTTATATCTGTTGTGTGGACCTCGACACAAATAGTTCGTTGTATCTGTTGTGTAGACGTCGACACAAATAGTGTGTTGTATCTGTTGTGTGGACGTCTACACAAATAGTGTGTTATATCTGTTGTGTGGATGTCTACACAAATAGTGTGTGGTCTCTGTTGTGTACCCTGGATATGAATACAAATGGTGTGTTTTAGTTGTTGTGTGGACATCATCGCAAATAGTGTGTTGCATCTGTTGTGTAGACGTCGACACAAATAGTGTGTTGTATCTGTTGTGTGGACCGCGACACAAATAGTGTGTTGCATATGTTGTGTGGATGTCTACACAAATACTGTGTTGCATATGTTGTGTGAATGTCTACACAAATAGTGTGTTGTCTCTGTTGTGTACCCTGGATATGAATACAAATAGTGTGTTTTAGTTGTTGTGTGGACATCATCGCAAATAGTGTGTTGTATCTGTTGTGTGGATGTCTACACAAATAGTGTGTTATATCTGTTGTGTGGATGTCTACACAAATAGTGTGTTATATCTGTTGTGTGGATGTCTACACAAATAGTGTGTGGTCTCTGTTGTGTACCCTGGATATCAATACAAAGAGTGTGTTGTATCTGTTGTGTACCCTGGATATCAACACAAATTGTGTGTTGTCTCTGTTGTGTACCCTGGATATTAATACAAATATTGTGTGTTTAGTTGTTGTGTGGACATCATCGCAAATAGTGTGTTATATCTGTTGTGCGAACGTCTACACAAATAGTGTGTTGTATCTGTTGTGTGGACGTCGATACAAATAGTGTGTTGTATCTGTTGTGTGGACCGCGACACAAATAGTGTGTTACATATGTTGTGTACCCTGGATATCAACACAAATAGTGTGTTGTATCTGTTGTGTGGACGTCGATACAAATAGTGTGTTGTATCTGTTGTGTACCCTGGATATCAACACAAATAGTGTGTTGTCTCTGTTGTGTGGATGTCTACACAAATAGTGTGTTATATCTGTTGTGTGGATGTCTACACAAATAGTGTGTGGTCTCTGTTGTGTACCCTGGATATCAATACAAATAGTGTGTTGTCTCTGTTGTGTACCCTGGATATCAACACAAATAGTGTGTTGTCTCTGTTGTGTACCCTGGATATTAATACAAATATTGTGTGTTTAGTTGTTGTGTGGACATCATCGCAAATAGTGTGTTATATCTGTTGTGCGAACGTCTACACAAATAGTGTGTTGTATCTGTTGTGTGGACGTCGATACAAATAGTGTGTTGTATCTGTTGTGTGGACCGCGACACAAATAGTGTGTTGCATATGTTGTGTACCCTGGATATCAACACAAATAGTGTGTTTTATCTGTTGTGTGGACTTCGATACAAATAGTGTGTTGTATCTGTTGTGTACCCTGGATATCAACACAAATAGTGTGTTGTATCTGTTGTGTGGACCGCGACACAAATAGTGTGTTGCATATGTTGTGTACCCTGGATATCAACACAAATAGTGTGTTGTATCTGTTGTGTGGACGTCGATACAAATAGTGTGTTGTATCTGTTGTGTACCCTGGATATCAACACAAATAGTGTGTTGTCTCTGTTGTGTGGATGTCTACACAAATAGTGTGTTATATCTGTTGTGTGGATGTCTACACAAATAGTGTGTGGTCTCTGTTGTGTACCCTGGATATCAACACAAATAGTGTGTTGTCTCTGTTGTGTTCCCTGGATATTAATACAAATAGTGTGTGTTTAGTTGTTGTGTGGACATCATCGCAAATAGTGTGTTATATCTGTTGTGCGAATGTCTACACAAATAGTGTGTTGTATCTGTTGTGTGGACGTCGATACAAATAGTGTGTTGTATCTGTTGTGTACCCTGGATATCAACACAAATAGTGTGTTGTATCTGTTGTGTGGACCGCGACACAAATAGTGTGTTGCATATGTTGTGTACCCTGGATATCAACACAAATAGTGTGTTGTATCTGTTGTGTGGACGTCGATACAAATAGTGTGTTGTATCTGTTGTGTACCCAGGATATCAACACAAATAGTGTGTTGTCTCTGTTGTGTACCCTGGATATCAACACAAATAGTGTGTTGTCTCTGTTGTGTACCCTGGATATCAACACAAATAGTGTGTTTTAGTTGTTGTGTGGACATCATCGCAAATAGTGTGTTGTATCTGTTGTGTGGACCGCGACACAAATAGTGTGTTGCATATGTTGTGTGGATGTCTACACAAATAGTGTGTTGCATATGTTGTGTGGATGTCTACACAAATAGTGTGTTGTCTCTGTTGTGTACCCTGGATATCAACACAAATAGTGTGTTGTCTCTGTTGTGTACCCTGGATATTAATACAAATAGTGTGTGTTTAGTTGTTGTGTGGACATCATCGCAAATAGTGTGTTATATCTGTTGTGCGAATGTCTACACAAATAGTGTGTTGTATCTGTTGTGTGGACGTCGATACAAATAGTGTGTTGTATCTGTTGTGTACCCTGGATATCAACACAAATAGTGTGTTGTATCTGTTGTGTGGACCGCGACACAAATAGTGTGTTGCATATGTTGTGTACCCTGGATATCAACACAAATAGTGTGTTGTATCTGTTGTGTGGACGTCGATACAAATAGTGTGTTGTATCTGTTGTGTACCCAGGATATCAACACAAATAGTGTGTTGTCTCTGTTGTGTACCCTGGATATCAACACAAATAGTGTGTTGTCTCTGTTGTGTACCCTGGATATCAACACAAATAGTGTGTTTTAGTTGTTGTGTGGACATCATCGCAAATAGTGTGTTGTATCTGTTGTGTGGACCGCGACACAAATAGTGTGTTGTATCTGTTGTGTGGATGTCTACACAAATAGTGTGTTGTCTCTGTTGTGTACCCTGGATATGAATACAAATAGTGTTTTATATCTGTTGTGTGTACGTCGATACAAATAGTGTGTTGTATCTGTTGTTGTCACGTTTGGAATGCATTGTGATGCGTGTGTTGAGTCACCCCAAGATGCTGTGGGACCAAACAAGCAGGAATTTCGGGTAGGACTTCATTCAATACAAAAATGTAAAAGAACATTGGTACAAAAGAACATGCGTGTCTACGCATGGTAAACTACGCCAAAACTAGTCATCGAGTGTAAAAAGTTGAAGACGCACGTGCCGAGCTCATGGGAGCTAAGGCGTGACTTAGCAAAGGCATGAATAGAGCAGAGAAGCAAACAGGACCGAACCAAGACCGAACAAAGGGAGGAGGCAGGTTTAAATACAGAAACAATCATCACCAACAGGTGTGCGTCAAAAAACCAGGGCAGGTGGAACAAATCAGAAACCATGGTAACGGAACAAACAAGGAAGTCCAAGTCAAAAGTCCACATAAATGATCCGGCAGCGAATCCTAACAGTTGTACGGATGTCGACACAAAAAGTGTGTTGTATTGGTTGTGTAAATGTCGACACTAATAGAATGTTGCACAGCAGGGGTCGCACGCTGGCCTGTTCTAAAAAATAGCTCAAATAGCAGCACTTACCAGTGAGCTGCCTCTATTTTTTAAATTTTATTTACTAGTAAGCTGGTCTCGCTTTGCTCGACATTTTTAATTCTAAGAGAGACAATCACTTGTTTAAATAAATAAATATATATATATTTTTTACTTTGCTGCTTATAACTTTCAGAAAGACAATTTTAGAGAAAAAATACAACCTTAAAAATGTTTTTTTTAGATTAGATTTTAGATTTATTGGTCCCCATTGGGGAAATTAATTTTCACTGCCCTACATTTAAACATATAGGCATTACACATTACAAAACAAAAATAAGAAAAAGACATCATACATGACCAACACATTTACATGCAGGGATAAGGCTTTTCCGGAATTTGATGGTTCTGTACCTGGGCCCTGATGGTAGTGGGATTATGTATTTGTGTATCGGGTGACTGATATCCCGGACTATTGTGTTTGCCCGTCGAGTGATGGACTTGTGGTTTGAATCTGAAATGTTGGGTGTGGGTAGGCGGAGGATTTTAGCTGCCATGTTTGTAATGTGTGTGAGTTTAGTCCGGTTGGATACAGAAAGCATGGTGAAAAAACTTGTTATAGATTTTTTTAGGATTTTTAAACAAATACCTTTTAACCTTTTAAATTCCTTCCTCTTCTTTCCTGACAATTTAAATCAATGTTCAAGTATTTTTTTTTTTATTGTAAAGAATAATAAATACATTTTGATTTAATTATTCATTTTAGCTTTTGTTTTTTCGACGGAGAATATTTGTGAAATATTTCTTCAAACTTATTATGATTAAAATTCAAAAAATGTATTCAGGCAAATGTAGAAAATCTGTAGAATCAAATTTAAGTCTTATTTCAAAGTGTTTTGAATTTCTTTTAAAATTCTTGTTCTGGAAAATCTAGAAGAAATAATGATTTGTCTTTGTTAAAAATATAGCTTGGTCCAATTTGTTATATATTCTAACAAAGTGCAAATTGGGTTTTAACCTATTTAAAACATGTCATCAAAATTCTAAAATTAATCTTAATCAGGAAAAATTACTAATGATGTTCCATAAATTCCTTATTTAAAAAAAAAAAAAATCGAATTAGCTACTTTTTCTATTAATTTTTTTTGGTTGTATTTTGAATTTTAAAGAGTCGAAATTGAAGATAACTATGTTTACATTTTTTTATTTTTTTCCGTGTTTTCTCCTCTTTTAAACCGTTCAATTAAGTGGTTATTTCATCATTTATTGTCTACAAAAACCTTCCGTAAAAGGAAAAAAAATGTATGACGGAATGACAGACAGAAATACCCATTTATACATATATATATACATATATATATATATATATATATATATATATATATATATATATATATTTTTTTTTTTTTTTATTTATGTATTTTTTTTTTTTTTTTTTTTTTTATTAAAGGTAAATTGAGCAAATAGGCTATTTCTGGCAATTTAAGTGTGTATCAAACTGGTAGCCCTTTGCATTAATCAGTACCCAAGAAGTAGCTCTTGGTTTCAAGTATATGTGGTGTGGAAGTTAACACAAACAGTGTTGAGATTATAGGAAAATTAAGTTGCACAGGAAAAGTTGAATTTTTACAAGAATAAAGTCATCGTATAAAGATATTTTATGAAGAAAACCGGTATTTTTCCACAAAATAAGGCTTTAAAATTACAAGAGAAAAGCTGTCATTTTATGTGAAATTTGAAATATGATTTTGAAAAACGTTTTACTTTTATGAAGAAAAAGTTGCAATGTTACAAGAGTGGGTCAATATGTTTATTTCATGGGGGGGAAACATAATTTTAGGAGAATATGTCATATCCGAAAACAAGTCATTTTTTAAGAATAACGCATACCGTATTTGCCGGACTAGAACATGCAGGTAGGATTTGTGACGAACCCCAAGATATAGAAATGGTGGCAGGCATTGAGCAAGAAAACATAATGTAATGTCCAAAAATATAAAAATGGAAGGCAAAACACAAACCAGAAAAACAGGAGACAGGTAGCAGGAACAAGAATCGAACCAAGGAACAGCTCACAAGCGACGAGGAACCAGGGAGAACTGGAGACAGAAAGCAGTCTACGGCATAAGACAATGACAAGTCATAATGACAATAATCCAGCCCTGACTGGAGGACAAAGCAGGTTTAAATAGGAGCGGGCTGATTGAAACCAGGTGCCAATCAGCCGCACTTGAGGGGAAACAGCGCTCAGGGAGAAAAGCAGGAAATGACCAAAATAAAAGCGCTGACAGGAAACAAAGATATACACAGAGGAAAAACTAAACTGTCAGGGACAAGCCTGACGAAACAAACAAGAAGCAAGGAATTAAACAGAGACAGAATTCCATTTGGCTCAAATGAGTAGAGCGCTTTTTTTTTTTTTATTTTTTTTTTTCATTAACTAGTCTACCGGAAAAACGTTTTAATATTACAAAAATAAAATTGTGCTGTTAAAAGCACAAAAAAAAAAATTCTGAGGTTAAAAGTCGGAATTTTACATTAACAAAGTTGTATTAAACACAAAAAATATTGTAAATGTTACAGGCGGGTCGCATCTTACTGTGCGGTCGTTCTCCCGGGATGCAGACGGACGACTCCGGACGAAAGCGTGAGGATGGGAGTATTTATTTATCCAAAAATCGTAGCCAAACAGGAAACAAGCAAAAGGGAAGGTAAACACTTAGCTCAAGAAATACTAACGTAACTTGTTGCATGAAGCAAACAATGAAGCCTGACTTAGAGTGGCGAGAAAGGTGAATAAATAGCCCTTTGATTAGTGCTGGACAGCAGGTGGGCGTGCCGACCACTAATCAGAGGCAGGTGAACCCAATTAGTACCTGTAGAAAACCAAAACAAACCTAAAAGTGCACAAAAGAGGAACTAAGGGAGTCCAAAAACTAACAGAAAATAACAAAACATGGATAATGACGGTAATACTTTAGGGAAAGATGTCATAAATGTCGCAAAAATCTAAATTCTGCACGGGTAAAGTCACAACTTTACCAAAATAAAGTGGTAATATGAAAAGCACACACGCAAAAAATTGTAAACCTTTTTAAGAGAATATTGTTCAACATTAAAATCAATAAATACAAGTGTAATATTAATCAAAAACACAATTGCTGAATAAATAGCCCTCTGATTAGTGCTCGACAGCAGGTGGCCGTGCCGACCACTAATCAGAGGCAGGTGAACCCAATTAGTACCTGTAGAAAACCAAAACAAACCCAGCGGTGCTCAAAACAGGAACTAAGAGAGTCCAAAACTCAACAAAACATAATCCGGGCCACGGATCATGACAGTAATACTTTAGAGGAAGTTGTCATAAATGTTGTAAAAATGTAAATTCTGCACGGGTAAAGTCACAACTTTATTAAAATAACGTGGTAATAATAAACGCACACAAAAAAAATGTAAACCTTTGGGGCACAAGTTGTCATTTTAAGAGAATATTGTTTGACATTAAAATAAATGAATACAAGTGTAATATTAAACAAAAACACAAATGCTGAATAAATAGCCCTCTGATTAGTGCTCGACAGCAGGTGAGTGTGCCGACCACTAATCAGAGGCAGGTGAACCCAATTAGTACCTGTAGAAAACCAAAAAAAACCCAGAGGTGCACAAAACAGGAACTAAGGGAGTCCAAAAACTAACAGAAAATAACAAAACATGGATAATGACAGTAATACTTTAGGGAAAGATGTCATAAATGTCGTAAATAATCTAAATTCTGCACGGGTAAAGTCACAACTTTACCAAAATAAAGTTGTAATATGAAAAGCACACAAAAAAAATTGTAAACCTTTTTAAGAGAATATTGTTTAACATTAAAATAAATAAATACAAGTGTAATATTAAACAACAACACAACTGCTGAATAAATAGCTCTCTGATTAGTGCTCGACAGCAGGTGAGAATGCCGATCACTGATCAGAGGCAGGTGAACCCAATTAGTACCTGTAGAAAACCAAAACAAACCCAGAGGTGCACAAAACAGGAACCAAGAGAGTCCAAAACTCAACAAAACATAATCCGGGCCACATATCATGACAGTAATACTTTAGAGGAAGTTGTCATAAATGTTGTAAAAATGTAAATTCTGCACGGGTAAAGTCACAACTTTACCAAAATAAAGTGGTAATAATAAACGCGCACACAAAAAAAAATGTAAACCTTTGAGGCACAAGTTGTCATTTTAGGAAAATATTGTTTTAACAAAATAAATACAAGTGTAATAATAAACAACAACACAAATGCTGAATAAATAGCCCTCTGATTAGTGCTCGACAGCAGGTGAGTGTGCCGACCACTAATCAGAGGCAGGTGAACCCAATTAGTACCTCTAGAAAACCAAAACAAACCTAAAAGTGCACAAAACAGGAACCAAGGGAGTCCAAAACTCAACAAAACATGATCCGGGCCACATATCATGACAGTAATACTTTAGGGGAAGTTGTCATAAATGTTGGAAAAATCTAAATTCTGCACGGGTAAAGTCACAACTTTACTAAAATAAAGTGGTAATAATACACGCGCACACAAAAAAAATGTAAACCTTTGGGACACAAGTTGTCATTTTAAGAGAATATTGTTTAACATTAAAATAAATAAATACAAGTGTAATATTAAACAACAACACAACTGCTGAATAAATAGCCCTCTGATTAGTGCTCGACAGCAGGTGAGTGTGCCGATCACTAACCAGAGGCAGGTGAACCCAATTAGTACCAATAAAAAAAAAAAAATTAAACCCAGACATGCACAAAACAGGAACTAAGGGAATCTAAAACTAACAGAAAATAACAAAACATGGATAATGACAGTAATACTTTAGGGAAAGATGTCATAAATGTCGTAAACAATCTAAATTCTGCACGGGTAAAGTCAGAACTTTATCAAAATAAAGTTGTAATATGAAAAGCACACACACAAAAAATTGTAAACCTTTTTAAGAGAATATTGTTCAACATTAAAATAAATAAATACAAGTGTATTAAACAAAAACACAACTGCTGAATAAATAGCCCTCTGATTAGTGCTCGACAGCAGGTGGGTGTGCCGACCACTAATCAGAGGCAGGTGAACCCAATTAGTACCTGTAGAAAACCAAAACAAACCCAGAGGTGCACAAAACAGGAACTAAGGGAGTCCAAAAACTAACAGAAAATAACAAAACATGGATCATGACAGTAATACTTTAGGGGAAAATGTCATAAATGTCGCAAAAATGTAAATTCTGCACGGGTAAAGTCACAACTTTACCAAAATAAAGTTGTAATATTAAACGCACACAAAAAATGTTTTAAACCTTTATAAAACTTTCAGAGAATATTGTATTTTACATTAAAATCAATAAATACAAGTGTAATATTAATCAAAAACACAATTTCTGAATAAATAGCCCTCTGATTAGTGCTCGACAGCAGGTGAGTGTGCCGACCACTAATCAGAGGCAGGTGAACCCAATTAGTACCTGTAGAAAACCAAAACAAACCCAGAGGTGCACAAAACGGGAACTAAGAGAGTCCAAAAACTAACAGAAAATAACAAAACATGGATAATGACAGTAATACAATAGGGAAAGATGTCATAAATGTCGTAAAAAATCTAAATTCTGCACGGGTAAAGTCACAACTTTACCAAAATAAAGTTGTAATATGAAAAGCACACACAAAAAAAATTGTAAACCTTTTTAAGAGAATATTGTTCAACATTAAAATAAATAAATACAAGTGTAATATTAAACAACAACACAACTGCTGAATAAATAGCCCTCAGATTAGTGCTCGACAGCAGGTGAGTGTGCCGACCACTAATCAGGGGCAGGTGAACCCAATTAGTACCTGTAGAAAACCAACACAAACCCAGAGGTGCACAAAACAGGAACTAAGGGAGTCCAAAACGCAACAAAACATGATCCAGGCCACGGATCACGAGAGTAATACTTTAAGGGAAGTCACAACTTTATAAAATAAAGTTGTAATATTAGACGCACACACAAAAAAACCTGTAAACCTTTTTAAACTTTTTTAAGAGAATATTTAAATAAATAAAATGTAATATTAAAAACACAATAAAATTTTAATTTTAGAATAAAATAATGAAAATAATAACACAATATACTAAATGAGATTGGCTCCAGCACCCCCCGCGACCCTAAAAAGGGACAAGCGGTAGAAAATGGATGGATGGAATATATAAAAATATATAAAGACATAACAATAAGATCATATGAACAGCCTTCAGTGTCTACATTTTGATTTATATTTATCATTTTACTTAATTTGTCTTGTTTTTGTTCCGTTTGTACTTCATGAAGTTTTGCACTCGTTTTTTGGGTTTTTTAAAATTATATTTGGATGTATTTGTTTGGTTCGTATGCCTGTGAATCTGGGCTATCCATTAAGTAAGACTACCTTTTATGTCGAAGGGGACAGGAAATATAAGAGTTTCTCTATTTTGTTCCTTCTCGAGCATAAGTGTGTAAATATGTTCAGTTGCTAAAGTTTGTCTATTGATCAAAAATGAATGAATTAATTTTTATTTAATTATTTATTCCCATGGTAGAATTAGTTGTGGGTCCTGTTGGGTTTTAAAAAAAAGAGTTGAGAAACTATCGAGTCGTTGGCCTCTTTGTGAGGAAGTGACAGCGGGTGGAAAAGATGTCTGATAAAGTAGTCTTTCCAAAGAAGAACTAGCGAATGATTCATGCACATTTTTCAAGGGAAAAAGTCTGTATTTGGAGGTAATTATGAATACGTTTTGTCTGCTTTTGGCGAGAGAGAAGGCTGACTCATCTCCTTCTTTTCACGCTTGTCGGTGTCCTTGACTATTAACATATTTATTAAAAGGTACAGCTTTTATTATCACTTAGAATAATAATGATATCAGAAGTGATAAAGAAGCTTAGAATCTACATATAATCATACTTCAGATGTTTAATGCGTGCACCATAATGTGTATGAGGGGGCGTAAGGGATATTATTCAGAATGACCTCTCACACACACTACTGAAATGCTCCCACATAGCGTACAAGGTACTCTTTTATATTTCACAAGAATTATTAATTTAAAAATATTAAAATATATTATGCTATGTTATTATATTATTTTCGGGTCTCCCCATGTCTAGCATTAAAAGATTACAGTTGGTACAAAATGCGGCTGCTAGACTTTTGACAAGAACAAGAAAGTTTGATCACATTACGCCTGTACTGGCTCACCTGCACTGGCTTCCTGTGCACTTAAGATGTGACTTTAAGGTTTTACTACTTACGTATAAAATACTACACGGTCTAGCTCCATCCTATCTTGCCGATTGTATTGTACCATATGTCCCGGCAAGAAATCTGCGTTCAAAGGACTCCGGCTTATTAGTGATTCCTAAAGCCCAAAAAAAGTCTGCGGGCTATAGAGCGTTTTCCGTTCGGGCTCCAGTACTCTGGAATGCCCTCCCGGTAACAGTTCGAGATGCTACCTCAGTAGAAGCATTTAAGTCTCACCTTAAAACTCATTTGTATACTCTAGCCTTTAAATAGACTCCCTTTTTAGACCAGTTGATCTGCCGTTTCTTTTCTTTTTCTTCTATGTCCCACTCTCCCTTGTGGAGGGGGTCCGGTCCGATCCGGTGGCCATGTACTGCTTGCCTGTGTATCGGCTGGGGACATCTCTGCGCTGCTGATCCGCCTCCGCTTGGGATGGTTTCCTGCTGGCTCCGCTGTGAACGGGACTCTCGCTGCTGTGTTGGATCCGCTTTGGACTGGACTCTCGCGACTGTGTTGGATCCATTATGGATTGAACTTTCACAGTATCATGTTAGACCCGCTCGACATCCATTGCTTTCCTCCTCTCCAAGGTTCTCATAGTCATCATTGTCACCGACGTCCCACTGGGTGTGAGTTTTCCTTGCCCTTATGTGGGCCTACCGAGGATGTCGTAGTGGTTTGTGCAGCCCTTTGAGACACTAGTGATTTAGGGCTATAGAAGTAAACATTGATTGATTGATTGATTGATAATTAATATGTATATAATAATAATATACATAATCAATATTGTGTTAAAGAATATTACGAGGAAAAACATTTGTAAGAATTTTTTTTCAAACAAGGTTTACGAAAATAAAAGTCACGCACTTACGGAAATACGTTTGCAATATGAGAAAAATGTTGAAAAGTTTTGGGAGTAAAACGTTGAGATTTTAGGACAGGAAAAGTTGAAATTTTACAAGAATAAAGTACTCGTGTAAAGATAGTTTATAATGAAAACTGGTATAGTGCCACAAAATAAGGCTTTGAAATTACAAGAGAAAAGCTGTCATTCTATGAGAACAAAGTCATGGGAAATTTGAAATATGATTTTGAAAAAAGTTGCAATGTTACAAGAAGTGGGTCAATATGTTCATTTAACGAGGGGAACATAATTTTAGGAGAATATTTAATATCAGAAAACAAGTCATTTTCTAAGAACAACACATACCGTATTTGCCGGACTAGAAGATGTCAGGTTCAAACACTGATGACATCTATTAAGCAGACAAGAAGCAAGGAATTAAACAAAGACAGAATTAAATTAGGCTCAATTGAGGAGAGCGCGTCTGGGCTGTACTCTTGTACTGTCTCCATCACAATCTGACAAAAGATTGTAGGCCCCCTTTTTTATTTGGACTTTCCTTGATTACATGGCGACAGCTGTTTCTAAGGCACGGGGGTGGTAAACAGCCATTGCCTTTAGTTACAGAACAGTTCAACGAAAAGGTCGTAAAAGAGTTCACAAAAGAGGTCGTAAAGCAGTTAAAAAAAAAGGTTGTCCTGAGGGGAGTCAGGCCCTGCTTCCTCTCCGCTTTGTAGCTCTTGGGTCAAGACAGTATCTTTCTGCTGATTACAATACATGAAAGTAACAGAACACAATGCTGCTTCCCATCCTACACGGTGGAGTTTTACAAGCCTTCTGCTTGGTAGGATTAAAGACAGCTTTTGTTTTCTCGCGGGGAACTCATGGAAACACAACGTTTTGTGACAACTTAGATACAATTAATCCAACAATAAGGCACACTTAAAATGTTTTTTTTCCCCCTCAAAACTTGACAGTGCGCCTTATGTACGGAATAGTTCTGTTTTTTCTTACTGACCTCGAAGCTATTTTTATTGGTACATGGTGTAATGATAAGTGTGACCAGTAGATGGCAGTCACACATAAGAGATACGTGTAGACTGCAATATGACTCATGTAAACACCAACATTTTATGTGCTCCAGTGAAAATATAGAACATTTCACGCGGCGTTTAAAAATCTATCAAAATGTTTCAGTACAACTTTGGTAAGCTATGAAGCCGAACCGCTTGATGGATTGTACTGTGCTTCAATATACTAGTATTATTATGGTTTGTGTATAGGAAAAGACATATCTGGCATTTTGTTCCGCAATATTATACAAAAGCAACTTTTCTTACATTCTGGTACCTGCTGATCTGTATTTGGGATCTGCATGAGTCCGGAAAAATTGCGCGCTTCCGCCTTAGTAGTCCGTGTCGAGGCTGTTGTCCATAAGCTTCTTATTTTTTTTTCGATTTTCTTGATATGGGACATTCATCCTCCACTATTGGCATTTCTAATATTAATATAAAGTTCTTACATATATATGAAAGCACTAAAACAGGGGTCACCAACCTTTTTGAAACCAAGAACTACTTCTTGGGTACTGATTAATGCGAAGGGCTACCAGTTTGATACACACTTAAATAAATTGCCAGAAATAGCCAATTTGCTCAATTTACCTTTAATAAATAAATCTATATATATATAAAAAATGGGTATTTCTGTCTGTCATTCCGTCGTACATTTTTTTTCCTTTTACGAAAGGTTTTTTGTAGAGAATAAATGATGAAAAAAACACTTAATTGAACGGTTTAAAAGAGGAGAAAACACGAAAAAAATTTAAATAAAATTTTTAAACATTGTTTATCTTCAATTTGGACTCTTTAAAATTCAAAATTCAACCGATAAAAATGAATAGAAGAACTAGATAATTCGAATATTTTTGAAAAAAATAAAACAATTTATGGAACATCATTAGTAATTTTTCCTGATTAAGATTTTAGAATTTTGATGACATGTTTTAAATAAGTTAAAATCCAATCTGCACTTTGTTAGAATATATATCAAATTGGACCAAGCTATATTTCTAACAGACAAATCATTATTTCTTCTAGATTTTCCAGAACAAAAATTTTAAAAGAAATTCAAAAGAATTTGAAATAAGATTCAAATTTGATTCTACAGGTTTTCTAGATTTGCCAGAATATTTTTTGGGAATTTTAAATCATAAGTTTGAAGAAATATTCACAAATATTCTTCGTCGAAAAAACAGAAGCTAAAATGAATAATTCAATTAAAATGTATTTATTATTCTTTACAAAAAAAAAAATACTTGAACATTGATTTAAATTGTCAGGAAAGAAGAGGAAGGAATTTAAAATGTAAAAAGGTATATGTGTTTAAAAATCCTAAAATCATTTCTAAGGTTGTATTTTTTCTCTAAAATTGTCTTTCTGAAAGTTATAAGAAGCAAAGTAAAAAAATAAATGAATTTATTTAAACAAGTGAAGACCAAGTCTTTTAAATATTTTCTTGGATTTTCAAATTCTATTGGAGTTTTGTCTCTCTTAGAATTAAAAATGTCGAGATAAGCGAGACCAGCTTGCTAGTAAATAAATAACATTTTAAAAATAGAGGCAGCTCACTGGTAAGTGTTGCTATTTGAGCTATTTTTAGAACAGGCCAGCGGGCGACTCATCTGGTCCTTACGGGCTACCTGGGCGTTGGTGACCCCTGTTCTAAAACATACCGGTGTAGTGAGTTTACATTATTCACTCAAGGAACTATAGTTATTAGTTTTTCACGGGATGTTTTCACGGGTGTTGTTGATTTTCGGATAATTTCACTTTTTCTACAACTGGTCTTTTCCACTCGATCGCAAAAAACAGGAAATATTTCTAATAAACGAACACGCCTGGCCGGGAGCAGACAGTTCATTAAAAATCATCGCTCGCCGGGACCAAATGACTCATTTTTCCGAGCGTGCGAGGTCATAAAGGCGACGATTGGCTGAAAGGAGGAGCGAATATGCAGAGCGAGCAGGAAGATGGCGGATAAAGTGCTGGGTTAATAAATCTCCGATTGACGTGCGACGTGAGAGCAGGTGCTGAGTGTGTTTGTGCAACGTTAAATTGGACCAGCTGAGGCGGCTGGTGAAGAAGAAAACTCTCGGCCGCTCGCAGCTCTGATGTACGAGCAGCTCTTACTTTGCAGCCCAGTGGGTAAAAAAAAGGTCTATTTCTGCTGCGTTTGTAATATTTCAAGGCTTTTACCTTTTCAACGCATTCGTAAAAAATGTTACGCAAACTCATTGCCTCAAAGTACTGCAGCACGTTAGCACGTTAGCATGTTAGCATGTCCTCTGCCTAATCTATTTTAGGGAACTAATAAAGTTGCAAAATTACGAGAAAAAGAGGTCTAATATTACTATTATTGTTATTCTATGAGAATAACGTAATATTGAAATAAATAAAAGTATTTGTAGGGGGAAAAAGTCGGGATTTGGCGGAAATTAAGTTTAACATTGAAATAAATGTTTTAAAATTAGATGAATATACATGGTAAAAGACTAAAGTTGTAAAAAAAATTTTTTAAAGTAGTGAGTCTACATGGGAAAAGTCGGAATTATACGAGAATAAAGTTGTGATATTAAGACTACGGGGATGGCATCATTTTAGGGGAACAAAGTTTACCGTAAAAAATTTTACCCCCAAAAATGTATTATACATGAGTAAAGTCGGAAATTTACCAAAATAAATTTGTCATATTAAACACAAAAAAATATAAGCCTATGAGCTAAAAAGTTTTATTTTGAATAGAGTTTTTTTTAAGTTTCTAGTAAATAAAAAACAGTTTTTAAGTAATCCAAGGAGCTAATGAAGCTTGAATGTCAATATCAAAAATAGGCTTGAAATTTTTTTTTTACTATTTAGGCAATTATCTTCTTTTTTCGCTCTTTGAGTCATGACGGAGTTTGGTCCCACTCATTCATTCCCATCCACAACTTATCATTTTAGAATAAAATATAAAATAATAAAATTAAAACTTTTTACATTGTGATGAATTTTACAAAATTCAAAAAGCTGTATTTTTATTTTAAAAAAGGGGAAAAAAAGATGTAAGATTATGGGGGGACGTCATTTAACAAAAATTAGTGTTTTTTTTTTAAGTTTTTCTAGTAAAAAAAAAAATGCAGTTTTTAAGTAATCCAAGGAGCTAACAAAGCTTAAATGTCAATATAAAAAATAGGCTTGAAAATTAAATATTTTTTTATTTTTACTATTTAGGCAATTATCTTCTTTTTTCGCTCTTTGAGTCATGACGGAGTTTGGTCCCACTCATTCATTCCCATCCACAACTTATAATTTTAGAATAAAATATAAAATAATAAAATAAACTTTTTACATTGTGATGAATTTTACAAAATTCAAAAAGCTGTAATTTTATTTTAAAAAGGGGGAAAAAAAGATGTAAGATTATGGGGGAGACGTCATTTAACAAAAATTTGTGTTTTTTTTTATTTTTTCCAGTAAAAAAAAAAACAAAACAGTTTTTAAGTAATCCAAGGAGCTAACAAAGCTTAAATGTCAATATAAAAAATAAGCATGAAAATTAATTTTTTTTTTTTTTTACTTTTAAGGCAATCATTTATCTTCTCTTTTCGCTCTTTGAGTCATGATGGAGTTTAGTCCCACTCATTCATTCCCATCCACAACTTATAATTTTAGAATAAAATATAAAATAATAAAATTAAAACTTTTTACATTGTGATGAATTTTACAAAATTCAAAAAGCTGTAATTTTATTTAAAAAAAGGGGAAAAAAGATGTAAGATTATGGGGGAGACGTCATTTAACAAAAATTGTTTTTTTTTTTTTTTAAGTTTTTCTAGTAAAAAAAAAAAATGCAGTTTTTAAGTAATCCAAGGAGCTAACAAAGCTTAAATGTCAATAAAAAAAATAGGCTTGAAAATTTTATATTTTTTGGGACTTTTTAGGCAAATATTTATCTTCTCTTTTCGCTCTTTGAGTCATAACGGCGTTTAGTCCCACTCATTCATTCCCATCCACAAACTATAATTTTACAATAAAATAACCAATACATTTTTTTTACTTTTTACATCAAGATGAATTTTACAAAATTCAAATAGTTGCATTTTTATGTAAAAATTAAAAAAAAAAAAAATGTATTATGGGGGGGACGTCATTCAACAAAAATAGTTTTTTTTTTTTTATTTCTAGTAAAAAAAAAAAGTTTTTAAGTAATCCAAGGAGCTAACAAAGCTTAAATGTCAATATAAAAAATAAGCATGAAAATTAAATATTTTTTTTTACTTTTGAGGCAATCATTTATCTTCTCTTTTCGGTCTTTGAGTCATGATGGAGTTTAGTCCCACTCATTCATTCCCATCCACAACTTATAATTTTACAATAAAATATAAAATTAAAACTTTTTACATTGTGATGAATTTTACAAAATTCAAAAAGCTGTAATTTTATTTAAAAGAAGAAAAAAAAGATGTAAGATTATGGGGGAGACGTCATTTAACAAAAATTAGTGGGGGTTTTTTCAAGTTTTTCTAGTAAAAAAAAAAATGCAGTTTTTAAGTAATCCAAGGAGCTAACTAAGCTTAAATGTCAATATAAAAAATAAACATGAAAATTAAATTATTTTTTTTTAACTTTTTTGGCAATTATTTATCTTCTCTTTTCGGTCTTTGAGTCATGACGGAGTTTAGTCCCACTCATTCATTCCCATCCACAACTTATAATTCTAGAATAAAATATAAAAAATATAATATTAAAACTTTTTACATTGTGATGAATTTGACAAAATTCAAAAAGCTGTAATTTTATTTAAAAAAAAGAAAAAAAAGATGTAAGATTATGGGGGAGACGTTATTTAACAAAAATTAGTGTTTTAAGTTTTTCTAGTAAAAAAAAAAAAGGCAGTTTTTAAGTAATCCAAGGAGCTAACAAAGCTTAAATGTCAATATAAAAAATAAGCATGAAAATTAAATATATATTTTTTTACTTTTAAGGCAATCATTTATCTTCTCTTTTCAGTCTTTGAGTCATGATGGAGTTTGGTCCCACTCATTCATTCCCATCCACTAATTATAAAATTAGAATAAAATAAATCAAAAAAAATAACTTTTTGCATGAAGATGAATTTGACACAATTCAAAAAGTTGTAATTTTATAAAAAATAAAGTAAAAAAAGATGGATTATGGGGGGATGTTATTTAACAAAAACAAAGATTGTTTTTTTTTTCAAGTTCCTAGTTTTAAAAAACCCAAACAGTTTTTAAGTAATCCAAAAAGCTAACAAAGCTTAAATGTCAATATAAGAAAATAAACTTGAAAATAAAAACATTTTTTTGACTTTTTGGGCAAACATTTATCTTCTCTTTTCGCTCTTTGAGTCATGATGGAGTTTAGTCCCACTCATTCATTCCCGTCCACAAACTATAATTTTACAATAAAATAACCAATACAAAAAAAATTTACTTTTTAAATTAAGATGAATTTTACAAAATTCAAAAAGTTGCAATTTTATAAAAAAATACAAAAATAAAAAAATATGTAAGATTATGGGGGAGACGTCATTCAACAAAAAAAAAGTTGTTTTTTTTAAGTTTCTAGTAAAAAAACAAACAAACAGTTTTTAAGTAATTCAAGGAGCTAACAAAGCTTAAATGTCAATATAAAAAATAGGCTTGAAAATAAAATATATATTTTTTAACTTTTAAGGCAGTCATTTATCTTCTCTTTTCGCTCTTTGAGTCATGATGGAGTTTAGTCCCACTCATTCATTCCCATCCACAACTTATAATTTTAGAATAAAATAAAATAAAATAAAATAAAAATTGCATTAAGATGATTTCTATAACATTCAAAAAGTTGTAATTTTATTTAAAAAAAAGGGAAAAAAAAAAGATGTAAGATTATGGGGGAGATGTCATTTAACAAAAATAAAGGTTTTTTTTTGTTTCTTGTAGAAAAAAAAAAAACAGTTTTTAAGTAATCCAATGAGCTAATGAAGCTTGAAAGTCATTATAAATGTCAGTATGAAAATAGGCTATTAAAAAAAGAAAATGTTTTTACTTTTTAGGCAATCAAGATTATGGGGGAGACGTCATTTAACACAAATTTATATTTTTTTTCAAGTAAAAGAACACCGTTTTTAAGTAATCCAGGGAGCTAACAGCTATCAGTGATGACTAAATGTCAATGTAAAAAATAGGCTTGAAATTTTATTTATTTTTTACTTTTTTAGGCAATCATTTATCTTCTCTTTTCGGTCTTTGAGTCATGACGGAGTTTGGTCCCACTCATTCATTTCCATCCACAAACTCTAATTTTTTGAATAAAATAACTTGTAAAAAAAATTAAAACTTTTTGCATTAAGATTAATTTTATACAATTTAAAATAGTTGTCTTTTTTTTTTAAATAAAGTAAAAAAAAAAACGAAAAAAGGAAAATAACGTTTTTTTTCAAAGTTTCCAGTAAAAAAAAAACAAAAAAAACAAAGCTAACAAAGCTTGAATATAAATGTAAAAAATAGGCTTGAAAATAAAAAATTTTGGCAATCATTTATCTTCTCTTTTTGCTCTTTTAGTCCCACTCATTCATTCCCATCCACAAATTATAATTTTACAATAAAATAACCACAACATTTTTTTTTTTACTTTTTACATTAAGATGATTTTTACAAAATTCAAAAAGTTGCAATTTTATATATATATATAAAAAAAAAAGTAAGATTATGGGGGAGACGTCATTCAACAAAAATAAAGTTGTTTTTTTTAAAGTTTGTAGTAAAAAAAAAAAAAAGTTTTCAAGTAATCCAAGGCGCTAACAGCTATCGATATAAAAAAATAGGCTTGAAAATAAATTTATTTTGACTTTTTGGGTAATCATTTATTTTCTTTTTTCGCTCTTTGAGTCATGACAGAGTTTAATCCCACTCATTCATTTCCATCCACAAACTATAATTTCAGAATTAAATAACAAAAAAAAGACAAGATTATGGAGGAGACGCATTTAACACAGAGTTAGTTTTTTTTAAAGTTTCTAGTAAAAAAACTACAGTTTTTAAGTAAGGAGCTAACAGCTAACAGAGCTACCGCACCTTAAATTGGAGTCTTTAATCTCGTTATATGCAAATATAATGACAATAAAGTTCATTCTATTCTATTCTATTCTAACAGCTACTAAATGTCAATATAAAAAATAGGCTTGAAAATTAAAGATTTTTTTTTACTTTTTTGGCAATCATTTATCTTCTCTTTTTTGCTCTTTGAGTCATGATGGAGTTTAGTCCCACTCATTCATTCCCATCCACTAATTATAATTTTAGAATAAAATAACTAATAAAAAAATTAAAACTTTTTGCATTAAGATGAATTTTATAAAATTCAAAAAGTTGTCATATTATAAAAACAAAGTAAAAAAAAAAAAAGGAAAATAACGGGGTTTTTTTAAGTTTCTCGTAAAAAACAAACAAAAAAAACAGTTTTTAAGTAATCCAAAGAGCTAACAAAGCTTAAATATCAATGTAAAAAATAGGCTTGAAAATAAAAAAAATTTTTTTTACTTTTTTGGCAATCATTTATCTTCTCTTTTCGCTCTTTGAGTCATGATGGAGTTTAGTCCCTCTCTTTCATTCCCATCCACAAATTATAATTTTACAATAAAATAACCACAAAAAAAGAAAAAAAATGAAATTTTTTACATTAAGATGAATTTTACAAAATTCAAAAAGTTGCAATTTTATATTAAAAAAAAATAAAAATATGTAAGATTATGGGGGAGACGTCATTCAACAAAAATAAAATTGTTTTTTTTTAAGTTTGTAGTAAAAAAAAAACAGTTTTTAAGTAATCCAAGGAGCTAACAGCTATCGATATAAAAAAAATAGGCTTGAAAATACATTTATTTTGACTTTTTAGGTAATCATTTATTTTCTTTTTTCGCTTTTTGAGTCATGACAGAGTTTAATCCCACTCATTCATTTCCGTCCGCAAACTATAATTTCAGAATTAAATAACAAAAAAAAGACATAAGATTATGGGGGGGACACATTTAACACAACTAATTTTTTTTAAAGTTTCTAGTAAAAAAACAACACCGTTTTTAAGAAAGGGGGCTAACAGCTACTAAATGTAAATATAAAAAAATAGGCTTGACACTCATTCATTCCCATCCACTAATTATAATTTTAGAATAAAATAACTAATAAAAAAATTAAAACTTTTTGCATTAAGATGAATTTTATAAAATTATAAAAGTTGTCATATTATAAAAATAAAGTAAAAAAAAAGGAAGGAAAATAACGTTTTTTTTTAAAGTTTCTAGTAAAAAACAAACCAAAAAAACACAGTTTTTAAGTAATCCAAAAAGCTAACAAAGCTTAAATATCAATTTAAAAAATAGGCTTGAAAATAAAAAACAATTTTTTTTTACTTTTTTGGCAATCATTTATCTTCTCTTTTCGCTCTTTGAGTCATGATGGAGTTTAGTCCATCTCATTCATTCCCATCCACAAATTATAATTTTACAATAAAATGACCACAAAAAAAAAATGAAACTTTTTACATTAAGATGAATTTAAAAAAATTCAAAAAGTTTCAATTTTATATAAAAAAAATATTTAAAAAATATGTAAGATTATGGAGGAGAGGTCATTCAACAAAAATAGATTTTTTTTTTTAAGTTTGTAGTTAAAAAAAAAACAGTTTTTAAGTAATCCAAGGAGCTAACAGCTATCGATATAAAAAATAAGCTTGAAAATAAATATATTTTCTTTTTTCGCTCTTTGAGTCATGACAGAGTTTAATCCCACTCATTCATTTCCATCCACAAACTATAATTTCAGAATTAAATAACATAAAAAAGACGTAAGATTATGGGGGAGACGCATTTAACACAAAGAGTATTTTTTTTAAAAGTTTCTAGTAAAAAAACGACAGTTTTTAAGTAAGGGGCTAACAGCTACTAAATGTCAATACAAAAAATAGGCTTGAAAATATATATTTTTGGGACTTTTTAGGCAAAAATGTATCATCTCTTTTCGCTCTTTGAGTCATGCCGGAGTTTTGCTTCATTCCCATCCACTGCCTCATTCTCGTCAGAGCGCACTTCGCCGATTGCGGAAACATTTCTGCCACAACTCCTTTATTTGTATTACACTATCCTCCAAACGCCCGCACTGTTTATAAAAAAAAAAACTGACGGTGTGAAAAGCGGGGTGAAAGGTAGCGTTTGTGCAAGCGTGACTCAGATGAAACGCCAGTCATGATTCACACATGAGATGAAAAATATCTAATTTTCAACAAAGCTCAAGATGTTTATCCATATTCTTCTTAGTTGTACTTTGTGAACACTTGTTTATACAGCTTTTTAAAAATTGGATCATATTAGTACATCCCTGCGACCCCAAAAAAGGGACAAGCGGTATAAAATGGATTGTTGTTGGTTTCAGGGCAAACAAACTATTTCAATGGATTTGTCTAATCAAATTGTCCATTCTGGCCCTGGAATTGATCATATTTCGCCTTTGCAGAGCTTCTCCGAGATGTTTTCCAATTTACGTTTCAATCCCAAGGTTGAACGGCTGCCGTAGTCTTCGGAATTTCTTGATATACCAATCAGCAGATGCCTTATCATTACAGTTCCACGTCCAAAACCGAGACATTCTTGAAGAAGTGGAGGTTTTTTTTTCAATAGTGTCTTTCACTGTGCTGGTCTCACTGGGATGTTTAC
The DNA here is from genome assembly GCF_033978795.1 of Nerophis ophidion. NCBI lineage: Eukaryota > Metazoa > Chordata > Actinopteri > Syngnathiformes > Syngnathidae > Nerophis > Nerophis ophidion. The sequence goes on along the minus strand of NC_084618.1, from coordinate 7,825,333 downwards.
AACCAAGATTTCCAAAGCCATTTGCAAAAAATTTGTTGGACATTTTTGCATACGACGGCCCAGGCGGACGTAAGTTATGGGTCGATCACGTTGTGGTCCTGAGGTGCGCACGCAGGTGAGTGAAGGTGGACCAGAGCAGGAGATGGACGGCTTGGCTGGCGTCCAGAGGCGCCTCTGGCAGCGCACGGCCTGTCAGTCACATGACGGCGAGACGTCTGCAGGTGCCAACTCGGGTGACCTCACGTCCTCCGCCAACACTGGGCGCCATTCATTCGCTTTCACGCCACTCCGATTTGGACCTTGTCACGGCTACTTCTCATCACCGCAGCCCTGAAACAAGTTTGTTTCCATTTCGGAGTGGATATCGTCATGGTGATGCCGCACTAAGGGCTTAACGCCGCTCGCTGGTTTTCCGAGCCAGTGGAACAGACCTGAGTTTTGTATTATTTTTTTTTTTTTACGTTTATTCAGCGACGCGGTGGTGGCGACTTTAAAAAATATATATTGGTTTTTCCTTTCGTCCAAAATAAATGGCCCCAGTGTGGGAAAGACAAACATTCACGGTGTTGCAGTCAATTTAAAGGCAATTTGTTCTCATAAATCATAAAGTAGTCCAGGGTAGAGCTGCGCCATGACGTGACTACGGTACTTTGCTTCCACTTTGGGTCATGGCTGGCAGGATGAAGCGGTCTCTGCAGGAATGTGACATGTCCACATCGTGCCAATAGCTCTGTAAGGCGGAATATGATCAATTCCAGGGCCGGAATGGACAATTTGATCAGAAAAATCCATTGAAATTGGTTTGTTTGCCCCGAAACTAACAATCCATATCTATAATTCGACTCCCTCTGCAAATGGCCTTGGAAATCTTGGTTGTAAACATCCCAGTGAGACCAGCACAGTGAAAGACGCTATAAAAAAAACTCCACTTCTTCAAGAATGTCTCAGTTTTGGACGTGGAACTGTAATAATAAGGCATCTGCTGATTGGTATATCAAGAAATTCAGAAGACAACAGCAGCCGTTCAACCTTGGGATTGAAACGTAAATTGGAAAACATCTCGGAGAAGCTCTGCAAGGCGAAATATGATCAATTCCAGGGCCAGAATGGACAATTTGATCAGAAAAATACATTGAAATTGTTTTTTTTTCTCCGAAACTAACAACAATCCTTATCTATAATTCGGCTTCCTCTGCATAGGGACTTGGCAATGTTGGTTGTAAACATCCCAGTGAGACCAGCACAGTGAAAGACGCTATTAAAAAAAAAAAAAAAAAACACTTCAAGAATGTCTCGGTTTTGGACTTAGAACTGTAATAATAAGGCATCTGCTGATTGGTATATCAAGAAATTCAGAAGACAACGGCAGTCGTTCAATCTTGGGATTGAAATGTAAATTGGAAAACATCTCGGAGAAGCTCTGTAAGGTGAATTATGATCAATTCCAGGGCCAAAGTGGACAATTTGATCAGACAAATCCATTGAAATGGGTTTGTTTGCCCCAAAACTAACAACCATCCATCCATCCATCCATCCATTTTCATACAGCTTGTCCCTTTTGGGGTCTCTGGACCCTATCTCAGCTGCATTAAAGCGGTAGGCGGGGTACACCCTGGACAAGTCGCCCTCTCATCGCAGGGCCCAACAACAATCCTTATGTATAATTCGGCTCCCTCTACAAATGGCCTTGGAAATCTCGGTTGTAAACATCCCAGTGAGACCAGCACAGTGAAAGACGCTATTAAAAAAACCCTCCACTTCTTCAAGAATGTAGTCTCAGTTTTGGACGTGAAACTTTAATAATAGGGCATCTGTTGATTGGTATATCAACAAATTCAGAAAACAACAGCAGCCGTTCAACCTTGGGATTGAAACGTAAATAGGAAAACATCTGGGAGAAGCTCTGTAAGGTGGAATATGATCAATACCAGGGCCGGAATGGACAATTTGATCTGAAAAATCCATTGAAATTGGTTTGTCTGCCCCGAAACCAACAACAATCATTATCTATAATTCGGCTTCCTCTGCAAAGGGCCTTGGAAATCTTGGTTGTAAACATCCCAGTGAGACCAGCACAGTGAAAGACGCTATAAAAAAAAACCTCCACTTCTTCAAGAATGTCTCGGTTTTGGACGTGGAACTGTAATATTAGGGCATCTGCTGATTGGTATATCAACAAATTCAAAAGACTACAGCAGCCGTTCATTCTTGGGACTGAAACGTAAATTAGAAAACATCTCGGAGAAGCTCGTTAGGTGAATTGTGATCAATTCCAGGGCCGGAATGGACAATTTGATCAGAAAAATTCATTGAAATGGGTTTGTTTGGCCCGAAACCAGCAACAATCCTTAATCTATAATTCGGCTTCCTCTGCAAAGGGCCTTGGAAATCTCGGTTGTAAACATCCCAGTGAGACCAGCACAGTGAAAGACGTTATAAAAACCCTCCACTTCTTCAAGAATGTGGTCTCAGTTTTGGATGTGGAACTGTAATAAAGCATCTGATGATTGGTATATCAACAAATTCAGAAAACAACGGCAGCCGTTCAACCTTGGGATTGAAACGTAAATTGGAAAACATCTCGGAGAAGCTTTGTAAGGCGGAATATGATCAATTCCAGGGCCGGAATGGACAATTTGATCTGAAAAATCCATTGAAATGGGTTTGTCTGCCCCGAAACCAACAACAATCATTATCTATAATTCGGCTTCCTCTGCAAAGGGCCTTGGCAATCTCGGTTGTAAACATCCCAGTGAGACCAGCACAGTGAAAGACGCTATAAAAACCCTCCACTTCTTCAAGAATGTTGTCTCAGTTTTGGACGTGGAACTGTAACAACAAAGCATCTGATGATTGGTGTATCAACAAATTCAGAAAACAACAGCAGCCGTTCAACCTTGAGATTGAAACGTAAATTGGAAAACATCTCGGAGAAGCTCTGTAAGGTGAATTATGATCAATTCCAGGGCCAGAATGGACAATTTGATCAGAAAAATCCATTGAAATTGTTTTTTTTTCTCCGAAACTAACAACAATCCTTATCTATAATTCGGCTTCCTCTGCAAAGGGACTTGGCAATGTTGGTTGTAAACATCCCAGTGAGACCAGCACAGTGAAAGACGCTATTAAAAAAAAAATAAAAAAACACTTCAAGAATGTCTCGGTTTTGGACTTAGAACTGTAATAATAAGGCATCTGCTGATTGGTATATCAAGAAATTCAGAAGACAACGGCAGTCGTTCAATCTTGGGATTGAAACGTAAATTGGAAAACATCTCGGAGAAGCTCTGTAAGGTGAATTATGATCAATTCCAGGGCCAAAGTGGACAATTTGATCAGACAAATCCATTGAAATGGGTTTGTTTGCCCCAAAACTAACAACCATCCATCCATCCATCCATCCATTTTCATACAGCTTGTCCCTTTTGGGGTCTCTGGACCCTATCTCAGCTGCATTAAAGCGGTAGGCGGGGTACACCCTGGACAAGTCGCCCTCTCATCGCAGGGCCCAACAACAATCCTTACGTATAATTCGGCTCCCTCTACAAATGGCCTTGGCAATCTCGGTTGTAAACATCCCAGTGAGACCAGCACAGTGAAAGACGCTATAAAAAAAAACCTCCACTTCTTCAAGAATGTTGTCTCAGTTTTAGACGTGAAACTTTAATAATAGGGCATCTGTTGATTGGTATATCAAGAAATTCAGAAGACAACGGCAGCCGTTCAACCTTAAGATTGAAACGTAAATTGGAAAACATCTCGGAGAAGCTCTGTAAGGCGGAATATGATCAATTCCAGGGCCGGAATGGACGATTTGATCTGAAAAATCCATTGAAATTGGTTTGTTTGCCCCGAAACCAACAACAATCATTATCTATAATTCGACTCCCTCTGCAAATGACCTTGGCAATCTCGGTTGTAAACATCCCAGTGAGACCAGCA
>NC_084618.1:7811391-7816391 GCF_033978795.1 Nerophis ophidion | reverse complement strand
AGGATCGAGGGAGGCAGTCCGGAATCCAGAGGGAAGTCGAGGCGCACAGCTCGATCATGGGAAACAAGGCGGAGAACACACAGGATGTAAGACACGGGCACAGGGAAGGCACCGAGAGAGAGCAAGTACGCGGGAGGGAAGCCAGAGACGGGATGCTTATTGCGAGAGTGAAGTACGTTCCGGCACTGGATCGGACAAATATATTTTTCCCCCTGTCATGATCCATGGCTCGGATCATGTTTTGTTATTTTCTGTTCGTTTTGGACTCCCTTAGTTCCTGTTTGTGCACCTCTGGGTTTGTTTTAGTTTGCATGGGGATGAATTGGGTTCACCTGCCTCCGGCTAGTGGTCAGCACGCTCACCTGCTGTCTACCACTAATCATAGAGCTATTTATTCACGTTAGTATTTCTTGCTTCCTGTGCTAAGAGGTAACCTTAGCTTCCCGTGCGATCGGCACGTTTTCCTTCTGCTTGTTTTCTGTTTTGCTACGTATTTGATTTCCGAAGATGAAATCATGTTCCTACCTGCACGCCTTGTCCGGAGTAGTCTGTCTGCATCCCGGGAGAAGGAACCCCGCAGAAAGATGAGTCTCCAACATGGCCGCCTCTCCGCAGACATATGGGTTCTGTTATTAGAGGCCTGGCAAAAAAAACAAACAAAAATAAAATCACCAACAATCAATAATCACTAAGTGTTCAAAAAGAGCAAGTTTTGTTTTCCATTTACATCAAAACATCATTTAAGTTAAAAATGTGTTTCTTTCAATTAACCTTGTTTTAATTATATTTACACACATTAGAAGGTAATTGTAAAATAATAATAATAATAATAATAATAATGATAATAAAGAGTTTTTTTTTTCCCCAACAAACTCAGCTGGCTTTTTGGTATTATTTTATTTGATTATTTATTTTGGTATTTCCTGCACTTTTTCCTTCTGCTTGTTTTCTGTTTTGGTACGCATTTGATTTCCGAAGATGAAATCATGTTCCTACCTACACGCCTTGTCCGGAGTAGTCTGTCTGCATCCCGGGAGAAGGAACCCCGCAGAAAGATGAGTCTCCAACATGGCCGCCTCTCCGCAGACCGCCGTCATATGGGTTCTGTTATTAGAGGCCTGGCAAAAAAAAATAAAAAAATAAAAAATCACCAATAATCAATAATCACAAAGTGTTTAAAAAGAGCAAGTTTTGTTTTCCATTTACACCAAAACATTCAAGTTAAAAATGTGTTTCTTCCAATTAACCTTGTTTTAATTATATTTACACACATTAGAAGGTAATTGTAAAATAATAATAATAATAATAATGATAATAAAAATGTTTTTTTTCCAACAACCTCAGCTGGCTTTTTGGTATTATTTTTATTTGATTGTTTATTTTTATGTATTTCCTGCACTTTTTCCTTCTGCTTGTTTTCTGTTTTGGTACGCATTTGATTTCCGAAGATGCAATCATGTTCCTACCTGCACGCCTTGTCCGGAGTAGTAGTCTGTCTGCATCCCGGGAGAAGGAACCCTGCAGAAAGAAGAGCCCCCCCCCCCCCCCCCCCCCCAACCCCCCTAACACATAACACTCCCATCTTATTCCAGTCTTGAAAAAGCTCCATGGAGCCACTAGGGCGGTGCTAAAGAGCCGGGGGTTGCCGACAAATGCAATGTCGTCGAATTAACTCTCGTTATGCATGTCGGAAATAAACACTTTTTATAGCTTTCTTCCGGCTTCTGATCGGCTAAAGCTCGTCTTACTTTTCCGCACCAATATTAGCCTTTCTCTGGTTGTCTCGTTCCGACAAATGTCCAACACGCGGACCGCCGTCACGTGGGTTCTGTTATTAGAGGCCCGGCAAAAAAATAAAAACCTTCTCCCAGTGATTGTTTTCTCGCCTCCGAGCCAAGACGGGGGCGTTTTCGAAGCTTGTCCGCCCTCCTCCGGAAAATCCAATTGATATATTTATTACAAACAAGCCTGGAAGCGCCGGCGATGAAGCGAATTGTGACCCTTGGCGACAATAACAAATGACGTCAGGACCAAAAAAAAACGACACATCAGTTATGGTAGACGTGACAAAGCCATAAATGTAGGAATCCTTCGCCGCTGAAGGTGCCGGAGGCTCTAAAAGTGGGATGAACGCTTCCTAATCTGCATATTGTTAACGCTCTTAATCAAATGTATGCAGAGTTGTGTCATCATCAACAATTTATGCCTTTTTTATTCCAAATGACATTCTCTAAGTGTGTGTGTGTGTCAGCTAAGTGCCAGCAAGGCTTTTAACGGCATGGAGGCCCTGAAAGTCAAAGACGCTCGCATCAATCCAATCTGGGAATGCTGAGTCAGCGGTGCAAAGGTGAAGAAAACCCTGACCTCTCTTATACGGCCGCTAGGAATATATATGTATATATATATATATATATATATACACACCAGTAGGAATCATGTATACACCAGAAGGAATCAAGTCTCAAATGGAAGAATTCAAAGCCAATCAGTGTTATTGATGCCGACTCAGCAGTTTGCTCCTTGTCGCCGTTACAACTCTGGTTCTGTTGCAGCTATGTTGCGCAATATATACTTATTATTCATCAATATGTACCTTTTCGTAGCAAATACATAATTATTTGTCAATATGTACTTATTAGTAGCAAATATATACTTATTATTCATCAATATGTACCTTTTCGTAGCAAATACATAATTATTTGTCAATATGTACTTATTAGTAGCAAATATATACTTATTAGTCAATACAAACTTATTAATCGTCAATGTGTACTTGTTATTAGTCAATATGTACTTATTAGTAGCAAATATATACTTATTATTCATCAATATGTACCTTTTCGTAGCAAATACATAATTATTTGTCAATATGTACTTATTAGTAGCAAATATATACTTATTAGTCAATATAAACTTATTATTAGTCAATGTGTACTTATTATTAGTCAATGTGTACTTATTAGTCAATATGTACTTATTATTAGTCAATATATACTTAGTCAATATGTACTTAGTCAATATGTACTTATTAGTCAATATGTACGTATTATTAGTCAATATATACTTAGTCAATATGTACTTATTATTAGTCAATATGTACTTATTATTAGTCAATATGTACTTAGTCAATATATACTTAGTCAATATGTACTTATTATTAGTCAATATGTACTTAGTCAATATATACTTAGTCAATATGTACTTATTATTAGTCAATATATACTTAGTCAATATGTACTTAGTCAATATATACTTAGTCAATATGTACTTATTATTAGTCAATATATACTTAGTCAATATGTACTTATTATTAGTCAATATGTACTTAGTCAATATATATTTATTGATACATTTATACTTACTGTTAGTAAATATATACTAATTAGTCAATATGTACCTATTAGTCAATATATACTCAGTCTTTACTTCTTATTAGTCAATGTATACTTAGTCTTTATTTACTTCTTATTGGTCAATATATAATTATTAGTCAATATGTACTTAGTCTTTATTTACTTCTTATTAGTCAATGTATACTTATTGGTAAATTTATACTTACTGTTAGTAAATATATACTAATTAGTCAATATGTACTTCTTATTAGTCAATATATCCTCATTAGTCTTTACTTCTTATTAGTCAATATATACTTAGTTAATATGTACTTATTGGTCAATATATACTTAGTCTTTATTTACTTCTTATTAGTCAATGTAAACTTATTAGTCAATATATACTCATTAGTCTTTACTTCTTATTAGTAAATATATTATCGTCAATATGTACTCAGTCTTTATTTACTTCTTATTAGTCAATATATAATTATTAGTCAATATATCCTCATTAGTCTTTACTTCTTATTAGTCAATATACTGTATTATTATTGTCAATATGTACTCATTAGTCTTTATTTACTTCTTATTAGTCAATGTATACTTATTAATCAATATATACTTTGTCTATATATACTTATTGGCAAATGTATACTTACTGTTAGTAAATATATACTAATTAGTCAATATGTACTTCTTATGAGTCAATATATACTTATTAGTCAATATGTACTTATTATTGGTCAATATATACTTAGTCTTTATTTACTTCTTATTAGTCAATGTATACTTAGTCAATATATACTCATTAGTCTTTATTTACTTCTTATTAGTCAATGTATACTTAGTCAATATATACTCATTAGTCTTTATTTACTTCTTATTAGTCAATATATAATTATTAGTCAATATGTACTTATTCTTTATTTACTTCTTATTATTCAATATATACTTATTAGTCAATATGTACTTATTATTGGTCAATATATACTTAGTCTTTATTTACTTCTTATTAGTCAATGTATACTTAGTCAATATATACTCATTAGTCTTTATTTACTTCTTATTAGTCAATGTATACTTAGTCAATATATACTCATTAGTCTTTATTTACTTCTTATTAGTCAATATATAATTATTAGTCAATATGTACTTATTCTTTATTTACTTCTTATTATTCAATATATACTTATTAGTCAATATGTACTTATTATTGGTCAATATGTACTTAGTCTTTATTTACTTCTTATTAGACAATATATACTAAGTCAATATATATCTATTATTAGTAAATATTTACTTATTGTTTGTAAATATATACTTAGTCAATATGCAATTACTAGTCATTATATACTTATTAGTCAATATATACTTAGTACATATATACTTAATATTAAATATATACTTATTGCTAGTCAACATGTACTTATTATTAGTCAATATATACTTAGTCTTTATTTACTTCTTATTAGTCAATATATAATTATTAGTCAATATGTACTTATTCTTTATTTACTTCTTATTATTCAATATATACTTATTAGTCAATATGTACTTATTATTGGTCAATATGTACTTAGTCTTTATTTACTTCTTATTAGACAATATATACTAAGTCAATATATATCTATTATTAGTAAATATTTACTTATTGTTTGTAAATATATA
>NC_084618.1:7793891-7806391 GCF_033978795.1 Nerophis ophidion | reverse complement strand
TGAAACATTTTTTTTTTTTTGCAAATAATTAGAATTTAATGGCAAAGTCAATATCTTGGCTGAGTCTTGCTGAAATAAGCAAGGGCGTCAATGAAAATAACAAAACAATTCAACTTATATTCAATTGAATAGACTGCCAAGACAAGATATTTAATGTTCAAATGGAAACTTTTTTTTTTTTTTGCAAATAATTAGAATTTAATGGCAAAGTCAATATCTTGGCTGAGTCTTGCTGAAATAAGCAAGGGCGTCAATGAAAATAACAAAACAATTCAACGTATATTCAATTGAATAGACTGCAAAGACAAGATATTTAATGTTCAAGCTGAAAAAATTTGTTTGTGCAAATTAGAATTTAATGGCAAGTCAATAGCTTGGCATTGTCTTGCTGATATAAGCAGGGGCGTCCATGGAAAAAGACAAAAACAATTCAACTTGTATTCAATTGAATAGACTGCAAAGACAAGATATTTAATGTTCAAACTGAAACATTTTATTTTTTTTGCAAATAATTAGTATTTAATGGCAAGTCAATAGCTTGGCTGAGTCTTGCTGAAATAAGCAGGGGCGTCAATGAAAAAAACAAAACAATTCAACCTATATTCAATTGAATAGACTGCAAAGACAAGATATTTAATGTTCAAACTGAAACATTTTTTTGTGCAAATTATTAGAATTTAATGGCAAGTCAATAGCTTGGCATTGTCTTGCTGAAATAAGCAGGGGCGTCCATGGAAAAAGACAAAAACAATTCAACTTATATTCAATTGAATAGACCGCAAAGACAAGATATTTAATGTTCAAACTGAAACATTTTATTTTTTTTGCAAATAATTAGAATTTAATGGCAAGTCAAAATAGCTTGGCATTGTCTTGCTGAAATAAGCAGGGGCGTCAATGAAAAACACAAAACAATTCAACTTATATTCAATTGAATAGACTGCAAAGACAAGATATTTAATGTTCAAACTGAAACATTTGATTTTTTTTGCAAATAATTAGAATTTAATGGCAAGTCAATAGCTTGCCTGAGTCTTGCTGAAATAAGCAGGGGCGTCAATGAAAAAAACTAAACAATTGAACTTATATTCAATTGAATAGACTGCAAAGACAAGATATTTAATGTTCAAACTGAAACATTTTTTTTGTGCAAATTATTAGAATTTAATGGCAAGTCAATAGCTTGGCATTGTCTTGCTGAAATAAGCAGGAGCGTCCATGGAAAAAGACAAAAACAATTCAACTTATATTCAATTGAATAGACTGCAAAGACAAGATATTTAATGTTCAAACTGAAACATTTTATTTTTTTTTTGCAAATAATTAGAATTTAATGGCAAGTCAATAGCTTGGCTGAGTCTTGCTGAAATAAGCAAGGGCGTCAATGAAAAAAACAAAACAATTCAACTTATATTCAATTGGATAGACTGCAAAGACAAGATATTTAATGTTCAAACTGAAACATTTTTTTTGTGCAAATTATCAGAATTTAATGGCAAGTCAATAGCTTGGCATTGTCTTGCTGAAATAAGCAGGGGCGTCCATGAAAGAAAAAAAAAAAACAATTCAACTTATATTCAATTGAATAGACTGCAAAGACAAGATATTTAATGTTCAAACTGAAACATTTAATTTTTTTTGCAAATAATTAGAATTTAATGGCAAGTCAATAGCTTGGCTGAGTCTTGCTGAAATAAGCAGGGGCGTCAATGAAAAAAAACAAAACAATTCAACTTATATTCAATTGAATATACTGCAAAGACAACATATTTAATGTTCAAACTGAAACATTTTTTTTTAGCAAAATATTAGAATTTAATGGCAAGTCAATAGCCTGGCTGAGTCTTGCTGATATAAGCAGGGGCGTCCATGGAAAAAGACAAAATCAATTCAACTTATATTCAATTGAATAGACTGCCAAGACAAGATATTTAATGTTCAAACTGAAACATTTTATTTTTTTTTGCAAATAATTAGAATTTAATGGCAAGTCAATAGCTTGGCTGAGTCTTGCTGAAATAAGCAGGGGCGTCAATGAAAAAAACAAAACAATTCAACTTATATTCAATTGAATAGACTGCAAAGACAAGATATTTAATGTTCAAACGGAAAAAAAATTTTTGTGCAAATTATTAGAATTTAATGGCAAGTCAATAGCTTGGCATTGTCTTGCTGAAATAAGCAGGGGCGTCCATGGAAAAAGACAAAAAACAATTCAACTTATATTCAATTGAATAGACTGCAAAGACAAGATATTTAATGTTCAAACTGAAACATTTTATTTTTTTTGCAAATAATTGGAATTTAATGGCAAGTCAATAGCTTGGCATTGTCTTGCTGAAATAAGCAGGGGCGTCCATGGAAAAAGACAAAAACAATTCAACGTATATTCAATTGAATAGACTGCAAAGACAAGATATTTAATGTTCAAACTGAAACATTTTTTTTGTGCAAATTATTAGAATTTAATGGCAAGTCAATAGCTTGGCATTGTCTTGCTGAAATAAGCAGGGGCGTCCATGGAAAAAGACAAAAACAATTCAACTTATATTCAATTGAATAGACCGCAAAGACAAGATATGTAATGTTCAAACTGAAACATTTTATTTTTTTTGCAAATAATTAGAATTTAATGGCAAGTCAATAGCTTGGCATTGTCTTGCTGAAATAAGCAGGGGCGTCAATGAAAAACACAAAACAATTCAACTTATATTCAATTGAATAGACTGCAAAGACAAGATATTTAATGTTCAAACTGAAACATTTGATTTTTTTTGCAAATAATTAGAATTTAATGGCAAGTCAATAGCTTGCCTGAGTCTTGCTGAAATAAGCAGGGGCGTCAATGAAAAAAACTAAACAATTGAACTTATATTCAATTGAATAGACTGCAAAGACAAGATATTTAATGTTCAAACTGAAACATTTTTTTTGTGCAAATTATTAGAATTTAATGGCAAGTCAATAGCTTGGCATTGTCTTGCTGAAATAAGCAGGAGCGTCCATGGAAAAAGACAAAAACAATTCAACTTATATTCAATTGAATAGACTGCAAAGACAAGATATTTAATGTTCAAACTGAAACATTTTATTTTTTTTTTGCAAATAATTAGAATTTAATGGCAAGTCAATGGCTTGGCTGAGTCTTGCTGAAATAAGCAAGGACGTCAATGAAAAAAACAAAACAATTCAACTTATATTTAATTGAATAGACTGCAAAGACAAGATATTTAACGTTCAAACTGAAACATTTTTTTTGTGCAAATTATCAGAATTTAATGGCAAGTCAATAGCTTGGCATTGTCTTGCTGAAATAAGCAGGGGCGTCCATGAAAGAAAAAAAAAACAATTCAACTTATATTCAATTGAATAGACTGCCAAGACAAGATATTTAATGTTCAAACTGAAACATTTAATTTTTTTTGCAAATAATTAGAATTTAATGGCAAGTCAATAGCTTGGCTGAGTCTTGCTGAAATAAGCAGGGGCGTCAATGAAAAAAAACAAAACAATTCAACTTATATTCAATTGAATATACTGCAAAGACAAGATATTTAATGTTCAAACTGAAACATTTTTTTTTAGCAAAATATTAGAATTGAATGGCAAGTCAATAGCCTGGCTGAGTCTTGCTGAAATAAGCAGGGGCGTCCATGATAACATTGCTTGGATGGCAACATATGTTTCTCCAAAACCCTGTATGTACCAATCAGCATTAATGGTGCCTTCACGGATGTGTAAGTTACCCATGCCTTGGGCACTAATACACCCCCATTCCGTCACAGATGCTGCCTTTTGGACTTTGCGCCTGGAACAATCCCGATGGTTCTTTTCCTCTGTGTTCCGAAGGACACGTCGTCCACAGTTTGCGAACACAATTTGAAATGTGGACTCGTCAGACCACAGAACACTTTTCCACTTTGCATCAGTCCATCTCAGATGAGCTCGCACCAAGCGAAGCGGGACGCGTTTCTGGGTGTTGTTGATAAATGGCTTTGGCTTTGCATAAGAGTTTTAACTTGCACTTACAGATTTAGCCACGAACTAACAGGGGTTTTCTGAAGTGTTCCTGACCCCATGTGGTGATATCATTTACACACTAAGGTCGCTTTTTGATATAGTACCATCTGAGGGGTCGAATGTCTGTAATATCATCGCTTACGTGCAGTGATTTCTCCAGATGCTCTGAACCTTTTGGTGATATTACAGACCGTAGATGGTGAAATCTCTAAATTCCTTGCTTGAGAAAATGTTGTTCTTAAACTGTTAGGACAATTTGCTCACACATTTGTTCACAAAGTGGTGACCCTCAACCCGTTCTTGTTTGTGAATGAGTGAGCATTTCATGGAAACTGCTTTTTATATCCAATCATGGCACCCACCTGTTCCCAATTAGCCTGTCTACCTCTGAGACGTTCCAAACAAGTGTTTGGTGAGCATTCCTCAACGTTCTCCATCTTTTTTGCCACTTGTGCCAGCTTTTTTGAAACATGTCGCTGGCAAAATTTCCAATGAGCTAATATTTGTAATAAAAAACTATTATCTTGTCTTTGCAGTCTATCCAATTGGATATAAGTTGGAAAGAATTTACAAATCATTTTATTCTGTTTTTATTTACCATTTACACAAAATGGCAGCATTACTGGTTTTAGGTTTTGTAGTTGATTAAAAAATACATATTTGTGCGCATAACTCTTGCTATAATTTTTGTCACACATTTTTGAGCAAATTAAAGGCCTACTGAAACCCACTACTACCGACCATGCAGTCTGATAGTTTATATATCAATGATGAAATATTAACATTGCAACACATGCCAATACGGCCTTTTTAGTTTACTAAATTGCAATTTAAAATTTTGCGCGGAAATATCTTACTAAAACATTGCGTGACATCACATTTTGTTCCTGCACCGTTCACAGCTATAAGTAGTCTCTTTTCATCACATAATTCCACAGTATTCTGGACATCTGTGTTGCTGAATCTTTTGCAATGAATAATGGAGACGTCAAAGAAGAAAGCTGTAGGTGGGAAGCGGTGTATTGCGGCCGCCTTTAGCAACAAAAACAGCCGGTGTTTCATTGTTTACATTCCCGAAAGATAACGGTGAAGCTTTACTATGGAACAGAGCGGTCAAGCGAACACGGTTGGATTGTATCGATTGCGGACATCTCTACGCTGCTGATCCGCCTCCGCTTGAGATGGTCTCCTGTGGACGGGACTCTCGCTGCTGTTTTGGATCCGCTTTGAACTGAACTCTCAGGGCTGTGTTGGAGCCACTATGGATTGAACTTTCACAGTATCATGTTAGACCCGCTCGACATCCATTGCTTTCGGTCCCCTAGAGGGGGGGGGGGGGGGGGGGGGTTGCCCACATCTGAGGTCCTCTCCAAGGTTTCTCATAGTCAGCATTGTCACTGGCGTCCCACTGGATGTGAATTCTCCCTGCCCACTGGGTGTGAGTTTTCCTTGCCCTTTTGTGGGTTCTTCCGAGGATGTCGTAGTCGTAATGATTTGTGCAGTCCTTTGAGACATTTGTGATTTGGGGCTATATAAATAAACATTTATTGATTGATTGGACCACACACACAAAGTAGAGTGTATTATGCAGCGATCATTTCGAAAGATCGTGTTTCAAAGAGGGTCCCTTGCGAAGGGCAGGCATGGGCATCGCCACCACCCGTCGACTGGTGCTGAAGAAAGGTGTGGGGCCGACCTTCAGGTATGACCATATAATCTCACTAAAACACTAATAAAACAATAAGCAGATAAGGGATTTTCCAGAATTATCCTAGTAAATTTGTCTAATATCTGAATCCCTCCCACTGTATAGTCTTTTTTTTTTCTAGTCCGTCACTCTCACTTTCCTCATCCACAAATCTTTCATCCTCGCTCAAATTGATGGGGAAATTGTCGCTTTCTCGGTCCGAATCGCTGTAGCTGCTGGTGGCCATGATTGTAAACAATGTTCAGATGTGAGGAGCTTTACAACCCGTGACGTCACGCGCACATCGTCTGCTACTTCCGGTACAGGCAAGGTTTTTTATTAGCGACCAAAAGTTGCGAACTTTATCGTCGATGTTCTCTACTAAAAATATGGAAATATCGCAAAATGATCAAGTATGACACATAGAATGGACCTGCTATCCCCGTTTGAATAAGAAAATCTCATTCCAGTAGGTCTTTAAACTGTTCGGACAATTTGCTCACGCATTTGTTCACAAAGTGGTGACCCTCGCCTCGTTCCTGTTTGTGAATGAGTGAGCATTTCATAGAAGCTGCTTTTTATACCCAATCATGGCTCCCCACCTGTGGGATGTTCCAAATAATTGTTTTGACGAGCATTCCTCAACTTTCTCAGTCTTTTTTGCCACTTGTGCCAGCTTTTTTCGACATGTCGCAGGCATCAAATTCCAAATGAGCAATTAAAAAAAAAAAAAATTTTAAACAATGTTTTAAATATCTTGTTTTCGCAGTCTATTCATCCAGGGTGTACCCCGCCTTCCGCCCAATTGTAGCTGAGATAGGCGCCAGCGCCCCCCGCGACCCCAAAAGGGAATAAGCGGTAGAAAATGGATGGATGGATGTTTTCGCAGTCTATTCAATTGAATATAAGTTGAAAAGGATTTGCAAATAATTGCATTCTGTTTTTATTTACCATTTTTCAAAGGACTCCGGCTTATTAGTGATTCCCAAAGCCCAAAAAAAGTCTGCGGGCTATAGAGCGTTTTCATTTCGGGCTCCAGTACTCTGGAATGCCCTCCCGGTAACAGTTCGAGATGCCACCTCAGTAGAAGCATTTAAGTCTCACCTTAAAACTCATTTGTATACTCTAGCCTTTAAATAGACTCCCTTTTTAGACCAGTTGATCTGCCGTTTCTTTTCTTTTTCTCCTATGTCCCACTCTCCCTTGTGGAGGGGGTCCGGTCCGATCCGGTGGCCATGTACTGCTTGCCTGTGTATCGGCTGGGGACATCTCTGCGCTTCTGATCCGCCTCCGCTTGGGATGGTTTCCTGTGGACGGGACTCTCGCTGCTGTGTTGGATCCGCTTTGGACTGGACTCTCGCGACTGTGTTGGATCCATTATGGATTGAACTTTCACAGTATCATGTTAGACCCGCTCGACATCCATTGCTTTCCTCCTCTCCAAGGTTCTCATAGTCATCATTGTCACCGACGTCCCACTGGGTGTGAGTTTTCCTTGCCCTTATGTGGGCCTACCGAGGATGTCGTAGTGGTTTGTGCAGCCCTTTGAGACACTCGTGATTTAGGGCTATATAAGTAAACATTGATTGATTGATTGATTGAGAATGTCCTTCCTTGATGGTCCATGGAACCTGTACGACGGCAAGAGTCTGTCGCAATACATTAGTAATTTTTGGTAGTGGTTTGTGCAGCCATTTGAGACACTAGTGATTTAGGGCTATATAAGTAAACATTGATTGATTGATTGATTGACACAAAATGGCAACTTTACTGGTTTTCGGTTTTGTATTTCATTAAAAAATGTATCATCTGCCATCCGGGAGGAACTCAAAGTAAAGCCGCTGCTCCTCCACATGGAGAGGAGCCAGATGAGGTGGTTCGGGCATCTGGTCAGGATGCCACCTGAACGCCTCCCTAGGGAGGTGTTTAGGGCACGTCCAACCGGTAGGAGGCCACGGGGAAGACCCAGAACACGTTGGGAAGACTATGTCTCCCGGCTGGCCTGGGAACGCCTCGGGATCCCCCGGGAAGAGCTAGACGAAGTGGCTGGGGAGAGGGAAGTCTGGGTTTCCCTGCTTAGGCTGTTGCCCCCGCGACCCGACCTCGGATAAGCGGAAGATGATGGATGAATGGATTAAAAAAGACATATTTGTGCACATAATTCTTGCTATCATTTTTGTCACCCAGTTTTGAGCAAATTAATAAATGCAAAACATTTTGTTTTTAAAGAAAATTGCGAATTGGATGTGAATTGCCTTTTTGAAGCACCCCCAACTGACCATATATGGACTTCCCCCTACCCCCAAACATCTCCATTTGGGCTCTAATTCTAACTTTTAAGACTTTAAGGTCTTAAAAACCAAAGCAGTTGGTGGGAAAAAATTCCACTGGATTCTAACTGAGTTGTCGGGTTTGAGGTTCCAGAACTTTCTCTACAATTTTCCCTCCAAGAAACTAAAGAAAAACCACACAGACTTAACTAGTATGAGAGCCATACTGTATATCGTCCTTACAGTAACTATCGTCTCAAACGTCCCGGGTGTGAAACTGTTCCGACGCCAGGATTCCAGGCCAGCACAATACTGGCTTGTGTTTGCATTGAAGGGTCTCCCGTTGAACTATTTTAAAGCCGGGGGGGCCGGCAAACTAAATATAGGAAGCCTCCGTCACTGTAAGGCCAACAGTCGGCACACTGTGCTGCCGAGACAGGAATTTCTACTGCTCCGGTATGAAAAATCGGGCCTCTCGTCTCCTGGAAGTAAAACTCTGACCGGGTCTGTCAGGAGCAGAACGGTCTCGCATGGACGGGTCTGGAAGTTTTTGCACCCGTCAGCTAATATTATTGTTCAGCAGGAGGACACGTTCTAATGCCGTCCTTCATCCTTCAGTCACGGGCCAAGAGTCAAGGGTATGATTTTACTGTGTATTTTCCCTTCCAGGAATTAAAAACAATTAAAAAAAAATCAATTCACATCCGAATCGTGAGGAATAATTCTTCAAATTACCGTATTTCCTTGAATTGCCGCCGGGTATGTAGTATGCGCCTGACTAGAATTACTGCCGGATCAAACTCTGTTCGCAAAATAATTTGCGCATGCTTAGCAGCATAGCTCGGTTGGTAGAGTGGCCGTGTCAGCAATTTGAGGGTTGCAGGTTCAATTCCCGCTTGTGCCATCCTAGTTACTGCCGTTGTGTCCATGGGCAAGACACTTTACCCACCTGCTCCCAGTGCCACCCACACTGGTTTAAATGTAACTTAGATATTGGGTGTCACTATGTAAAGCGCTTTGAGTCACTTGAGAAAAGCGCTATATAAATATAATTCACTTCACTTCACATTACCTCCAGCTCAGGATTAACGCCGGGTCAAACTAGTTTCGAAAAATACTATTTTTATTAGCGCATGTCTAGAATTTCTGCCTGGTCAAACTCGTTTCGCCAAATAATTAGCATATGCCTAGAATTTCCACCGGGTCAAACTCGTCACGTCACGAGTGACACTTCACCTGTCATTTTCAAAATGGAGGAGGCTTGTTTCAATCATTTGAAAACGCATAAAGGGAAGAAGATTAAGAGCTATTCAGTGGGATTTAACATCCAAGCTATTTATTATGCTAAAAAGAACAGTAAGCAGCTATGTTTTATTCATATACCGTAGCTGCGTGTGTCAAATATGAGTCATTAAATGACTCCTGGTGGTAGAGGGTGCTAGTGATCCTTCTTGCGACTACTCGGCTGCAGAAGAAGTGACAACCAGCAAGAGTGAGCAGCAGTCGGTTTGCACTTTTAACATGGAGGATTACATATCTAAAATAAAACTGTTTTCTAAACTGGACTTTCAATCGAAGCAGGAGGTAATAAAGGAAGATCTCCATCGAGACTTTTAAAACTGAAGAAAGATAAGGAAGATTTCTATAAACAAGTTATCGATGCTTTTGATCAGAAGGAGCTGCGCTTGGACTTCATTTATAAGTAAAATGTAAGACCATAACTTTTTTATTAAATGTGCTTTTCATGATGGTATCCTTACATCACACTCAAATTTTTAAGCGCAGGCCTAAATTTACCGCATGCCTTTTGGTAAGTGCCGGAGTGAGAAGAGGTTTTAAAATAATCAGCGCATGCTTGCCTTTACCGCATGCCTTTGGTAAGCGCCGGAGTGAGATTTTAGTCTATAATCAATGTATTAATTTTTTGTGTTTTTAATTGATGTATTTGTATATACTACTTTCTTTTTTTTTGCTTTTTTTGTGGTGGAGGGTGGGTGTCACGCCTGTGAGATTATGTTTTGTTTTTTGCCATGTTTGGTCAGGTTAGGTTTAGTTTTTTGGACATTTGTGTCTTTGCACTTCCTGGTTTGTTTTCGTCTCCATGCCAACCCATTAGTTTCACCTGGTCTCCGAGTCACATCCCAGTCCTCAGCCTCACACCTGTTTTCATTAATCACAGCTGCTATTTAAGTAATTATTTTTCTGTCTTCTTCCTGGCATCTTCACCCCCTACCATTGCTCATGCCCTCGTTCAAAGTTTGTCATGTAAGTTTTGTTTATAGTTCATAGTCTATTGTCTTTGGGTTAAGTCTTTATGTCCATTATTCATGCCATCGAGCAAGTGTTTGTGTTTCATAGCCTAGATTATTATCCGCCATTGAGCGCGTCCTTGTTTTCCCCTGTTTTGTATAATAGTGTATAAATACATTTAAAGATGTACTCACAATCACGTCTCGCTCGTGCTAACTTCCCTCTGCGTCGAAGAAACAACACACGTCCAAGTCAAAGTTTGACAATGGGGATATAAACAAAAAATACTTTTGTTATTTAGGGCAGACAACAGCTATATCAGGGGTGTCCACACTTTTTCTGCAGGCGAGCTACTTTTCAATTGACCAACTCGAGGGGATCTACCTCATTTATATATATCATTTATATTTATTTATTTATGAAAGAAACATTTTTGTAAACAAGTTAAATGTGTTTAATGATAATACAAGCATGTGTAACACATATAGATGTCTTTCTTTCACAAAGACAAGAATATAAGTTGGTGTATTACCTGATTCTGATGACTTGCATTGATTGGAATCAGACAGTAATGATGATAACGCCCACATTTTCAAATGGAGGAGAAAAAAAGTTGTCCTTTATGTACAATACCACATGAAAGTGGTTGGTTTTTGGCATCTCATTCATCCAGCTTCCATACACTTTACAAGAAAAACATTGGCGGCAAATTCCGTAGTTTGCTTGATTGACATTCACGGCACCCGAGGGTCTTGTGAGATGACGCTGGCTGCTGCCAGTTCATTATTATGAAAAAATGACAGAGAGGAAGGCGAGAAACACTTTCTATTTCAACAGACTTTCGCGCCGTCCCTTCCGTCAAAACTCTAAAGGCCGACTGCACATTTCCTATCTTCACAATAAAAGCCCTGCTTCATGCTGCCTGCGCTAACAAAATAAGAGTCTCGGAAAGCTGGCGTGCACAAGTGATGTGCACGCCAGCTTTCTGAGGGATCGCTTGTGCACGCCAGTTTTCCGAGACTCTGTATTTAGTTAGCGCAGGCAGCATGAAGCAGGGCTTTTATTGTGAAGATAGGAAATGTGCAGTCGGCCTTTAGAGTTTTGACGGAAGGTACGGCGTGAGAGTCTGTTGAAATAAAAAGTGTTTCTCGCCTTCCTCTCGGTCATATTTTCATAATAATGATCTTGCAGCAGCCAGCGTCATCTCACAAGACCCTCCGGTACCGTGAATGTCATTTAAGTGACGTCTTGGTGAAGATTGATGATCACTCATTTTTAGGTCTATTTTTTTTAAAAGCCTGGCTGGAGATCGACTGACACACCCCCCGCGGTCGACTGGTAGCTCGCGATCGACGTAATGGGCACCCCTGATCTATATGATGTAGGTGAGTGTGATGCAATGGATAGAAATATCTGATGCTGGATGTCAATAACAAAAAAAATTGAATATTCTTTTAGTCATTCACCATCAGTGTTGGGACTAACGCTGTTAAAAAGTAATAAAATAGTGAAATATATTGTATATAGCGCTTTTCTCTAGTGACTCAAAGCGCTTTACATAGTGAAACCCGATGTGTAAGTTACATTTAAAGCAGTGTGGGTGGCACTGGGAGCAGGTGGGTAAAGTGTCTTGCCCAAGGACACAACGGCAGGGACTAGGATGGAGGAAGCGGGAATCGAACCTGCAACCCTCAAGTTGCTGGCACGGCCACTCTACCAACCGAGCTATACCGCCCCAACACATTACTGTAATGGCGTTATTTTCGGTGGTAGCTCGTAGTCTAACGTGATATTTTTCTATATTCAGTAACTCAGTCACAGTTACTACATGATGCGTTACTGCGTTATTTTACGTTATTTTTTATGTAGTATCTGCTAGAAACGGAAGATCTGAGTGTGTTTTATTGGTGTCACAAAGAAGCAGAGTTTCTTAACATGGGGATTGGTGGAAAGGCGGAGCCGGCAGTCCGACAGCTCCAAGATAGCGGCGAGGAGGCGGGGCACACCGGGATTGACGCCGCAATTATCAGGTGTATGGATCGCCCAGCTGGGCACCATTAAGCAATCCTCTCAAACAGTGTAAAAGGTAGGTGGCAACTGGTAGCTAATTGCTATGTAGATGTCGGAAACAGCGGGAGGCAGGGTGCAGGTAAAAAGTTAAGTGAAGTGAATTATATTTATATAGCGCTTTTCTCGAGTGACTCAAAGCGCTTTACATAGTGAAACCCAATATCTAAGTTACATTTAAACCAGTGTGGGTGGCATTGGGAGCA
>NC_084618.1:7763891-7788891 GCF_033978795.1 Nerophis ophidion | reverse complement strand
TTTGGCTCAAAATCTCACGATACATGGCCCCATTCATTCTTTCCTTAACACGGATCAATCGTCCTGTCCCCTTAGCAGAAAAACAGCCCCAAAGCATGATGTTTCCACCCCCATGCTTCACAGTAGGTATGGTGTTCTTGGGATGCAACTCAGTATTCTTCTTCCTCCGAGTTTATACCAAAAAGTTCTATTTTGGTTTCATCTGACCACATGACATTCTCCCAATCCTCTGCTGTATCATCCATGTGCTCTCTGGCAAACTTCAGACGGGCCTGGACATGCAGTGGCTTAAGCAGGGGGACACATCTGGCACTGCAGGATTTGATTCCCTGTCGGCGTAGTGTGTTACTGATGGTAACCTTTGTTACTTTGGTCCCAGCTCTCTGCAGGTCATTCACCAGGCCCCCCTCCGTGTGGTTCTGGGATTTTTGCTCGCCGTTCTCATGATCATTTTGACCCCAGGGGATTAGATATTGCGTGGAGCCCCAGATCGAGGTAGATTATCAGTGGTCTTGTGCTCCTACAGTTGATTTTTTCACACCATGCTGCTTGCCTATTGTAGATTCACTCTTCCCAGTCTGGTGCAGGTCTACAATTATTTTCTTGGTGTCCTTTGACAGCTCTTTGGTCCTGGCCATAGTGGAGTTTGGAGTCTGACTGTTTGAGGTGGTGGACAGGTTTCTTTTATACGAATAACGAGTTCAAACAGGTTCCATTAATACAGGTAACGAGTGGAGGACAGAAGAGCTTCTTAAAGAAGAAGTTACAGGTCTGTGAGAGCCAGAGACCTTCCTTGTTTGAAGTGACTAAAAACTTATTTTCCGCCATAATTTACAAATAAATTCTTTAAAATTCCTACAATGTGAATTCCTGGATTTAGCTTTGTGCTAAAATGGCGCCAAGTAATTAACTTCATGATTATTAGGGTAAAAAGTACAAACTTAGCTAAAATTTTGGCATAAAATGTTAAAATGCTAATGTTCAATCAATAAATCATTTGTTTATTCGTATAACTTTAAATCACAGGTATCTCAAAGGGCTGCACAAGCCACAACAACATCCTCTGTTCAGATCCCACATAAGGACAAGGAAAAACTCACAACCTCTTAAGATGGCGCCAATTGATAAACGCCAGGATTTTTAGGGTAAAAAGTACAAACTTAGCTAACATGTTAGCATGCTAAAAGTTGTATTTTGGTTTCATTTGACCACATATCATTCTCCCAATCCTCTGCTGTGTCATCCATGTATCCATTTTGGTATAAACGCAACTCGTCGTGTTTGGAGGAAGAAGAATACTGAGTTGCATCCGAAGAACACCATACCTACTGTAAAGCATGGGGGTGGAAACATCATGCTTTGGGGCTGTTTTTCTGCTAAAGGGACAGGACGATTGATCCGTGTTAAGGAAAGAATGAATGGGGACATGTATCGTGAGATTTGGAGCCAAAACCTCCTTCCATCAGTGAGAATGGTTGACCAAATACTTATTTTCCACCATAAATTACAAATAAATTCTTTAAAATTCCTACAATGTGAATTCCTGGATTTAGCATTGTGCTAAAATGGCGCCAAGTAATAAACTTCATGATTATTAGGGTAAAAAGTACAAACTTAGCTAAAATTTTGGCATAAAATGTTAAAATGCTAATGTTCAATCAATAAATCATTTGTTTATTCATATAGCTTTAAATCACAGGTATCTCAAAGGGCTGCACAAGCCACAACAACATCCTCAGTTCAGATCCCACATAAGGACAAGGGAAAAACTCACAACCTCTTAAGATGGCGCCAGTTGATAAACGCCAGGATTTTAGGGTAAAAAGTACAAAATTACTCAAAATGCTAGCATAACATTTTCACATTCTAACAATGGAACATCAAGCATACTTCTAAGATGGCGCCAAGTAACAAAATCCATGATTATTAGGCAAAAAAGTTAAAAAATAAGTTTAAATTCTAACTTAGCTAACATGTTAGCATGCTAATATTGGCATGCTAAAAGTTGTATTTTGGTTTCATCTGACCACATATTCTCCCAATCCTCTGCTGTATCATCCATGTATCCATTTTGGTATGAACTCAACTCGTCGTGTTTGGAGGAAGAAGAATACTGAGTTGCATCCGAAGAACACCAGACCTACTGTAAAGCATGGGGGTGGAAACATCATGATTTGGGGCTGTTTTTCGGCTAAGGGGACAGGACGATTGATCCGTGTTAAGGAAAGAATGAATGGGGCCATGTATCGTGAGATTTGGAGCCAAAACCTCCTTCCATCAGTGAGAATGGTTGACCAAACACTTATTTTCCACCATAATTTACAAATAAATTCTTTAAAATTCCTACAATGTGAATTCCTGGATTTAGCATTGTTCTAAAATGGCGCCAAGTAACTAACTTCATGATTATTAGGGTAAAAAGTATAAACTTAGCTAAAATTTTGGCATAAAATGTTAAAATGCTAATGTTCAATCAATAAATCATTTGTTTATTCAAATAGCTTTGAATCACAAGTATCTCAAAGGGCTGCACAAGCCACAACAACATCCTCTGTTCAGATCCCACATAAGGACAAGGGAAAAACTCACAACCTCTTAAGATGGCGCCAATTGATAAACGCCAGGATTTTTAGGGTAAAAAGTACAAACTTAGCTAACATGTTAGCATGCTAAAAGTTGTATTTTGGTTTCATCTGACCACATATCATTCTCCCAATCCTCTGCTGTATCATCCATGTATCCATTTTGGTATAAACGCAACTCGTCGTGTTTGGAGGAAGAAGAATACTGAGTTGCATCCCAAGAACACCATACCTACTGTGAAGCATGGGGGTGGAAACATCATGCTTTGGGGCTGTTTTTCTGCTAAGGGGGCAGGACGATTGATCCGTGTTAAGGAAAGAATGAATGGGGCCATGTATCGTGAGATTTTGAGCCAAAACCTCCTTCCATCAGTGAGAGCTTTGAATGGTTGACCAAATACTTATTTTCCACCATAATTTACAAATAAATTCTTTAAAATTCCTACAATGTGAATTCCTGATTTTTTTTTTCACATTCTGTCTCTCACAGTTGAAGTGTACCTATGATGAAAATTACAGACCTCTGTCATCATTTTAAGTGGGAGAACTTGCACAATCAGTGGCTGACTAAATACTTTTTTGCCCCACTGTATGTATAAAGAAATGTAATATCTAATATTTAATTCATGCTCTCTCCTGATTGCGTGTCCCGCTGTTCTCCTCTTTGTTTGCCTGCTTCACAATTAGAAACTACGTGAGACGGCCATGTTGGCCCAGTCCTCGGCTTGTGTGGTTTTGCTGCTCTGTAATGCAAAAATCACAGCGTTCCGTCCCTCTTAAACCGTCCCCCGAGACGCCTTTTCCACGCCTTGAAGGAGATAAGCAACTCCAAAGTGACGCCGCAGGCGAGAAAAAGCAGAAACAAGCTCGCCTTACAGTCCGATTGTTGCCGTGCTTTTCTTAATGAACAGCAGCACCTGTACTGGCTCACCAGCACTGGCTTCCTGTGCACTTAAGATGTGACTTTAAGGTTTTACTACTTACGTATAAAATACTACACGGTCTAGCTCCAGCCTATCCTGCCGATTGTATTGTACCATATGTCCCGGCAAGAAATCTGCGTTCAAAAGACTCCGGCTTTTTAGTGATTCCTAGAGCCTAAAAAAAGTCTGCGGGCTATAGAGCGTTTTCCGTTCGGGCTCCAGTACTCTGGAATGCCCTCCCGGTAACAGTTCGAGATGCTACCTCAGTAGAAGCATTTAAGTCTCACCTTAAAACTCATGTGTATACTCTAGCCTTTAAATAGACCTCCTTTTTAGACCAGTTGATCTGCCGCTTCTTTTCTTTCTCCTATGTCCCCCCCTCCCTTGTGGAGGGGGTCCGGTCCGATGACCATGGATGAAGTACTGGCTGTCCAGAGTCGAGACCCAGGATGGACCGCTCGTCGGGACCCAGGATGGACCGCTCGCCTGTATCGGTTGGGGACGTCTCCACGCTGCTGATCCACTTGAGATGGTTTCCTGTGGACGGGACTCTCGCTGCTGTCTTGGATCCGCTTGAACTGAACTCTCGCGGCTGTGTTGGAGCCACTATGGATTGAACTTTCACAGTATCTATTTAGACCCGCTCGACATCCATTGCTTTCGGTCCCCTAGAGGGGGGGGGGGACGGTTGCCCACATCTGAGGTCCTCTCCAAGGTTTCTCATAGTCAGCATTGTCACTGGCGTCCCACTGGATGTGAATTCTCCCTGCCCACTGGGTGTGAGTTTTCCTTGCCCTTTTGTGGGTTCTTCCGAGGATGTTGTAGTCGTAATGATTTGTGCAGTCCTTTGAGACATTTGTGATTTGGGGCTATATAAATAAACATTGATTGATTGATTGATTGATTGATTTATTTGTACGTCACATTTTTGTCAGTTATTTGTTGACGAACCCCAAGATGCAGAGATGGAGTGAGCAAACATGATTTTAATATAAAATACTACAACTAGAACGAAACAAAGGGTACAATCAAAAAGCATGCACGTGGGCGGACATAACAAACTAAGGGCTATGAACAAAACTAATCGGAAGCAGGGAACAAAAAACAGGAAGCTACAAAACATCTATCAAATATAGCTGCATTCACACGACCAGTAGGAATGACAAGTAGAAAATGCCATTGACACGACAGCAACGACAATGATCCAGAACTCACTGGAAGACAAAGCGGGTACAAATAGGAGCGGGCTGATTGACAGCAGGTGTGGCCAGAGGTGGGTAGAGTAGCCAGAAATTGTACTCAAGTAAGAGTACTGTTACTTTAGAGATTTATTACTCAAGTAAAAGTAAGGAGTAGTCACCCAAATATTTACTTGAGTAAAAGTAAAAAGTATGTTGTGAAAAAACTACTCAAGTACTGAGTAACTGATGAGTAACCTGATTACGGCAACAAATAATGCACAAAAACATAAAAATAGCAACGAGCAAATTCAGAGCCAGGAATATCTCTTAAGCAACTAAAACAGTATTATATATTAAATAATAATACATTAAAATAAAATAAAAATTAAGGCAAATTGAGCCAGAATAACTTAACAGCACCGTAGCCTCAGTAGGCATTGATTGATTGATTGATTGATTGAAACTTGTATTAGCAGATTGCACAGTACAGTACATATTCCATACAATTGACCACTAAATACTAACACCCCAATAAGTTTTTCGACGTTAATCAATTACTTAATAAATGACCAAGTTGAGGTGATCTACCTCATATATACACATACACATATACATATATATATATATATATATATATATATATATATATACATATATATATATATATATATACATATATATATATATATATATATAGGTGTGGGAAAAATCACAAGACTACTTCATCTCTACAGAACTGTTTCATGAGGGGTTCCCTCAATCACCAGGAGATTTTAATGGAAGCATTCACATACAATGGTTTATATAGGGCACAGAGTGGGTGGGTACAGGCAGGCGTAGGGTGTGGTGATTGGCTCATGTGTTACCTAGGAGGTGTTTCCGTCTGTGGCGGCATGTTGAAATGATTTCACTGCGCTTGTTGAGGGATGACAGATCTGGATGATATATAATAAACAGTTTCTCTTTTAAGCATAGGTTGCATCTTTTATTACCACTGTTGTAAGGTGTGCTGGATGCAAGAATTTGCCATGTTATTGAATATTCAACATTATTGTCTTTGAGGTTCCAAATGTGTTTGCTGAGTTCTGTAGAATTCCGCAAAGTCTGGTTTCTAAAGGAGGCGTTGTGATTATTCCATCTTGTTTTGAACGCTCCTTCGGTTAATCTTACGTACGTGTCGGATGTGTTAATGTCCTTGCGTGTTATCTTTGCTTGGTAAATGACTGATGTCTGTAAGCACCCTCCGTTGAGAGGGCAATCAGGTTTCTTGCGACAGTTACATTCCTTATTGGTTTCAGAGTCGTTTAGTCTGGGGGTAGGTAGTCCTTTTGCAATTGCTTTGTTGTGGTTTGAAATGATTTGTTGTATGTTATTCATACAGCTGTAGCTCAATTTAATGTTGTTCTTGTTGAATATTTTTCTTAGGGTGTTGCCTTTGTGTGTATATATATATATATATATATATATATATATATATATATATATATATATATATATATATATATATATATACACAGTATATAATTCATATTTATTTATTTTGCCGTTTTTGTTGACATGTTAAAGGTGTTTTAATGAATATACATGCATGTTTAACATATAGATTCCTATCTTTCATGAAGACAAGAATATAAGTTGGTGTATTACCTGATTCTGATGACTTGCATTGATTGGAATCAGACAGTATAGTGCTGATAATGTCCACATTTTCAAATGGAGGAGAGAAAAAGTTCCTCTTTTCTGTCTAATACCACATGAAAGTCGTTGGTTTTTGGCATCTTATTTGTCCAGCTTCCATATTCGTTTTTATACACTTTACAAGAAATACATTGGCGGCAAACTCCGTAGCTTGCTAGCTTGTTTGCGCTGGCTTTCGGAGACTCTTATTTTTGTTAGCGCAGGCGCGATGGAGCGGCGCTTTTATTGTGAAGACAGGAACTGTGCGATCAGTCTTTAGGCTTTTGAAATAAAAAGTGTCTTTTTTCCTTTACACTTTTGATTGGTTGATTGATTAAAACTTTTATTAGTAGATTGCACAGTACAGTACATATTCAGTACAATTGACCACTAAATGTTAACACCCCAATACATTTTTCAACATGTCGGGTTCTACGTGTGACGGTCACGTGACCATCTGGCTCTGTTTGATTGGTCCAACGTCACCAGTGACTGCATTTGATTGGTGAAACGCAGGCATGCGTAGTTCCTACTTTGAATGTGTGTCTGACAAAAACAAAACAAACAAAACGTGCATTAACAGATCGATTAAAAAAAAAAGTAGCGAGTAGCGACCTGATTGGAGATAAATGGAGCGGAGATAAATGGAGCGGAGTAAAAGTAGCGTTTCTTCTCTATAAATATACTCAAGTAAAAGTAAAAGTATGTTGCATTAAAAACTACTCTTAGAAGTACAATTTATCCCAAAAGTTACTCAAGTAGATGTAACGGAGTAAATGTAGCGCGTTACTTTTACTACCCACCTCTGGGTGTGGCCAGTTGCCAATCAGCCGCAGATGAGGGGACAACAGCACACATGAGACAAACAGGAAGCTGAACCAAAATAAGAGCACTTGACAGGAACTAAGGACAGGAGATACTAAAACACAGAGGAAACAAAGACAAATGCAGAGGAAAAAAACTAAAACAGACAAACTGTCAGGGGAAAGCCTGACAATTTTTATATTTATAAATTTTTTTGTGTATAATTTAAAATCTCAAAAATATATTCACAAATACGCAATTATTTATGCAAATTCTTGATTTATTTTAATGTCACATTTTTATATGTATACATTTTATTTTTATATATTTTCAAATCTAAAAATATATCTCTATTTATACAAATTCTTGGTTTATTTGTATGTCACATTATGTTTCTAAATTTTCTTTGTATATATTTTCAAATCTCAAAAACATATTCACAGATATGAGTTTATACAAATTCTTGATTTATTTGTATGTCACATTTTTATATTTATACATTTTAAATATTTTCAGATCTCAAAAAAATCTACAAGTACGCGGTTATTCATTAAAATTCTTGAATTATTTGTATGTCCTTTTTTATATTTATACATTTTATTAGTGTTATATTTTCCAATCTCAAAAATATATTTACAAATGTGCGTTTATTTAAACAAATTCTTGATTTATTTTTATGTCACATTTTCATATTTATACATTTTATTTTTTTATATATTTTCAAATCTAAAAATATATCTCTAAAAACGCCTTTATACAAATTCTTGGTTTATTTGTATGACACATTTTTATATTGTTTTATTTGTGTATATTTTCAGATCTCAAAAATATATTCACAGATATGCGTTTATACAAATACTTGATTTATTTGTATGACACATTTTTATATTTATACATTATGTTTGTAAATATTTTCAAATCTCAAAAATATTTTTACAATTGCGTGTTTATTTATACAAATTCTTGATTTATTTGTATGACACATTTTTATATTATTTTATTTGTGTATATTTTCAGATCTCAAAAATATATTTACAAATACGCGTTTATTCAAGTTCTTGATTTATTTGTATGTCACATTTTTATATTTATAGATTTTGTGTATATTTTTAAATCTCAAAAATATATCTACGAATATGCGTTTATAAAAATTCTTGATTTGTATGTCACATTTTTGTATTTGTACATTTAATTTTTATAGATTTTCAGATCTCAAAAAATCTACAAGTACGCGTTTATTCATTCAAATTCTTGATTTATTTGTATGTCACATTTATATATTTATAGATTTTATTTGTGTATATTTTTAAATCTCAAAAATATATCTACAAATATGCGTTTATAAAAATTCTTGATTTGTATGTCACATTTTTATATTTGTACATTTAATTTTTATATATTTTCAGATCTCAAAAAATCTACAAGTACGCGTTTATTCATTCAAATTCTTGATTTATTTGTATGTCACATTTTCATATTTATACATTTTTTGTATATTTTCAAATCTCAAAAATATTTACAAATACGTGTTTATACAAATTCTTGATTTATTTGTATGTCACATTTTTATTTTGTAGATTTTATTTGTGTATATTTTCAAATCTCAAAAATATATCTACAAATACGCGTTTATTTACAAAAATTCTTGATTTATTTGTAGGTTACATCTATACATTTTATTTGTACATATTTTCAAATCTCAAAAATATATTTACAAATACGTGTTTATTCATACAAATTCTTGGTTTATTTTCATGACATATTTATATTTGTGTATATTTTCAGGTCTCAAAAATATATTTACAAATACGCGTTCATCCAAATTCTTGATTTGTATGTCACATTTTTATATTTATACATTTTATTTGTATATATTTTCAAATCTCAAAAATATATCTACAAATACGCATTTATTCAAATTCTTGATTTATTTTTATGTCACATTTTTATATTTATGCATTTTATTTGTGTATATTTTCAAATCTCAAAAAATATATCTATAAATACGCGTTTATTCATACAAATTATTGATTTGTATGTCACATTTTCATATTTCTAAATTTTGTGTATATTTTCAAATCTCCCAAAAATATTTACAAACACGCGTTCATTCATACAAATTCTTGATTGTATGTCACATTTTCATATTTATACATTTTATTTTTATATATTTTCAAATCTCAAAAATTTTTACAAATACGCGTTTAATACAAAATCTTGATTTATTTGTATGTCCTTTTTTATATTTATACATTTTTATATCTCAAAAATATACCTATAAATACACATTTATACAAGTTCTTGATTTATTTGTATGAGACATTTTTATATTCATACATTTTATTTGTATATATTTTCAAATCTCAAAAATATATTTACAAATACACGTTTATTTATCTAAATTCTTAATTTATTTGTATGACACATTTTTATATTTATACATTTTCTTTGTGTATATTTTCAAATATCAAAAATATATATTTAAAAATACACGTTTATTTATCCAAATTCTTGATTTATTTGTATGTCACATTTTTATATTTATAAATTTTATTTGTGTATATTTTCATATCTCAAGAATATATCTAAAATATGCGTTTATTCACAAAAATTCTCGATTTGTATGTCACGTGTTGAATTTATAAATTTTGTGTATATTTTAAAATCTCAAAAATATATTCACAAATACGTGTTTATTTATACAAATTCTTGATTTATTTTTATGTCACATTTTTATATTTTTACATTTTATTTGTACATATTTTCAAATCTCAAAAATATATCTAGAAATCCACGTTTATTCATACAAATTCTTGATTTGTATGTCACAGTTTCAAATTTATACATTTTTTGTATTTTCAAATCTCAAAAATATTTTCACAAATACGCATTTATAAAAATTCTTTGTGAAAATTTTATATTTATGCATTTTATTTGTACATATTTTCAAATCTCAAAAATATATCTACAAATACGCTTTTATTTATAAAAATTCTTGATTTATGACAATTTTATATATATACAATTTGTTTATATTTTAACATTTCAAAAATGTATAAATACGCGTTTATTCATACAAATTCTTGATTTATTTGTATGCCACATTTTTATATTTTTCCTTTTTTTTGTGTATATTTTAAAATCTCAAAAATATGTTCACAGATACCCTTTTATAAAAATTCTTGATTTATTTGTACGTCACATTTTTATATTTCTACATTTTATTTGTATATATTTTCAAATATAAAAAATATATCTAAAAATACACGTTTATTCATTCAAATTCTTGACTTGTTTGTATGAAACATTTTTATATTTATACATTATGTTTGTAAATATTTCAAATTTCAAAAATATTTTTACAATTGCGTGTTTATTTATACAAATTCTTGATTTGTATGACACATTTTTATATTTAAAAAATGTGTGTATATTTTCAAATCTCAAAAATATATTTACAGATACGCATTTATTTATCCAAATTCTTTATTTGTATGTCACATTTTTATATTTATACATTTTATTCGTACATATTTGCAAATCTCAAAAATATATTCATAAAAACGTGTTAATGCAAATTCTTGATTTATTTATACATCACATTTTTATATTTTTACATTTTATTTGTACATATTTTCAAATCTCAAAAATATATCTAGAAATCCACGTTTATTCATACAAATTCTTGATTTGTATGTCACAGTTTCATATTCGTACATTTTTTATATATTTTCAAATCTCGAAAATATTTTCACAAATACGCGTTTATAAAAATTCTTGGTCAAAATTTTATATTTATGCATTTTATTTGTACATATTTTCAAATCTCAAAAATATATCTACAAATACGCTTTTATTTATACAAATTTTTGATTTATGACATTTTTATATGTATACAATTTGTTTATATTTTAAAATCTCAAAAATTTATAAATACGCGTTTATTCATACAAATTCTTGATTTATTTGTATGTCACATTTTTACATTTTTCCTTTTTTTTGTGTATATTTTCAAATCTCAAAAATATATTCACAAATACCCTTTTATAAAAATTCTTGATTTATTTGTATGTCACATTTTTATATTTCTACATTTTATTTGTATATATTTTCAAATATAAAAAATATATCTAGAAATACACGTTTATTCATACAAATTCTTGACTTATTTTTACGACACTTTTATATTTATACATTATGTTTGTAAATATTTTCAAATCTCAAAAATATTTTTACAATTGCGTGTTTATTTATACAAATTCTTGATGTATTTGTATGACACATTTTTATATTTAAAAAATTTGTGTATATTTTCAAATCTCAAAAATATATTTACAAATACGCGTTTATTTATCCAAATTCTTTGTGTGTCACATTTTTATATTTATACATTTTATTCGTACATATTTTCAGATCTCAAAAATATATCCATAAAAACGGTGTTTATACAAATTCTTGATTTATTTGTATGTCAAATTTTTATATATATGCATTTTATTTGTGTATATTTTCAAATCTCAAAAAATATAACTACAAATATGCGTTCATACAAATTCTTGATTTATTTGTTATGTCATTTTTATATTCATTAATTGTATTTGTGTATATTTTAAATTCTCAAAAATATATTCACAAATACACGTTTATTTATACAAACTCTTGATTTATTTGTATGTCACATTTTTATATTTCTAAAATTTGGATATATTTTCAAATCTCAAAAATATATCTACAATTACACGTTCATCCAAATTCTTGATTTATTTGTAGGTCACAATTTTATATTTATGCATTTTATTTGAACCCGGAGGAGCAAGACTTCCATATTGCCGTACATGGTGAAATGATAAGTGTGCCAGGTAGATGGCAGTCACACATAAGAGATACGTGTAGACTGCAATATGACTCAAGTAAACAACGCCAACTCTTATGGTCCGCTGCCCAGGTCATGGTCTAAGTTTTTTGAGTCCCTTATGTTTTCTGTTAGTTTTGGACTCCTCTGAGCTGGTTACCATAGCTACTTATCATTTTCACCTACCGCTTGTGTTCGGGATGCGCACCTGTTTGTAATCAGAGACATTATTTAAGCCTGCTTTTGCTAGTCAGTCGGTCTGGCTTTGTTTGTGTCACGCTACTGTTACTTAAGTTTTTGCTTGTCTCTTAGCCTCTGCTAGTGATCTCTCGTCTGTGCTAAATTGTAACCTTAGCTTCCGGTGCGATCGGCACCATGTCCCGTGGGTTTGTTTCCTGTTTAGTGTTATTTTACTATTAAATCATCTTCCTGTCCGCAGTCGTCCGTTTCCATCCTGGGAGAACAAACCCTGCATCGCCGTGCAACCCGGTCGTAACACCAACATTTTATATGTCCCGTTGGAAATATAGAACATGACACACGGCACTCAAAAATCTATCAAAATGTTTTAGTACGACTTTGGCAAGCTATGAAGCCGCACCGTTTGACGGATTGTACTGTGCTTCAACATACTAGTATTATTATGGTGTGTGTATAATGTAAGAAATATCTGCCATTTTGTTTCGCAATATTATGCAACATTTCTTACCTTCTGGTACTTGCTGATCTGTATTTGCGATCTGCATAAATCCTGAAATTGAGCGTGTATCCGCCTTCGTAGTCCGTGTTAACGCCATTGTCGATAAGCTTATTTTTCTCTATCTTCTTCTTATGGGACAATCATCCTCCGCTGTTGCCAATATATATCTATCCATCCATCCATTTACTACCACTTGTCCCTATCGAGGTTGCTGGAGCCTATCTCAGCTACGATCGGGCGGAAAGCGGGGTACACACTGGACAAGTCGCCACCTCATCACAGATGTATAATCCAAAGTAGTGTGAAGTTCTTGACATCAGTCAGTAAACTCGCCATGAAAGAGCTAAAACATACCGGTGTAGTGAGTTTACATTATTCACCCAAGTTATCGGAGAGTTCCGGTGGGATGTTTTTTCACGGGACACATTTCATAAACATGAGACCGCCCACAAAACGACGCATCCAAAAAGCGATTATCAGAAAGCGGCTTGAAGATGATCAGTAAAACATCATCTATGCAACATTTTGACCCAAGAACCACCATTACAGGTTATGTAGACCACAAGCAAGTGTTTTACATTAAGAAAAATAATAATAAAATAATATAACTCCTTTAATTCGAGATGCTACCTCAGTAAAAGCCTTTAAGTCTCACCTTAAAACTCATCTGTATACTCTAGCTTTTAAATAGACCTCCTTTTTAGACCAGTTGATCTGCCGCTTCTTTTCTTTCTCCTATGTCCCCCCCTCCCTTGTGGAGGGGGTCTGGTCCGATGACCATGGATGAAGTACTGGCTGTCCAGAGTCGAGACCCAGGATGGACCGCTCGTCGGGACCCAGGATGGACCGCTCGCCTGTATCGGTTGGGGACATCTCTACGCTGCTGATCCGCTTGAGATGGTTTCCTGTGGACGGGACTCTCGCTGCTGTCTTGGATCCGCTTGAACTGAACTCTCGCGGCTGTGTTGGAGCCACTATGGATTGAATTGTCACAGTATAATGTTAGACCCGCTCGACATCCATTGCTTTCGGTCCCCTAGAGAGGGGGGGTTGCCCACATCCGAAGTCCTCTCCAAGGTTTCTCATAGTCATCATTGTCACTGGCGTCCCACTGGATGTGAATTCTCCCTGCCTACTGGGTGTGAGTTTTCCTTGCCCTTTTGTGGGTTCTTCCGAGGATGTTGTAGTCGTAATGATTTGTGCAGTCCTTTGAGACATTTGTGATTTGGGGCTATATAAATAAACATTGATTGATTGATTGATTGATTAATACGCCTTATAATCCGGTGCTCCTTATATATGAAAAATAGATAATTTCTTCAGCAGTACGCGTTATAATTCCGGTGCTCCCTAAGGTCCGGAAACTACGGTACTTAAATCGTGAATTGATCTAGAGTAGAAATAAATAAGAATCTCGATTCAGACAAGGCGGCATAGCTCGGTTGGTAGAGGGGGCGTGCCAGCAACTTCAGGGTTCCGGGTTCGATTCCCGCTTCCGTCATCCTAGTCACTGCCGTTGTGTCCTTGGGCAAGACACTCAACCCACCTGCTCCCAGTGCCACCCACACTGGTTTAAATGTAACTTAGATATTGAGTTTCACTATGCAAAAGCGCGTTGAGTCTCTAGATAAAAGCGCTATATAAATGTAATTCACTTCACTTAAATTTTTCGAGCACCCGTATATTTTCTAGGGACTGACCGAATTCAGTCAGTACTACCTGGTACCGATGCAAATGAAATCAAACGGTGCCATATTTGGATAGCCCCGGTTAAAAACTCGGCATCGGTTCAAGCACTCGGAGTAAACTCTTCTCGGTAATCTGACAATTGTTTGGCTCATAAAAAACAAAACAAAGAAAAAGGCGTTCAAACCTACAGCAAAGCTCCACTTTACATTGTCGTTGCCATAAACATGCTAAAGATTAGCATTAGCGGTTTTACATGGCGATTTCAACACCTCGATATTTAGTAAGGAAAACTACGACTTACATGCACGTGGTGATAAAAGAGTCGGTGTGTGATGAGTACCTAAGTATCAATCAATCAATCAATGTTTACTTATATAGCCCTAAATCACTAGTGTCTCAAAGGGCTGCACAAACCACTACGACATCCTCGGTAGGCCCACATAAGGGCAAGGAAAAACTCAGACCCAGTGGGACGTCGGTGACAATGATGACTATGAGAACCTTGGAGAGGAGGAAAGCAATGGATGTCGAGCGGGTCTAACGTGATACTGTGAAAGTTCAATCCACAATGGATCCAACACAGTCGCGAGAGTCCAGTCCAAAGCGGATCCAACACAGCAGAGCCAACAGGAAACCATCCCAAGCGGAGGCGGATCAGCATCGCAGAGATGTCCCCAGCCGATACACAGGCAAGCAGTACATGGCCACCGGATCGGACCGGACCCCCTCCACAAGGGAGAGTGGGACATAGAAGAAAAAGAAAAGAAACGGCAGATCAACTGGTCTAAAAAGGGAGTCTATTTAAAGGCTAGAGTATACAAATGAGTTTTAAGGTGAGACTTAAATGCTTCTACTGAGGTGGCATCTCGAACTGTTACTGGGAGGGCATTCCAGAGTACTGGAGCCCGAACGGAAAACGCTCTATAGCCCGCAGACTTTTTTTGGGCTCTGGGAATCACTAACAAAACGTTCTGGTTCCATGAGTTCCCGCCGAGAGGACAAATGCTGTCTTTGATCTTACCAAGCAAAAGGCTTGTAAAACTCCACTGTGCACGATGGGAAGCGACATTAAGTTGTCGGTTTCTTTGATGTATTGTAATCCACAGGAAGATCTTGTCTTGACCGGAGATCTACAAAGATTTCTTTGTTGTATTGGGGCGGTATAGCTCGGTTGGTAGAGCGGTCGGGTCAGCAACTTGAGGGTTGCAGGTTCGATCCCCACTTCCGCCATCCTAGTCACTGCCGTTGTGTCCTTGGGCAAGACACTTTACCCACCTGCTCCCAGTGCCACCCACACTGGTTTGAATGTAACTTAGATATTGGGTTTCACTATGTAAAGCGCTTTGAGTCACTAGAGAAAAAGCGCTATATAAATATAATTCATTTCATTTTGTCTTTGATCTCACCAAGCAAAAGGC
Organism: Nerophis ophidion; assembly: GCF_033978795.1. Taxonomy (NCBI): domain Eukaryota; kingdom Metazoa; phylum Chordata; class Actinopteri; order Syngnathiformes; family Syngnathidae; genus Nerophis; species Nerophis ophidion. The sequence continues at coordinate 7,773,065 of NC_084618.1, read as the reverse complement.
TTGTAAAACTCCACTGTGTACGATGGGAAGCGACATTAAGTTGTCGGTTTCTTTGATGTATTGTAATCCACAGGAAGATCTTGTCTTGACCGGAGATCTACAAAGCGGAGAGGTAGCAGGACCTGACGCAAGCTCCAGGCGCCTTTTCTTTGAACTGTTTTCTGACCGAGGGCGACGGCTGTTTACGACCCCTCCTCCCTTTAAAAACAGCCGATGCTACGTAATCAGGGAAAGTCCCAATAAAAAAAGGAGGCGTAGAGATCGTGGGACAACACTGTACGCGCTTTCCTCATTGAGCTAAATTGAATCCTGTCTCCGTTTGATTCCTTGCTTCTTGTCTGCTTAATAGATGTCATCGGTGCTTGAACCTGACAATATGTACAATATTTGTAATAAAAACACTAGCAGATTCAACTGAACGGCAAAGACTACTTCCTGTCTGCGGCCACACAGTAGTCTAAACACTACTGCCATCTAACATCTTAGAATTGCAACTGCATGCTAGGAAATAAAAACGTCTACATGTGTCAAGAAGGAGCTGAAGGAAAGGGTTCCATCCAGGTGACTAAAATGACAGCATGTGTCAAGTCATGTCAACAGCTGATCCTGAGTCAGTCTAGCGTGCTTGTCTGCGGGTGTTGTTGACACCAGGAGAAAACCTTAACATTGTGTCTGCGCTTCTGCTTCTAATGTCTTTGTTTGTTAGGATTACATAAAAAAAAAAAAATAAAGTTTTTCATATTGGTGTTTCCATTTTTTGTTGGCATCCCAATAAATCATGGGTATTATATTAAAGTTATACAATATTTTGTGGCCCCCACCCTATTATAAAAGTTTAATGTTAACACGGCCCACAAGTTTTATATGAGTGGCAATTTACCGTGTTGTGCGCGGGGCAGATTATAGCCAAGAACTGTTTTTTTTTTTTTTGGAAGAGTTGTGAATAGTTTTATTAATAATTAGATAATACAACTATTTAGAGTAGTGGTCCCCAAACTCCGGGCCACCAGTGGTCCAAAATACGGGCCACGGGAAGTCTCAAGTTTAAATATATATATATATATATATATATATATATATATATATATATAATTACGGTGTCCCACAATTCGATTCAATATCGATTCTTGGGGTCATGATTCGATATTATATCGATTCAAAAACGATATTTTTCTAATTCAAAACAATTCAGTATTCATTCAATACTTAGGATTTCAGGGGGATCTACCCCAGTCTGCTGACATGCTAGCAGAGTAGTAGATTTATAAAAATAAAAATAAAATAAAAAGCTTTTATAATTGTAAAGGACAAAGTTTTATCAACTGATTAAAATAATGTAAATTTGTTTTAACTATTAAACCAGGTGTGCCCATTACGTCGATCGCGAGCTACCAGTCGACCGCGGGGGGTGTGTCAGTCGATCTCCAGCCAGGCTTTTAAAAAAAATAGACCTAAAAATTAGTGATCATCAATCTTCACCAAGACGTCACTTAAATGACATTCACGGTACCGGAGGGTCTTGTGAGATGACGCTGGCTGCTGCAAGATCATTATTATGAAAATATGACCGAGAGGAAGGCGAGAAACACTTTTTATTTCAACAGACTCTCGCGCCGTACCTTCCGTCAAAACTCTAAAGGCCGACTGCACATTTCCTATCGTCACAATAAAAGCCCTGCTTCATGCTGCCTGCGCTAACTAAATACAGAGTCTCGGAAAACTGGCGTGCACAAGCGATCCCTCAGAAAGCTGGCGTGCACATCACTTGTGCACGCCAGCTTTCCGAGACTCTTATTTTGTTAGCGCAGGCAGCATGAAGCAGGGCTTTTATTGTGAAGATAGGAAATGTGCAGTCGGCCTTTAGAGTTTTGACGGAAGGGACGGCGCGAAAGTCTGTTGAAATAAAAAGTGTTTTTCGCCTTCCTTTCTGTCATTTTTTCATAATAATGAACTGGCAGCAGCCAGCGTCATCTCACAAGACCCTCGGGTGCCGTGAATGTCAATCAAGCAAGCTACGGAATTTGCCGCCAATGTTTTTCTTGTAAAGTGTATGGAAGCTGGATGAATTAGATGCCAAAAACCAACCACTTTCATGTGGTATTGTACAGAAAGGACAACTTTTTTTCTCCTCCATTTGAAAATGTGGGCGTTATCATCATTACTGTCTGATTCCAATCAATGCGAGTCATCAGAATCAGGTAATACACCAACTTATATTCTTGTCTTTGTGAAAGAAAGACATCTATATGTGTTACACATGCTTGTATTATCATTAAACACATTTAACTTGTTTACAAAAATGTCTCTTTCATAAATAAATAAATATAAATGATATATATAAATGAGGTAGATCCCCTCGAGTTGGTCAATTGAAAAGTAGCTCGCCTGCAGAAAAAGTGTGGGCACCCCTGCATTAAACGAACCACAAATATGACTTATTTCATCTTTGTGAAAACATTGGACACAGTGTGTTAAGTTTATGAGATGCGATGCAAGTGTAAGCCACTGTGACACTATTCTTTTTTTTAATTTTTTATAAATGTCTAATGATGTCAATGAGGGATTTTTAATCACTGCTGTGCTGAAATTATAACTAATATTGATACTGTTGTTGATAATTTATGTTTTTGGCTTGTTCTGTGTCGTGTTTGTGTCTTTATTGCAGTTCTGAGTGTTGCTGGGTCAGGTTTGGTTTTGGAATTGGATTGCCATCCATCCATCTTCTTCCGCTTATCCGAGGTCGGGTCGCGGGGGCAGCAGCCTAAGCAGGGAAGCCCAGACTTCCCTCTCCCCAGCCACTTCGTCCAGCTCTTCCCGGGGGATCCCGAGGCACTCCCAGGCCAGCCGGGAGACATAGTCTTCCCACCGTGTCCTGGGTCTTCCCCGTGGCCTCCTACCGGTTGGACGTGCCCTAAACACCTCCCTAGGGAGGCGTTCGGGTGGCATCCTGACCAGATGCCTGAACCACCTCATCTGGCTCCTCTCCATGTGGATTGCATTGCTGTGTATTGTTTTGTTGGATTGACAAATATATATATATATTTTTTTTTAAACGATTTTTTAAAAATGAGAATCGATTCTGAATCGCACAACGTATTCGATTCGATTTGTATTCGAATCGATTTTTTCCAACACCCCTAATATATGTATATTTTTTTTCTTCGGGATTTAAGTGTTTTTAAAGAATTAAAATTAAATTAATCCTCGAAAAAAATATATATATAATTTATTATATATGTAATTGTGGTGATATCCTTTACACACCGATGTCGCTTTTTGATGCAGTACCTCCTGAGGGATCGTAGGTCCATAATTTCGTCGCTTACGTGCAGTGATTTCTCAGATTCTCTGAACCTTTTGATGATATTACAGTCCTTATATGGTGAAATCCCTACAATCTTTGCAATAACTTGAAATGTTGTTCTTAAAAACTGTTGGACAATTTTATAGCCAATCATGGCACCCACCTGTTCCCAATTAGCCTGTTTGTCAGAATAATTGTATCTAAGTTATCACAAAACTTTGTGTTACATAGAGTTCAGCTTGCCCTGCGAGAGGACAAAAGCGGACTTTGCCAAGCAAAAGGCTTGTAAAACTCCACTGTGTAGGATGGGAAGCGGCATGAAGGGGGGGGGGGTTTCTTTGATGTATTGTAATCCCCAGGAAGATTTTGTCTTTACCCGAGACCGACAAAGTGGAGAGGAGGCAGGACCTGACCTCCCTCCAAGCACCTTTTCTTTGAACTGTTTTGTAACCAAAGGTGATGGCTGTTTATGACCCCCCCTCCCCTAGAAACAGCTGTTGCCATGTAATCAGGGAAAGTCCAAATAAAAGTGGCGGCGTACAATCTTTCGCAAGAGCGTGGGACGATACTGTAAAAGGGTACAGTGTCTACAGGTTTCTCCTTATCATGACGGGGGGGGCGCAGCTTGCTGCGAGGATTGTTCTCCCAGGATGCAAGCGGACTTTTCCGGACAACGGTAGAAGGTAGGAACATTATTTAATCTTGGCTATCAAAAAAAGGAACGAACAAAAAAGGCGCACAAGACGAAAACACAACTTAGACTTATGGACAGGAAAAAAAAACTCACTAAACTGTGGCATGAATAAACAAAACTTACTTGGCAGGAAAATGAGCAGCATGAACTATGGCATGAAAACTAGCAAGGACTGACAAAGACAGGCTTGAATACTGGTCTCTTGATTAGACACAGGTGTGTCCCGAACACAAGAGGCAGATGAAAATCATAGGTCGTCATGGAAACTAAAAAAAGCGTAAACAGGAAAGAGTCCAAAACTACAGAAAATAAAACATAATCCAGACCACAGAGCATGACACTCCTCAATTGAGCTCATTTTAATTACCGTATTACCTTGAATTGCCGCAGGACATATAGTATGTGCCTGCCGGGTCAAACTCGCTTCGCAAAATAATTAGCGCATGCTTGCTATTACCGCCTGGCTGATTTCAATACCGGTAATTTGAAATCGCATAAAGGGAAGAAGATTAAGAGCTATTCAGTAGGATTTAAGGTCTAAGCTTACATCACACTCACATTTTTACTGCATGCCTTTGGTAAGTGCCGGAGTGAGAAGAGGTTTTAAAATAATTAGCGCATGCTTACTTTTACCGCATGCCTTTGGTAAGTGGAGGAGTGAGAATTGGTTTTAAATTAATGAGCGCCCCAGCGGCAATTCAAGGAAATATTGTATGTCTCTGTTTAATTCCTTGCTACTTGTCTTGTTTAGTAGATGTCATCAGTGTTTGAACTTCAATCAATCAATGTTTACTTATATAGCCCTAAATCACTAGTGTCTCAAAGGGCTGCACAAACCACCACGACATCCTCGGTAGGAAAACTCACACCCAGTGGGACATTGGTGACAATAATGACCCAGTGGGACGTCGGTGACAATGATGACTATGAGAACCTTAGAGAGGAGGAAAGCAATGGATGTCGAGCGGATCTAACATGATACTGTGAAAGTTCAATCCACAATGGATACAACACAGTCGCGAGAGTCCAGTCCAAAGAGGATCCAAGACACAGCAGCGAGAGTCCCGTTCACAGCGGAGCCAGCAGGAAACCATCCCAAGCGTAGGCGGACCAGCAGCGCAGAGATGTCCCCAGCCGATACACAGGCGAGCAGTACATGGCCACCGGATCGGACCGGACCCCCTCCACACGGGAGAGTGGGACATAGAAGAAAAAGAAAAGAAACGGCAGATCAACTGGTCTAAAAAGGGAGTCTATTTAAAGGCTAGAGTATACAAATGAGTTTTAAGGTGAGACTTAAATGCTTCTACTGAGGTGGCATCGCGAACTGTTACCGGGAGGGCATTCCAGAGTACTGGAGCCCGAACGGAAAATGCTCTATAGCCCGCAGACTTTTTTTGGGCTTTGGGAATCACTAATAAGCCGGAGTTCTTTGAACGCAGATTTCTTGCCGGGACATATGGTACAATACAATCGGCAAGATAAGATGGAGCTAGACCGTGTAGTATTTTATACGTAAGTAGTAAAACCTTAAAGTCACATCTTAAGTGCACAGGAAGCCAGTGCAGGTGAGCCAGTACAGGCGTAATGTGATCAAACTTTCTTGTTCTTGTCAAAAGTCTAGCAGCCGCATTTTGTACCAACTGTAATCTTTTAATGCTAGACATGGGGAGACCCGAAAATAATACGTTACAGTAGTCGAGGCGAGACGTAACAAACGCATGGATAATGATCTCAGCGTCTTTAGTGGACAGAATGGAGCGAATTTTAGCGATATTACGGAGATGAAAGAAGGCCGTTTTAGTAACGCTTTTAATGTGTGCCTCAAAGGAGAGAGTTGGGTCGAAGATAACACCCAGATTCTTTATCGTGTCGCCTTGTTTAATTGTTTGGTTGTCAAATGTTAGAGTTGTATTATTAAATAGAGTTCGGTGTCTAGCAGGACCGATAATCAGCATTTCCGTTTTTTTGGCGTTGAGTTGCAAAAAGTTAGCGGACATCCATTGTTTAATTTCATTAAGACACGCCTCCAGCTGACTACCATCCGGCGTGTTGGTCAGCTTTAGGGGCATGTAGAGTTGGGTGTCATCAGCATAACAGTGAAAGCTAATACCGTATTTGCGTATGATGTCACCTAGCGGCAGCATGTAGATGCTGAAGAGTGCAGGGCCAAGGACCGAACCCTGGGGAACTCCACACGTTACCTTAACGTAGTCCGAGGTCACATTGTTATGGGAGACACACTGCATCCTATCAGTAAGATAAGAGTTAAACCAAGACAGGGCTAAGTCTGACATACCAATTCGTGTTTTGATACGTTCTAATAAAATATTATGATCGACGGTATCGAAAGCAGCGCTAAGATCGAGGAGCAGCAACATAGATGACGCATCAGAATCCATCGTTAGCAATAGATCATTAGTCATTTTTGCGAGGGCTGTCTCCGTGGAGTGATTTGCCCTGAAACCGGATTGAAAGGTTTCACATAGATTGTTAGACGCTAAGTGTTCATTTAACTGCTCCGCAACAATTTTTTCAAGGATTTTTGAAATAAAGGGAAGGTGAGACACCGGTCGGTAATTTACCATGAGGTCAGGATCGAGGTTAGGTCTTTTAAGAAGAGGATGAATAACCGCTTTTTTGAATGCTAGGGGAACAGTGCCCGAGGAGAGTGATAAGTTTATAATATTTAGCACTGATGGACCTAATAATACAAAGAGCTCCTTGATCAGTTTCCCAGGAAGAGGGTCAAGTAAACATGTTGTCTGTTTTATTCCATTTACACGTTGTAACAATTCCTCTAATGTTATTTCCTCAAAACGAGAGAAAGTATTTTGGAGGGCAGTATCCGCCGTATATACAATCGTGTCAGTGTTAATAGAACCCCGTTGTAGCTGGGACGCATTGTCTTTAATCTCCTTTCTAATGACTTCAATTTTCTTACTAAAGAATTGCATAAAGTCATCAGCTGAGTGGGTTGAGCTACTGGAAGGAGTCCCTTGTTGGGTTAGCGATGCTACCGTACTAAACAAAAATTTAGGATCGTTTTTATTACGGTGGATGAGATTTGAGTAATATTTAGCTTTAGCTAAGGTAAGCATGCGTTTATAAGTTATTAAACCATCACTCCATGCTTGATGGTGCACCTCAAGTTTAGTCGTGCGCCATTTGCGTTCCAGCTTTCTACATAATAATTTCTGAGCTCTAGTTTCTTCTGTAAACCACGGGGTGCGCTTTTTTGGAGCCTTTTTTAACTTTAGCGGTGCTATGTTATCAATGGTTTCGCGCAGGGCGTCGTTAAAGTTGTTAGTGAGGTTATCAATAGAGCCCACATACTTTGGGAATGGTGCCATTACCGAGGGCAGTAGGTCAGCAAGAGTTGTCGTTGTGGCTGTATTAATGTTGCGGCTGCTATAGCAGTTATTATTATTATTAGTTTGACGAACATGCGTCTGAACCTCGAATTTTATAAGGTAATGATCAGACAATACTTTAGTATACGGGAGTATCGTAACTTTGGAAACGTTGATGCCCCTGACAAGCACTAGGTCTATCGTATTACCGTTGCGATGCGTGGGTTCATTTATTATTTGTGTGAGACCACAGCTATCAATTACAGTCTGGAGCGCTACGCACGGTGGGTCCGATGGGGTATTCATATGGATATTAAAGTCCCCCATTATGATTATATTATCGGCGTGTGTCACTAGATCAGCAACGAACTCTGAGAATTCATTAATAAAGTCCGAATAGGGCCCTGGGGGGCGGTAGATAACAGCCAGGTGTAGAGGCAGCGGTGTGACAAACCTCATAGTAAGCACCTCAAACGATTTATATTTATTATTTATGTTAGGACTAAGGTTAAAGTTTTCGTTGTATATTAGTGCAACCCCCCCACCCCTTTTGAGCGGACGGGCAATATGCGCATGTGTAAAGTTAGGAGGACATGCCTCATTTAGCGCAAAAAAGTCGTTTGGTTTAAGCCAGGTTTCGCTGAGACCGATGACGTTAAGATTGTTGTCTCTGATAATATCATTAACTAACAACGTTTTAGGAGACAATGATCTTATGTTTAAAAAACCTATATTATAGGTAGTGGGCTGTTTTAGGGAGTTTTTGATCAAATTATCCGTAGTAGCAATATTAATAATGTTGTGTTTATTATGCCCAGTGCATTTAGTATAGTTACGACCATATCTAGGAATTGATACGACAGGAATTTTCCGATTGTTTGATTGTTGCTTTGATAAACTGCACGCATCATAGTTAGCCACCTCAGTAAAACACATGTCCAACTCTGAAACACTCAAAGCAGAAAAAACTTGTTCTAATTTAACTGACTCCTTACCCAGACCAGTAGTCTCGCAGTTTCCATCTAAATCCGTCTTCGGGATGGAGGAAAGTGGTGTTCTGTGGGGATTAGCCTTCTGCTTTGTTTTTAGCCCCGCTCGACATCCGCGTTTCCGATCACACCGCTGGCGTCTGCTCCGTAGACGGCCCCCGCTGCTACTAGACTCCCCTGCTTCACAGGCCGCTGGATGTAGCCGCCGATGTATTCCAATGCTAGTTAGCAAGTCTAGCACGCAAGTGTCTATCGGTCCAAAACGGCCCGATGTGTCCACATCCAGAAGTGTCTGGCGGTCGTACGTGATCACGGAGTGACCACGATGTGAGCCAGCCATTAAGTTTGTGGAATTGTCCGGTATTTCTGCCAAATGTTCCATCTTTAGCAAGAGCTCCTCGAGTGCGCAGCCCGTCCGGGCGCCGCATCTTGACACTGTTCACCTGTGGGATGTTCCAAAGAAGTGTTTAATGAGCATTCCTCAACTTTTTTGCCACTCGTGCCAGTATTTTTGAAATATTTCGGGCATCAAATTCCAAATGAGCTAATATTTGCAAAAAATAACAAAGTTGACCAGTTCGAACTTGAAATATCTTGTATTTGCATTCTATTGAAATGAATATAAGTTGAAAAGGATTTGTAAATCATTGTATTCTGTTTTTATTTACCATTTAAACAACGTGGCAGCTTCACTGGTTTTGGGGTTTGTATTTCAATTCCTTTCAACCGGTGACGCTGTTTCGCTGAAATTACGAGCCGCGCCACAGCACCAAATAAACTTGTACAAATGTAGTCGTTACGAAGCCGCAGATGATTCCTGATAACTTGTTACAT
>NC_084618.1:7676391-7758891 GCF_033978795.1 Nerophis ophidion | reverse complement strand
AAAGGCTGATTGGCACGAGCCAGACAAGCGTGTGAGTACATATTTGATTTATTTAAACACTAATACAAAACAGGAAAACAAAGGGCGCGCACAATGGTGGATAACAAACTACACTACACTCAAAACAAAAACAGCACAATGGCATGACTATATACAAATGAACAAAAGACACCAACTGTAGCACAAATACCAAAACTTATGTGGCGTGGTCAAAACAACAAACAGCATGGCATGAAGGTCGGTACATGAGAACGTGGTTAAGGTCTCAGAAGGAAAGGTAAAGTTGCCAGGACGAGGACAGAAACCAAATGGCTTAAATAATGACCATGATTAGAAACAGGTGTGAGGGCTGAGGACAGGGGCGTGACTTGAGGGCAAGGTGAAAAATCAATGGGTTACTATGGAGACGAAAACAAACCAGGAAGTGCAAAAACAGAACTGAATGACCAAAAAAACGAAACATGACAAAAACAAAACATAAACCATAGGTGTGACAGTCACACCATAAACTATACACTACTGCCATCGAATGGCTTGGAGTCAGCTAATTCTTAAATGTAACCAACAAAAAAATTGATTTTATTATTAAAAACAAATTATATTTACCAACACACTAGAGCACCAAAAACTACAACTAAATCGGCTTGGAATCAGTTCATTTTTAAATTTTGAAAAAAAACAAAAAAACGAGTACGATACTTATAGTATTAACACTTTGTAGGTCTCAACGTGAGGTTTGAAATGTTCGTCACTGTCACACATGGACTTGGATTAGTTTTGCTTCTTCCACGCAAAGGCTGATTGGCACGAGCCAGACAAGCGTGTGAGTACATATTTGATTTATTTAAACACTATAATACAAAACAGGAAAACAAAGGGCGCGCACAATGGCGGATAACAAACTAGACTATACTCAACACAAAAACAGCACAATAGCATTACTATATACAAATGAACGAAAGACACCAACTGTAGCACAAATACCAAAACGTATGTGGCGTGGTCAAAACAACAAACAGCATGGCATGAAGGTCGGTACATGAGACCGTGGTTAAGGTCTCAGAAGGAAAGGTAAAGTTGCCAGGACAAGGACAGAAACCAAATGGCTTAAATAATGACCATGATGATGATTAGAAACAGGTGTGAGGGCTGAGGACAGGGGCGTGACTTGAGGGCAAGGTGAAAATCAATGGGTTACTATGGAGACGAAAACAAACCAGGAAGTGCAAAAACAGAACTGAATGTCCAAAAAAAACGAAACATGACAAAAACAAAAACATACACCATAGGTGTGACAGTCACACCATAAACTATACACTACTGCCATCGAATGGCTTGGAGTCAGCTAATTCTTAAATGTAGCAACAACAAAAAAATAGATTTTATTATTAAAAACAAATTATATTTACCAACACACTAGAGCACCAAAAACTGCAACTAAATCAGCTTGGAATCAGTTCATTTTTAAATTTTGAAAAAAAAAACAAAAAAAACCAAGTACGATACTTAAAGTATTAACACTTTGTAGGTCTCAACATGAGGTTTGAAATGATCGTCACTGTCACACATGGACTTGGATTAGTTTTGCTTCTTCCACGCAAAGGCTGATTGGCACGAGCCAGACAAGCGTGTGAGTACATATTTGATTTACTTAAACACTATAATACAAAACAGGAAAACAAAGGGCGCGCACAATGGTGGATAACAAACTAGACTATACTCAACACAAAACCAGCACAATAGCATGACTCTATAGAAATGAACAAAAGACACCAACTGTAGCACAAATACCAAAACTTACGTGGCGTGGTCAAAACAACAAACAGCATGGCACAGCATGAAGTATTTAATTGCCCGCCATTACAGTGCAGATAACAATAAAGTCACTAAGTTTACCTTATAATCAGCTGGACGAGAAGGTTTGCGTTTGGTCCTGGCCTCACAAGATACAAGTGGTCTGAAGGCCTGGGACCGCATCACTGTGAAGGAGACAAGACATCAGAGAGGAAACAGTTCTGTCGTGCTTTGACGAGGGTCGTAATTGCCCGTTTTCATTCAACCTGACATTTCCCGACAAACGTTTTAATAGAGCCATGTTAGCAACAAAAATAGCTTAATAACAAAGCAGATGCCTCAAAATTATTACTTTTTTTTCTTAAACTAAAATAAGATCTAGCACACAGGTGTCAAACTACAGATTTGGCCCACGACATAATTTTATCTATTTATATTTAGATTTAGACTTTAATAATCCACAAGGGAAATTGTTCCACACAGTAGCTCCGTTATAAATTATGGAAAGGATAATGCAGGTATAAAGTATAGTAAAATGTACCGTAGTATCAATATAAAACATATACTATTTACATATTACATATACAGTACATAATCTATTGTGGAGGGGGCATGGCCTGCGGGCCACTATGGACTGGACTCTCACTATTATGTCACATCCACTATGGACTGGACTCTCACTTTTATGTTACATCCACTATGGACTGGACTCTCACTATTATGTTAGATCCACTATGGACTGGACTCTCACTATTATGTTACATCCACTATGGACTGGACTCTCACTATTATGTCACATCCACTATGGACTGGACTCTCACTTTTATGTTACATCCACTATGGACTGGACTCTCACTATTATGTTAGATCCACTATGGACTGGACTCTCACTATTATGTTACATCCACTATGGACTGGACTCTCACTATTATGTTAGATCCACTATGGACTGGACTCTCACTATTATGTTAGATCCACTATGGACTGGACTCTCACTATTATGTTAGAGCCACTATGGACTGGACTCTCACTATTATGTTAGATCCACTATGGACTGGACTCTCACTATTATGTTAGATCCACTATGGACTGGACTCTCACTTTTATGTTAGATCCACTATGGACTGGACTCTCACTAATATGTTACATCCACTATGGACTGGACTCTCACTATTATGTTAGATCCACTATGGACTGGACTCTCACTATTATATTAGAGCCACTATGGACTGGACTCTCACTATTATGTTAGAGCCACTATGGACTGGACTCTCACTAATATGTTACATCCACTATGGACTGGACTCTCAGTATTATGTTAGATCCACTATGGACTGGACTCTCACTATTATGTTAGAGCCACTATGGACTGGACTCTCACTTTTATGTTAGATCCACTATGGACTGGACTCTCACTATTATGTTAGATCCACTATGGACTGGACTCTCACTATTATGTTAGATTCTTTTTTTTTTCTTCTTTGTCATGAAAAAGGGACGTTTTTGTCATGAAAAAGGGAGTTTTTTGTGGTTGGTGCACTATTTGTAAGTGTATATTGTGTTTATGTTGATTTAATGAAAAATAAAAAATAAAATAAAACATTTTTTTTTTATAAAAAATTCTTCTGCGGCCTGGTACCAATCGGGCCACGGCCCGGTGGTTGGGGACCACTGGATTATGCGACCTCCTCCTACAGCTGTGATCTTGGCTCCTCCATTGGCTTCTCTAAGAGACACTGGCGTTCACCGCAGCCCTCCGACTTTCAGGTATGACTTTAAAATCTCACTAAAACACTATTAACACAATAAGCAGATAAGGGATTTTCCAGAATTATTCTAGTAAATGTGTCTAATAACATCTGAATCCCTCACACTGCCGTCGCCTTTATTATTATTTTTTTTTTTAAGTGCTTCACTCTAACTTTCCTCATCCACGAATCTTTCATCCTCGCTCAAATTAATTGGGAACTTGTCGCTTTCTGGGTCCGAATTGCACTTGCTGCTGGAAGCTATGATTATAAACAATGTGAGGATGTGAGCAGCTCCACAACCCGTGACGTCACGCGCACATCGTCTGCTACTTCCGGTACAGGCTTTTTTTATTAGCGACCAAAAGTTGTGAACTTTATCGTCGATGTTCTCTACTAAATCCTTTCAGCAAAAATATGGCAATATTGCGAAATGATCAAGTATGACACATAGAATGGACCTGATATCCCCGTTTGAATAAGAAAATCTCATTTCAGTAGGCCTTTAAGACAATTATTTCGACAACACCCAACTCTCAAGAGCGCCTCTGCTGGTCACGAGCAGTAGTTCACCCCATTTCGCCTCAGTTGCTCCATGGCGAACGCGACAAGGATACGCCTGAAAAAAGGTGCAAGGATGTGGTTTCTGCCTGAGGGTGAGCTGCAGATTCACTTTGGGGGTGAAAGACGAGGTTAGCGAGTTCCGGAGTGATGCTGATTTATTCTTTATGACACCTGAGAGCTTCCGTGGCAGCGAGCCCGTCGCCAGCTCGTTAGTCTCATCTCAACATCCTCCGCAGGACGTTCATAATGACCGCTGCGTTTTTTTCTTCCTCCTCCCACTTAGACCAGAGCCTCCTTGAATTCCTGTGGGCATCGTTAGGATTCCATTTTTTTTCTACTAGTGGAAACTGACAGTTCCGCGGCTTCCTCCTTCTGCCTTTGACCTTCCTCTTCTTCAGGAGGAAGCGTGATGTGTGTTCACAAGCTGGGCTGCTGGATGGAAGACTTTTGGCTCCCGACCGGTGCCGTCTGCGGCTTCTTGGCCACTCCGCATATCCACCAGCACATTTCACGGCAGCGGCTTCTGGTTTTTATTGCAGTCTCAGCGTCACGCTCTCCACATGAGAGGCTCCGGAATTAAGTCGCCGGAAAATACGTTGCTTGGAACTGACCAGAAGTGGAGTTTTTGAAGTCAATTAGTGGGTGTGGCGGACCTGGTGGGACGCATACTAAACATTTCATACCTTGGCTGAGTTGCAAGATAGTTTTTTTTCCGCCCGACATCAGGGGTCGGCCAACCAAATTGGACCAAAAATACAAAAACAAATCCATCTGAAGCCGCAAAAAAATTAAAAGCCATATTACATACAGATAGCGTGTCATCAGATATACAGTAAATTGAATTAAAGCTGCAAGCAGCGATGGACGGGACCGCTTTGGCTGCTGCCCCCGCGACCCAAACTTGGATAAGCGTTAGAAGATGGATGAATCAGGGCTACTATTAGTAAACAGACTTACCAACTCGACACACTGGCAAAAATGACATTTTTTAGGAACATTTTGTTTTGAAGGGGTTTTTGCCAACTTCCTGTTGATTTTTGCTGAAGGATGTCAATTATTAAAATGTAGGTCTAAGTGAGACCTACATAGAGGTTTTCATTTCATGTCTCTTAGACATTCCTACCGGAAGGTACAAGCAGTTTGGTCCGTGTTATCTTCCTAGGAGCAGTTTTGTCTGTTTTATTCCTAAGAGCGCAATTTTGAGTTTTGGGGTTTGGTTTTTCATTAGATCGCAATGTTTGCCAGTCCTGATGTGTGTCCAGTTTTGTGAGTTTTGAAGCATTTTAAGAAGGTAAAATTGCAGCTTAAAGAGGCAAAAATAAAACATTTTAGGAACATTTTGTTTTGAAGGGGTTTTGCCAACTTCCTGTTGATTTTTGCTGTAGGATGTCAATTATTAAAATGTAGGTCTAAGTGAGACCTACATGGAGGTTTTTGTTTCATGTCTCTCCGACATTCCTACCGGAAGGTAAAAGCAGTTTGGTCCGTGTTATCTTCCTAGGAGCAGTTTTGTCTGTTTTATTCCTAAGAGCGCAATTTCGAGTTTTGGGGTTTGGTTTTTCATTAGATCGCAATGTTTGCCAGTCCTGATATGTGTCCAGTTTTGTGAGTTTTGAAGCATTTTAAGAAGGTCAAATTACAGCTTAAAGAGGCAAAAATTAAATTTTTACAAACATTTTGTTTTGAAGGGGTTTTTGCCAACTTCCTGTTGATTTTTGCTGTAGGATGTCAATTATTAAAATGTAGGTCTAAGTGAGACCTACATAGAGGTTTTTGTTTCATGTCTCCCCGACATTCCTACCGGAAGGTACAAGCAGTTTGGTCTGCGTTGTCTTCCTAGGAGCAGTTTTGTCTGTGTTTTATTCCTAAGGGGCGCTAGAGCGCAATTTTGAGTTTTGGGGTTTGTTTTTTTATTAGATTGCAATTTTTGCCAGTCCTGATATGTGTGTCCAGTTTGGTGAGTTTTGAAGCATTTTAAGAAGGTTAAATTACAGCTTAAAGAGGCAAAAATTAATTTTTTTACGAACATTTTGTTTTGAAGGGGTTTTTGCCAACTTCCTGTTGATTTTTGCTGAAGGATGTCAATTATTAAAAGGTAGGTCTAAATGAGACCTACATAGAGGGTTTGGTTTATGTCTCTCCGACATTCCTACCGGAAGGTACAAGCAGTTTGGTCCGTGTTATCTTCCTAGGAGCAGTTTTGTCTGTTTTATTCCTAAGAGCGCAATTTTGAGTTTTGGGGTTTGGTTTTTTATTAGATTGCAATTTTTGCCAGTCCTGATATGTGTGTCCAGTTTGGTGATTTTTGAAGCATTTTAAGAGGGTCAAATTGCAGCTTAAAGAGGCAAAAATGAAATTGTTTAGGAACATTTTGTTTTGAAGGGTTTTTGCCAACTTCCTGTTGATTTTTGCTGAAGAATGTCAATTATTACATGTTGGTCTAAGTGAGACCTACATAGAGGTTTTTGTTTCATGTCTCTTTGACATTCCTACCGGAAGTTACAAGCAGTTTTGTCTGTGTTGTCTTCCCAGGAGCAGTTTTGTCTGTGTTTTATTCCTAAGGGGCGCTAGAGCGCAATTTTGAGTTTTGAGGTTTGGTTTTTTATTAGATCGCAATGTTTGCCAGTCCTGATATGTGTGTCCAGTTTGGTGAGTTTTGAAGCATTTTAAGAGGGTCAAATTACAGCTTAGAGGCAAAAATGAAATTTTTAGGAACATTTTGTTTTGAAGGGGTTTTTGCCAACTTCTTGTTGATTTTTGCTGAAGAATGTCAATTAGTAAATGTTGGTCTAAGTGAGACCTACATAGAGGTTTTTGTTTCATGTCTCTTTGACATTCCTACCGGAAGGTACAAGCAGTTTTGTCTGTGTTGTCTTCCTAGGAGCAGTTTTGTCGGTTTTATTCCTAAGGGGCGCTAGAGCGAAATTTTGAGTTTTGGGGTTTGGTTTTTTATCAGATTGCAATTTTTGCCAGTCCTGATATGTGTGTCCAGTTTGGTGAGTTTTGAAGCATTTTAAGAAGGTCAAATTACAGCTTAAAGAGGCAAAAATAAAAAAAATTACGAACATTTTGTTTTGAAGGGGTTTTTGCCAACTTCCTGTTGATTTTTGCTGTAGGATGTCGATTATTAAAATGTAGGTCTAAGTGAGACCTACATAGGAAGTTTTTGTTTCATGTCTCTCTGACATTCCCACCGGAAGTTACAAGCAGTTTGGTCTGCGTTGTCTTCCTAGGAGCAGTTTTGTCTGTGTTTTATTCCTGAGGGGCGCTAGAGCGCAATTTTGAGTTTTGGGGTTTGTTTTTTTATTATATTGCAATTTTTGCCAGTCCTAATATGTGTGCCCAGTTTGGTGAGTTTTGAAGCATTTTAAGAGGGTGAAATTACAGCTTAAAGAGGCAAAAAGGAAATTGTTTGGGAACATTTTGTTTTGAAGGGGTTTTTGCCAACTTCCTGTTGATTTTGGCTGAAGGATGTCAATTATTAAAATGTAGGCCTAAGTGAAACCTACATAGGAAGTTTGTGTTTCATGTCTCTCTGACATTCCTACCGGAAGTTACACGCAGTTTTGTCTGTGTTGTCTTCCTAGGAGCAGTTTAGTCTGTGTTTTATTCCTAAGGGGCGCTAGAGTGCAATTTGGAGTTTTGGGGTTTGTTTTTTTATTAGATTGCAATTTTTGCCAGTCCTGATATGTGTGTCCAGTTTGGTGAGTTTTGAAGCATTTTAAGAGGGTGAAATTACAGCTTAAAGAGGCAAAAAGGAAATTGTTTAGGAACATTTTGTTTTGAAGGGGTTTTTGCCAACTTCCTGTTGATTTTTGTTGAAGGATGTCAATTATTAAAATGTAGGTCAAAGTGAGACCTACATAGAGGTTTTTGTTTCATGTCTCTCCGACATTCCTACCGGAAGTTACAAGCAGTTTGGTCTGCGTTGTCTTCCTAGGAGCAGTTTTGTCTGTGTTTTATTCCTAAGGGGCGCTAGAGTGCAATTTTGAGTTTTGGGGTTTGTTTTTTTATTAGATTACAATTTTTGCCAGTCCTGATATGTGTGTCCAGTTTGGTGAGTTTTGAAGCATTTTAAGAGGGTGAAATTACAGCTTAAAGAGGCAAAAAGGAAATTGTTTAGGAACATTTTGTTTTGAAGGGGTTTTTGCCAACTTCCTGTTGATTTTTGTTGAAGGATGTCAATTATTAAAATGTAGGTCAAAGTGAGACCTACATAGAGGTTTTTGTTTCATGTCTCTCCGACATTCCTACCGGAAGTTACAAGCAGTTTGGTCTGCGTTGTCTTCCTAGGAGCAGTTTTGTCTGTGTTGTATTCCTAAGGGGCGCTAGAGCACAATTTTGAGTTTTGGGGTTTGGTTTTTCATTAGATTGCAATGTTTGCCAGTCCTGATATGTGTGTCCAGTTTGGTGAGCTTTGAAGTATTTTAAGAGGGTCAAATTACAGTTTAAAGAGGCAAAAATTAAAATTGTTTAGGAACATTTTGTTTTGAAGGGGTTTTTGCCAACTTCCTGTTGATTTTTGCTGTAGGATGTCAATTATTAAAATGTAGGCCTAAGTGAGACCTACATAGGAAGTTTTTGTTTCATGTCTCTCTGACATTCCTACCGGAAGTTAAAAGCAGTTTTGTCTGTGATGTCTTCCTAGGAGCAGTTTTGTCTGTGTTTTATTCCTAAGGGGCGCTAGAGCGCAATTTTGAGTTTTGGGGTTTGGTTTTTTATTAGATTGCAATTTTTGCCAGTCATGATAGGTGTGTCCAGTTTTGTGAGTTTTGAAGCATTTTAAGAAGGTTAAATTACAGCTTAAAGAGGCCAAAATTTATTTTTTTACCAACATTTTGTTTTGAAGGGGTTTTTGCCAACTTCCTGTTGATTTTTGCTGTAGGATGTCAATTATTAAAATGTAGGCCTAAGTGAGACCTACATAGGAAGTTTTTGTTTCATGTCTCTGACATTCCTACCGGAAGAAACAAGCAGTTTTGTCTGTGTTGTCTTCCTAGGAGCAGTTTTGTCCGTGTTTTATTCCTAAGGGGCGCTAGAGCGCAATTTTGAGTTTTGGGGTTTGTTTTTTATTAGATTGCAATTTTTGTCAGTTCTGATATGTGTGTCCAGTTTGGTGATTTTTGAAGCATTTTAAGGGGGTTAAATTACAGCTTAAAGAGGCAAAAATTAAATTTTTTTAGGAAAATTTTGTTTTGAAGGGTTTTTTTCCAACTTCCTGTTGATTTTTGCTGAAGGAAGTGAGTGTATGAAATGTAGGTGTAAGTCAGACCTACATAGGAGGTTTTTGTTTCATGTCTCTGACATTCCTAACGAAAGTTACAAGAAGTTTTGTCCGTGTTTTTTCTAAGAGTTTTGGTTTTTTATTAGATGGCAATTTTCACCAGGCCTGTGTGTGTAAAATTTTGTGACTTTTGAAGCATGTTAAGGGGGTCAAATTACAGCTCGGCGTTTCTGGATGTTGTTGATAAATGGCACTCGCTTTGCATAGTAGAGCTTTAACGTGCACTTTGAAGCATTTTAAGGGGCAACACGTCCTAGAAAGTTATACATGTAAACAAACGACGGTGAGTTCGAGGACCGCCAAAATTAGTAGGACAAAATGGCGCTCGCCAAATACTCGAATCAGTAAAGCATGTTTGATACAAACAGTGTGCTTTATAGCAATTAGGGAGGTTTGTGTCATGTTTTTCCTCCTAAAGAAACCATATTAAAACTAATCTTTTTCCATTTTTCATATATTTCTGAAAAAGCATGCTCCAGAGCCGCGGGTTGCTGACCCCCGCCCTACGTGATCCAAAACAAACAAGTAAAAGGAACATTAAAAGGCTGAAAAAAACAAAAAACCCTCACAATGTTACAAGTAGGTGTGTCTTGTTTTGATTATAGCTTTGGTGATACTTTTGGTTCCTGGAACTACAGCAAGTGTGTTTGTGTTCCCACCGCATTGCACAGTTCAGGCTAGTTTATACAAGGAGTGGTTGACTATTTCTACACCGATACCATTTGTCTTACTAAAGTGTGAGTCATTGAAATACAAAGCAACCGTATTCAAAACGATATCAATAAAATAAAGTGTATTGAATTGTTTATTAAAAAAAGTCAAGCTTTTTGGCCACAATGTCCAACAGTCAGGAAGTTGTCCGCTTGGTAAATGAGGAATTCATGAGGGCCAGGCGATACTTTTTGGTACATTTTAGTAGTTGTCAAGTTCTTCAGGTTTTTTTTTTTTTTTTTTTACAGCCGTGCCCAAACTTGAAAGGGCCAGTGTGACTCAGGAAGGACACAAAGGGACAACTTAATCCTTTTACCTTGTGATTTGTTGTTTGATTTGAAGCAAGCCAATAAACTGGGTTATCGGTGTAAATGAATGGATGAACAGAATGAATAGTCGAATAGTCTGTAGTTAAATAATAGAATAGTAGAATAGTAGATTAGCTGAATTGTAGAATAGCCGATTAGGTTGATAACTTTAACCAAACTGAAAAAAGAACAGTTTCTTAAACATCAAAATACATGCTTTGCTTTCCTTTGAAATCAATCCAACCAAAATGAATTTCCACTGATAGAATAAACCTAAACATTTCTAATAATATGAATGAAATTAAATTTAAACATCCATATTCATCAGCTTATCCGAGGTCGGGTCGCGGGGGCAGCAGCCTAAGCAGGGAAGCCCAGACTTCCCTCTCCCCAGCCACTTTGTCTAGCTCTTCCCGGGGGATCCCGAGGCGTTCCCAGGCCAGCCGGGAGACATAGTCTTCCCAACGTGTCCTGGGTCTTCCCCGTGGCCTCCTACCGGTTGGACGTGCCCTAAACACCTCCCTAGGGAGGCGTTCGGGTGGCATCCTGACCAGATGCCCGAACCACCTCATCTGGCTCCTCTCGATGTGGAGGAGCAGCGGCTTTACTTTGAGTTCCTCCCGGATGGCAGAGCTTCTCACCCTATCTCTAAGGGAGA
This sequence comes from Nerophis ophidion, assembly GCF_033978795.1. NCBI lineage: Eukaryota > Metazoa > Chordata > Actinopteri > Syngnathiformes > Syngnathidae > Nerophis > Nerophis ophidion. The sequence goes on along the minus strand of NC_084618.1, from coordinate 7,747,824 downwards.
GACCCACCACACGGCGGAGGAAACTCATTTCGGCCGCCTGTACCCGTGATCTTATCCTTTCGGTCATGACCCAAAGCTCATGACCATAGGTGAGGATGGGAACGTAGATCGATTGGTAAATTGAGAGCTTTGCCTTCCGGCTCAGGTCCTTCTTCACCACAACGGATCGATACAACGTCCACATTACTGAAGACGCCGCACCGATCCGCCTGTCGATCTCACGATCCACTCTTCCCCCACTTGTGAACAAGACTCCTAGGGGCAATTGGGGCAGGGTCTGCCAGCAACTTGAGTGTTGCAGGTTCGATTCCCGCTTCCGCCATCCTAGTCGCTGCCGTTGTGTCCTTGGGCAAGACACTTTACCCACCTGCTCCCAGTGCCACCCACACTGGTTTAAATGCAACTTAGATATTGGGTTTCACTATGTAAAGCACTTTGAGTCACTAGAGAAAAGCGCTATATAAATATAATTCACTTCAAAGAGAACATCCACGATAAAATTCGCAACGGGAGAAAAGCCCTGCCTTTACCGGAAGTCGCAGACGATGGCGTCACATGTTGATGACTCCTCATATATTCACTTTGATTTTAATGGGAGCCTCCTACAAAAACAGCTATTCGGACGGAGAAAACGACAATTTCCCCATTAATATCGTGTTTGAGGATATTGATAGCGACGGACTAGAGAAAAAAATTGAGACAGATTCATATGTTTTTAGACACATTTACTAGGATAATTCTGGGAAATCCCTTATCTTTCTATTGTGTTGCTAGTGTTTTAGTGAGTTTAACAGTACCTGATAGTCGGAGGTGTGTGTCCACGGCCGGGTGTTGACGCGCAGTGTCTCGGGGAAGTTGACGGCAGCTGTACGGGAGGCACAAGCTCAGTTGATATCCGGTAAGAGGCGACTTTTTAACCACAATTTTCTCACCGAAACCTGCTGGTTGACAAGTGGTCGGGATCCATGTCCGCTGTGATCCATAGTAAAGTTTCACCTCCGTGAATATTAAATGATAAATGGGTTGTACTTGTATAGCGCTTTTCTACCTTCAAGGTACTCAAAGCGGTTTGAAACTACTTCCACATTTACCCATTTACACACACATTCACACACTGATGGAGGGAGCTGCCATGCAAGGCGCCAACCAGCACCCATCAGGAGCAAGGGTGAAGTGTCTTGCTCAGGACACAACGGACGTGACGAGGTTGGTTCTAGGTGGGATTTGAACCAGGGACCCTCTTCTACTGCGCCACGCCGTTCCTATATTCCATTTTCTAGCGCTTATTCCCTTTTTGGGGTCGCGGGGGGGCCGTTCCTATATTAAACAAGGAATCACCGTGTGTTTGTGTGGCTAAAGCTTCCCAACTCTATTGTTCTACTTTGACTTCTCCAATATTAATTGAACAAATTGCAAAAGATTCAGCAACACAGATGTCCAAAATACTGTGTAATTATGCCGTTAAAACAGACAACTTTTAGCTGTGTGTGTGTGCAGCGCTCATATTCAAAACAGCCCGTGACGTCACGTGTACACGTCATTACGCGACGTTTAAAAAAAAAAAAAAATTTTTTTTAAAAAGTCCCGGGAAATTTAAAATTGTAATTTAGTAAACTAAAAAGGCCGTATTGGCATGTGTTGCAAAGTTAATATTTCATCATTGATATATAAACTATCAGACTGTGTGGTGGGTAGTAGTGGGTTTCAGTAGGCCTTTAAACAATCCAGCCTAATTATAAGAATAAACTTAATCACTGATAATTTTTTACATGTACTTTCCATCCATCCATCATCTTCCGCTTATCTGAGGTCGGGTCGCGGGGGCAGCAGCCTAAGCAAGGAAGCCCAGACTTTCCTCTCCCCAGCCACTTCGTCTAGCTCTTCCCGGGGGATCCCGAGGCGTTCCCAGGCCAGCCGGGAGACATAGTCTTCCCAACGTGTCCTGGGTCTTCCCCGTGGCCTCCTACCAGCTGGACGTGCCCTAAACACCTCCCTAGGGAGGCGTTCGGGTGGCATCCTGACCAGATGCCCGAACCACCTCATCTGGCTCCTCTCCATGTGGAGGAGCAGCGGCTTTACTTTGAGTTCCTCCCGGATGGCAGAGCTTCTCACCCTATCTCTAAGGGAGAGACCCACCACCCGGCGGAGGAAACTCATTTCGACCGCTTGTACCCGTGATCTTATCCTTTCGGTCATGACCCAAAGCTCATGACCATAGGTGAGGATGGGAACGTAGATCGACCGGTAAATTGAGAGCTTTGCCTTCCGGCTCAGCTCCTTCTTCACCACAACGGATCGATACAACGTCCGCATTACTGAAGACGCCGCACCGATCCGCCTGTCGATCTCACGATCCACTCTTCCCCCACTCGTGAACAAGACTCCTAGGTACTTGAACTCCTCCACTTGGGACAGGGTCTCCTCCCCAACCCGGAAATGGCACTCCACCCTTTTCCGGGTGAGAACCATGGACTCGGACTTGGAGGTGCTGATTCTCATTCCGGTCGCTTCGCACTGATCCAGTGAGAGCTGAAGATCCCGATCAGATGAAGCCATCAGGACCACATCATCTGCAAAAAGCAGAGACCTAATCCCGCGGTCACCAAACCAGAACCCCTCAGCGCCTTGACTGCGCCTAGAAATCCTGTCCATAAAAGTTATGAACAGAATCGGTGACAAAGGCGGAATCCAACCCTCACTGGAAACGGGTCCAACTTACTGCCGGCAAAGCAGACCAAGCTCTGGCACTGATCATACAGGGAGTGGACCGCCACAATAAGACAGTCCGATACCCCATAGTCTCTGAGCACTCCCCACAGGACTTCCCGAGGGACACGGTCCAATGCCTTCTCCAAGTCCACAAAGCACATGTAGACTGGTTGGGCAAACTCCCATGCACCCTCAAGAACCCTGCCGAGAGTATAGAGCTGGTCCACAGTTCCACGACCAGGACGAAAACCACACTGTTCCTCCGGAATCCGAGGTTCGACTATCCGGCGAAGCCTCCTCTCCAGTACACCTGAATAAACCTTACCGGGAAGGCTGAGGATTAATAATTTTTTACATGTACTTTCAGTCAACTTATTTTGTAATCAGTGAAATTATCTCCTTTAAACATTTTCCCCAGTGAAATGATTTTCTTTAAAAGGGGAACATTATCTCAATTTCAAAAGGGTTAAAAACAATAAAAATCTGTTCCCAGTGGCTTGTTGTATTCTTTGAAATTTTTTGCAAAATTTTACCGGTCCCTGAAAATCCCTAAATAAAGCTTTAAAGTGCCTTATTTTCGCTATCTTCGAAACCACTGTCCATTTCCCTGTGACGTCATACAGGGCTGCCAATACAAACATGCCGGTTACCACAGCAAGATATAGCGACAATAGCTCGGATTCAGACTCGGATTTCAGCGGTTTAAGCGATTCAACAGATTACGCATGTATTGACACGGATGGTCGGAGTATGGAGGCAGATAGCGAAAACGAAATTGAAGAAGAAATTGAAGCTATTGACGCTATTCGGCCATAGCGTGGGTGTACCTAATGAAGTGGCCCATAGCATGGCTGCCTTATTAGCATCGCCGGTAAAATGTGCGGACCAAACGATCAGGACTTTCGCATCTTGTGACACTGGAGCAACTTAAATCCGTCGATTGGTAAGTGTTTGTTTTGCGTTAAATGTGGGTATCTAGTTTGAAATGTACATACAGCTAGCGTAAATAGCATGTTAGCATCGATTAGCGTAGCATGTTAGCATCGATTAGCTGGCAGTCATGCCGCGACCAAATATATCTTATTAGCACATAAGTAAATAACATCAACAAAACTCACCTTTGTGATTTCGTTGACTTTATAGTTGCAAATGCATCTGCAGGTTATCCATACATCTCTGTGCCATGTCTGCTTTAGCACCGCCGGTAAATAGCATGTTAGCATCGCTTAGCATAGCATGTTAGCATCAATTAGCTGGCAGTCATGCCGCGACCAAATATGTCTGATTAGCACATAAGTCAACAACATCAACAAAACCCACCTTTGTGATTTCGTTGACTTAATCGTTGCAAATGCATCTGCAGGTTATCCGTCCATCTCTGTGCCATGTCTGCTTTAGCACCACCGGTAAATAGCATGTTAGCATCGATTAGCTGGCAGTCATGCCGCGACCAAATATGTCTGATTAGCACATAAGTCAACAACATCAACAAAACTCACCTTTTGTGATTTCGTTGACTTTATAGTTGCAAATGCATCTGCAGGTTATCCATACATCTCTGTGCCATGTCTGCTTTAGCACCGCCGGTAAATAGCATGTTAGCATCACTTAGCATAGCATGTTAGCATCGATTAGATGGCAGTCATGCCGTGACCAAATATGTCTGATTAGCACATAAGTCAACAACATCAACAAAACTCACGTTTTGTGATTTCGTTGACTTTATAGTTGCAAATGCATCTGCAGGTTATCCATACATCTCTGTGCCACGTCTGCTTTAGCACCGCCAGTAAATAGCATGTTAGCATCGCTTAGCATAGCATGTTAGCATCGATTAGCTGGCAGTCATGCCGCGACCAAATATGTCTGATTAGCACATAAGTCAACAACATCACCAAAACTCACCTTTTGTGATTTCGTTGACTTTATAGTTGCAAATGCATCTGCAGGTTATCCATACATCTCTGTGCCATGTCTGCTTTAGCACCGCCGGTAAATAGCATGTTAGCATCGCTTAGCATAGCATGTTAGCATCGATTAGCTGGCAGTCATGCCGCGACCAAATATGTCTGATTAGCACATAAGTCAACAACATCAACAAAACTCACCTTTGTGATTTCGTTGACTTTATAGTTGCAAATGCATCTGCAGGTTATCCATACATCTCTGTGTCATGTCTGCTTTAGCACCGCCGGTAAATAGCATGTTAGCATCGATTAGCTGGCAGTCATGCCGCGACCAAATATGTCTGATTAGCACATAAGTCAACAACATCAACAAAACTCACCTTTGTGATTTCGTTGACTTTATAGTTGCAAATGCATCTGCAGGTTATCCATACATCTCTGTGCCATGTCTGCTTTAGCACCGCCGGTAAATAGCATGTTAGCATCGCTTAGCATAGCATGTTAGCATCGATTAGCTGGCAGTCATGCCGCGACCAAATATGTCTGATTAGCACATAAGTCAACAACATCAACAAAACTCACCTTTGTGATTTTGTTGACTTTATAGTTGCAAATGCATCTGCAGGTTATCCATACATCTCTGTGCCATGTCGGTCTTAGCATCGCCGGTCAAATGTGAAGACACTTTGGTACATTCAATGGGGGTCTGGCGGCAGATTTCTTGCCAGTGGTGCAACTTGAATCCCTCCCGGTTAGTTTTGTTACACCCTCCGACAAGGCATGATGTCTCCAAGGTTCCAAAAAATAGTCGAAAAAACGGAAAATAACAGAGCTGAGACCCGGTGTTTGTAATGTGAAAATGAAAATGGCGGGTGTGTTACCTCGATGACGTCACGTTCTGACGTCATCGCTAAAAGACCGATAAACAGAAAGGCGTTCAATTTGCCAAAATTCACCCATTTAGAGTTCGGAAATTGGTTAAAAAAAAATACATGGTCTTTTTTCCTGCAACATCAAGGTATATATTGACGCTTGCATAGGTTTGGTGATAATGTTCCCCTTTAAACGTTCCCCTCAGTCCAAACAAGCACTTCTTTCCTTTGGTTTTCTCACCAGTCCACACCGGAGCTGTCTTCCTTCCTCTTAGCAGGATGTCAAAAAAGTGCTGACTGACTGAAGCTCAAACATTTTTGAGCATGTGCTCTGAGCAGGTGAACAGGTGAACTTAATCGAACCAATCTGTTGGAAGCAGGTGGTGATGTTCACCCCCTCAACTCTCACTGTTGCCCCTTCAGGCCTGGAGTGTGCTCTGCAACTCACTGGTGTTTGTCCTGCTCTGTACTTTGACTTCCATCCATCCATCCATTTTCTACCGCTTATTCCCTTTTGGGGTCGCTGGCGCCTATCTCAGCTACGATCGGGCTTCGGAAGGCGGGGTACACCCTGGACAAGTCGCCACCTCATCGCAGGGCCAACACAGATAGACAGACGACATTCACACTCCAATCAACCATCGACCGTGGCAATCAACCTATCCCCAGGTGCATGTCTTTGGAAGTGGGAGGAAGCCACGGGGAGGACATGCAAACTCCACACAGAAAGATCCCGTGAATATTAAACAAGGAATCACCGTGTGTTTGTGTGGCTAAAGGCTAAAGCTTCCCAACTCGATTGTAGAAGCATTTAAGTCTCACCTTAAAACTCATCTGTATACTCTAGCCTTTAAATAGACCTCCTTTTTAGACCAGTTGATCTGCCGCTTCTTTTCTTTCTCCTATGTCCCCCCCTCCCTTGTGGAGGGGGTCCGGTCCGATGACCATGGATGAAGTACTGGCTGTCCAGAGTCGAGACCCAGGATGGACCGCTCGTCGGGACCCAGGATGGACCGCTCGCCTGTGTATCGGTTGGGGACATCTCTACGCTGCTGATCCGCCTCCGCTTGAGATGGTTTCCCGTGGACAACACTCTCGCTGCTGTCTTGGATCCGCTTGAACTGAACTCTCGCGGCTGTGTTGGAGCCACTATGGATTGAACTTTCACAGCATCATGTTGGACCCGCTCGACATCCATTGCTTTCGGTCCCCTAGAGGGGGGGGGGTTGCCCACATCTGAGGTCCTCTCCAAGGTTTCTCATAGTCAGCATTGTCACTGGCGTCCCACTGGATGTGAATTCTCCCTGCCCACTGGGTGTGAGTTTTCCTTGCCCTTTTGTGGGTTCTTCCGAGGATGTTGTAGTCGTAATGATTTGTGCAGTCCTTTGAGACATTTGAGATTTGGGGCTATATAAATAAACATTGATTGATTGATTGATTGATTCTTCTTTGACTTCTCCAATTTTAATTGAACAAATTGCAAAAGATTCAGCAACACAGATCTCCAAAACACTATGTAATTATGCCTTTAAAGCAGACGACTTTTAGCTGTGTGTGTGTGCAGCATTTATATTCATAACAGCCCGAGCCTGGGATTGAACCCAGGACTACAGGACCTTCATGTTGTGAGGCGGACCCACTAACCGCTCCTCCACCGTGAATCCCGTACTTTGACTTGACAGTAGTAAATTACAATATATAAAAAAACATAAGTCAGTGTATCTTTGTAAATAACAATATATAAATAATAAATGTCAGTGTTTATTTTGAAATACTATTTAAATAATAAAGTTTCTGTAAACATTGGCAACACTAAATTGGCCCTAGTGTGTGAATGTGAGTGTTGTCTGTGTATCTGTGTTGGCCCTGTGGCGACTTGTCCAGGGTGTACGCCGCCTTCCGCCCGATCGTAGCTGAGATAGGTGCCAGCGCCCCCCGCTGGTAGAAAATGGATGGAATGTTTCTGTAAATAATATATAAATAATAAATGCCAGTGTTTATCTGTAAATGAACAATATATAGATAATAAATGTCCGTGTTTGTGTGTAAATAATATTTACTCATATTTTTAACACTTTTATAAGTGGATCCCCAAGAATTTTAGAGTGCCTTTTTTTATTCTTGAACTGGTCATTGCTCAAAAATAATATTGTGATCCAAATAAATTATTTACCTATTTAAGGCTCCAATTTCTTCACATCAAATATTCCACTACACATTTTTTAGGGGGTAAAAAGTGCATTTTTTTGTGTTTTTGCCCTAAAAAAAGGTTTTCTTTGGCAAAAGACATAAATTTTTTTTAAAAAAAATAAAAACTTATACAACTTATAATAGACCGATAAATCTGAAGTTGGTATTGACATTTTCATGTTGAAAATAGAAAACATTCTAAAAAATAATCATATTTTTAACACTTTTATAAGTGGATCCCCAAGAATTTTAGCGTGCCTTTTTTTATTCTTGAACTGGTCATTGCTCAAAAATAATATTGTGATCCAAATAAATTATATAAATTATTTACCTATTTAAGGCTCCAATTACTTCAATCAAATATTCCACTACACATTTTTTAGGGGGTAAAAATTGCATTTATTTGTGTTTTTGCCCTAAAAAAGAGGTTTTCTTTGGCAAAAGACATTAAAAAAAACATGTAAAAAAATAAAAACTTATACAACTTATAATAGACGGATAAATCTGAAGTTGGTGTTGACATTTTCATGTTGAAAATAGAAAACATTTTAAAAATAATCATATTTTTAACATTTTTATAAGTGGATCCCCAAGAATTTTAGCGTGCCTTTTTTATTCTTGAACTGGTCATTGCTCAAAAATAATATTGTGATCCAAATAAATTATATAAATTATTTACCTATTTAAGGCTCCAATTACTTTACATCAAATATTCCACTACATATTTTTTAGGGGGTAAAATATTGCATTTTTTTGTGTTTTTGCGCTAAAAAGAGGTTTTCTTTGGCAAAAGACATAAAAAAACATTTAAAAAAATAGAAACTTATACAACTTATAATAGACGGATAAATTTGAAGTTGGTATTGACATTTTCATGTTGAAAATAGAAAACATTTTTAAAAATAATCATATTTTTAACACTTTTATAAGTGGATCCCCAAGAATTTTAGAGTGCCTTTTTTTTTATTCTTGAACTGGTCATTGCTCAAAAATAATATTGTGATCCAAATAAATTATATAAATTATTTACTTATTTAAGGCTCCAATTACTTCACATCAAATATTCCACTACACATTTTTTAGGGGGTAAAAATTGCATTTTTGTTTTTGTTTTTGCCCTAAAAAAAGGTTTTTTTGGCAAAGGACATTTAAAAAAAAACTTTAAACAAAAACTAAAAAAACTTATACAACTTATAATAGACGGATAAATCTGAAGTTGGTGTTGACATTTTCATGTTGAAAATAGAAAACATTTTTTAAAATAATCATATTTTTAACACTTTTATAAGTGGATCCCCAAGAATTTTAGAGTGCCTTTTTTATTCTTGAACTGGTCATTGCTCAAAAATAATATTGTGATCCAAATAAATTATATAAATTATTTACCTATTTAAGGCTCCAATTACTTCACATCAAATATTCCACTACACATTTTTTAGGGGGTAAAAATGGCATTTTTTGGTGTTTTTGCCCTAAAAAAAGGTTTTCTTTGGCAAAACACATTAAAAAACCCTTTAAAAAAAACACACAAAAACTTATACAACTTATAATAGATGGATAAATCTGAAGTTGGTATTGACATTTTCATGTTGAAAATAGAAAACATTTTAAAAAATAGTCATATTTTTAACACTTTTATAAGTGGATCCCCAAGAATTTTAGCGTGCCTTTTTTTATTCTTGAACTGGTCATTGCTCAAAAATATTATTGTGATCCAAATAAATTATATAAATTATTTACCTATTTAAGGCTCCAATTACTTTACATCAAATATTCCACTACACATTTTTTAGGGGGTAAAAAGTGCATTTTTTTGTGTTTTTGCCCTAAAAAAGAGGTTTTCTTTAGCAAAAGGCATAAAAAAACATTTAAAAAAATAGAAACTTATACAACTTATAATAGACGGATAAATTCGAAGTTGGTATTGACATTTTCATGTTGAAAATAGAAAACATTTTTAAAAATTAATCATATTTTTAACACTTTTATAAGTGGATCCCCAAGAATTTTAAAATTGCCTTTTTTTATTCTTGAACTGGTCATTGCTCAAAAATAATATTGTGATCCAAATAAATTATATAAATTATTTACCTATTTAAGGCTCCAATTTCTTCACATCAAATATTCCACTACACATTTTTTAGGGGGTAAAATATTGTATTATTTTGTGTTTTTGCCCTAAAAAAAGGTTTTCTTTGGTAAAAGACATTACAAAAAAAAACATTTAAAAAAATAAAAACTTATAATAGACGGATAAATCTGAAGTTGGTATTGACATTTTCATGTTGAAAATAGAAAACATTTTTAAAATAATCATATTTTTAACACTTTTATAAGTGGATCCCCAATAATTTTAGAGTGCCTTTTTATTCTTGAACTGGTCATTGCTCAAAAATAATATTGTGATCCAAATAAATTATATAAATGATTTACCTATTTAAGGCTCCAATTACTTCACATCAAATATTCCACTACACATTTTTTAGGGGGTAAAAATTGCATTTTTTTGTGTTTTTGCCCTAAAAAAGAGGTTTTCTTTGGCAAAAGACATGTAAAAAAACTTGGACAACTTATAATAGACAGATAAATTTGAAGTTGGTGTTGACATTTTCATGTTGAAAATAGAAAACATTTTAAAAAATAATCATATTTTTAACACTTTTATAAGTGGATCCTCAAGAATTTTAGCGTGCCTTTTTTATTCTTGAACTGGTCATTGCTCAAAAATAATATTGTGATCCAAATAAATTATATAAATTATTTACCTATTTAAGGCTCCAATTACTTCACATCAAATATTCCACTACACATTTTTTAGGGGGTAAAAATTGCGTTTTTTTGTGTTTTTGCCCTAAAAAAAGGTTTTCTTTGGCAAAAGACATTTAAAAAAAACTTATACAACTTATAAAAGATGGATAGATCTGAAGTTGGTATTGACATTTTCATGTTGAAAATAGAAAACATTTTTTAAAATAGTTATATTTTTAACACTTTCATAAGTGGATCCCCAAGAATTTTAGAGTGCCTTTTTTTATTCTTGAACTGGTCATTGCTCAAAAACAATATTGTGATCCAATAAATTATATAAATTATTTACCTATTTAAAGCTCCAGATACTTCACATCAAATATTCCACTACACATTTTTTAGGGGGTAAAATATTGCATTATTTTGTGTTTTTGCCCTAAAAACAAGGGTTTTCTTTGGCAAAAGACAAAAAAAAACATTTAAAAAAATAGAAACTTATACAACATATAATAGACGGATAAATCTGAAGTTGGTATTGACATTTTCATGTTGAAAATAGAAAACATTTGAAAAAATAATCATATTTTTGACACTTTTATAAGTGCATCCCCAAGAATTTTAGAGTGCCTTTTTTTATTCTTGAACTGGTCATTGCTCAAAAATAATATTGTGATCCAAATAAATTATATAAATTATTTACCTATTTAAGGCTCCAATTACTTCACATCAAATATTCCACTACACATTTTTTAGGGGGTAAAAAGTGCATTTTTTTGTGTTTTTGCCCTAAAAAAAGGTTTTCTTTGGCAAAGGACATTAAAAAAAACATGTAAAAAAAATAAAAACTTATACAACTTATAATAGACCGATAAATCTGAAGTTGGTATTGACATTTTCATGTTGAAAATAGAAAACATTTTTAAAAATAATCATATTTTTAACACTTTTATAAGTGGATCCCCAAGAATTTTAGAGCGCCTTTTTTTATTCTTGAACTGGTCATTGCTCAAAAATAATATTGTGATCCAAATAAATTATATGAATTATTTACCTATTTAAGGCTCCAATTACTTCACATCAAATATTCCACTACACATTTTTAAGGGGGTAAAAATTGCATTTTTTGTGTTTTTGCGCTAAAAACAAGGGTTTTCTTTGGCAAAAGACATTAAAAAAAACATGTAAAAAAATAAAAACTTATACAACTTATAATAGACCGATAAATTTGAAGTTGGTATTGACATTTTCATGTTGAAAATAGAAAACATTTTAAAAAATAATCATATTTTTAACACTTTTATAAGTGGATCCCCAAGAATTTTAGAGCGCCTTTTTTTATTCTTGAACTGGTCATTGCTCAAAAACAATATTGTGATCCAAATAAATTATATGAATTATTTACCTATTTAAGGCTCCAATTACTTCACATCAAATATTCCACTACACATTTTTTAGGGGGTAAAATATTGCATTATTTTGTGTTTTTTGTCCTAAAAACAAGGGTTTTCTATGGCAAAAGACATAAAAAAAACATTTAAAAAAAAATAAAAACTTATACAAGATATAATAGACGGATAAATTTGAAGTTGGTATTGACATTTTCATGTAGAAAATAGAAAACATTCTAAAAAATAATCATATTTTTAACACTTTTATAAGTGGATCCCCAAGAATTTTAGAGTGCCTTTTTTTTTATCCTTGAACTGGTCATTGCTCAAAAATAATATTGTGATCCAATAAATTATATAAATTATTTACCTATTTAAGGCTCCAATTACTTTACATCAAATATTCCACTACACATTTTTTAGGGGGTAAAAAGTGCATTTTCTTGTGTTTTTGCCCTAAAAACAAGGGTTTTCTTTGGCAAAAGACATTAAAAAAAACATGTAAAAAAATAAAAACTTATACAACTTATAATAGACCGATAAATTTGAAGTTGGTATTGACATTTTCATGTTGAAAATAGAAAACATTTTAAAAAATAATCATATTTTTAACACTTTTATAAGTGGATCCCCAAGAATTTTAGAGCGCCTTTTTTTATTCTTGAACTGGTCATTGCTCAAAAACAATATTGTGATCCAAATAAATTATATGAATTATTTACCTATTTAAGGCTCCAATTACTTCACATCAAATATTCCACTACACATTTTTTAGGGGGTAAAAATGGCATTTTTTGTGTTTTTGCCCTAAAAAAAGGTTTTCTTTGGCAAAGGACATTTAAAAAAAACTTTTAAAAATAACTAAAAAAACTTATACAACTTATAATAGATGGATAAATCTGAAGTTGGTATTGACATTTTCATGTTGAAAATAGAAAACATTTAAAGTGGATCCCCAATAATTTTAGCGTGCCTTTTTTATTCTTGAACTGGTCATTGCTCAAGAATAATATTGTGATCCAAATAAATTCCATCCATCCATATTCTACCGCTTATTCCCTTTTTGGGGTCGCTGGCGCCTATCTCAGCTACATCCAAATAAATTACATAAGTTATTTACCTATTTAAAGCTCCAGATACTTCCTATGAAATAATTCCACTATGAAAATTGAGGGGAAAATATTTTGTGTTTTTGCGGAAAAAAATATATATATATAATAAAAGGGTACAAAATACACAAAAAATAAATAAAACTTATATTCGAAGGACAGATTTAAAGTCGATCTTGAGACTTAAACGTTAAAAAAAAAAAAAAAAAAAAATATATAAAGTATCACTTAATTTTCACTTTTTTATGAGTGAGCTCTTCCGGATCCCAAACATTTTAGTGGTACTTTAAAAAAAAAAAAAAAAAGTTTTAATTATATTAGTCCCTAGTGGGAAAATGACGGTCAATTCCATTTTATGTGTCATTTGCCCTTTTAATATGTCTTACATAAGGCTACTCCGATAAAGTTAATGCAAAAAGTCTATAAACAATAAATCACCTGCCTGATTAAGAATTATGTTGCTTGAGTCAAGCTGGCAATGAACAAAAACTGGTTTTGTTTTCAACCATCTTCTTAGGAAAGTGGAAGCCTCCGATTCCTCCATTACACACAAATTGGGAGCGTGGGCGCGGTAACGAGCGACAGGAGCAGCCGCGCGTTAAATAACCCGCTTGAACTTGGGAAGTGGGAGTGGAAGATGGATATTCCACGCCGTCCACTCTTGCGGGAATACTTGGTGGTCGTCCTCGGGAATGTGCGCTCGTTCGTCTGGAAGAACGGCGCACAAGTGAGGGCACCTTGATTTCTGTGGTGCGTTCAAGAACCCTTGATTAAAGTTGGAAACAGAGGCGTCATTAGGTTTTACAAGCAGGAGAGCCTTAACCCCTGGTGGATGCAGTAATAATATTTTCTTTAAATGATGTATTACAGTCATCCCTTGCCTAATTACCATAAGGCAATGAGGGCCTTTATCATTAACTGGAAACTCGCACGCTAATCACTAGTTGCCAACTGCCGCACTAATCGCTGGCTGACAACTAAAGTTAAAGTCCTACTGAAAGCCACTACTACCGACCACGTAGTCTGATAGTTTATATATCAATGATGAAATATTAACATTGCAACACATGCCAATACGGCCTTTTTAGTTGACTAAATTGCAATTTTAAATTTTGTGCGAATTATCCTGCTGAAAACGTCGCGGTATGATGACGCGTGCGCGTGATGTTACGGATTGTAGCGGACATTTTGATCCAGTACCGATCCCAGCTATAAGTCGTCTGCTTTAATCGCATAATTACACAGTATTCTGGACATCTGTGTTGCTGAATCTTTTTCAATTTGTTCAATTAATAATGGAGACGTCAAAGAAGAAAGATGTAATAATAATAATAATGGATTAGGGCTTCACGGTGGGAGAGGGGTTAGTGCAGGGGTGCCCATTACGTCGATCGCGAGCTACCAGTCGACCGCGGGGGGTGTGTCAGTCGATCTCCGAGCCAGGCTTTTAAAAAAAAATATACCTAAAAATTAGTGATCATCAATCTTCACCAAGACGTCACTTAAATGACATTCACGGTACCGGAGGGTCTTGTGAGATGACGCTGGCTGCTGCAAGATCATTATTATTAAAATATGACCGAGAGGAAGGCGAGAAACACTTTTTATTTCAACAGACTCTCGCGCCGTACCTTCCGTCAAAACTCTAAAGGCCGACTGCACATTTCCTATCTTCACAATAAAAGCCCTGCTTCATGCTGCCTGCGCTAACTAAATACAGAGTCTCGGAAAACTGGCGTGCACAAGCCATCCCTCAGAAAGCTGGCGTGCACATCACTTGTGCACGCCAGCTTTCCGAGACTCTTATTTTGTTAGCGCAGGCAGCATGAAGCAGGGCTTTTATTGTGAAGATAGGAAATGTGCAGTCGGCCTTTAGAGTTTTGACGGAAGGGACGGCGCGAAAGTCTGCTGAAATAAAAAGTGTTTCTCGCCTTCCTCTCTGTCATTTTTTCATAATAATGAACTGGCAGCAGCCAGCGTCATCTCACAAGACCCTCGGGTGCCGTGAATGTCAATCAAGCAAGCTACGGAATTTGCCGCCAATGTTTTTCTTGTAAAGTGTATGGAAGCTGGATGAATTAGATGCCAAAAACCAACCACTTTCATGTGGTATTGTACAGAAAGGACAACTTTTTTTCTCCTCCATTTGAAAATGTGGGCGTTATCATCATTACTGTCTGATTCCAATCAATGCGAGTCATCAGAATCAGGTAATACACCAACTTATATTCTTGTCTTGGTGAAAGAAAGACATCTATATGTGTTACACATGCTTGTATTATCATTAAACACATTTAACTTGTTTACAAAAATGTCTCTTTCATAAATAAATAAATATAAATGATATATATAAATGAGGTAGATCCCCTCGAGTTGGTCAATTGAAAAGTAGCTCGCCTGCAGAAAAAGTGTGGGCACCCCTGGGTTAGTGCGTCTGCCTCACAATCCTGCAGTCCTGGGTTCAATCCCAGGCTCGGGATCTTTCTGTGTGGAGTTTGCATGTTCTCCCCGTGAATCTCAATAAAACACTAGTAACACAATAAGCAGATAAGGGATTTTACAGAATTATCCTGGTGTAACAAACAGTTCAGGGTGTCCCAAGTTAACAGAGAGTGTGAGGAGTGATGAGGAGTTTTGTCTTTTCAGAGTTGCCGTGGGGCTGTGACGTAGGGTGTGTGGTTGTGGAAAGAGAAGTGTAAAGGAGATCCCATTAAAGAAGCGGTGGCAACCGGACCTGCTCTAATGTCTCCTGTTTATTATTTTATTATGTAAGTACACTTTATAGGTGAACCCAGGACACTCGGCTACACTAGTAAATGTGTCTATTAACATCTGAATCGCTCCCACTGCCTTCGTCTTTTTTTTGTTTTTGTTTGTCGTCCTTCACTCTAACTTTCCTCATCCACGAATATTTCATTCTCGCTCAAATTAATGGGGAAATCGTCGCTTTTTCGGTCCGAATCGCTCTCGCTGCTGGTGGCCATGATTGTAAACAATGTGAGGAATTGATTAACGTGGACCCCGACTTAAACAAGTTGAAAAACTTATTCGGGTGTTACCATTTAGTGGTCAATTGTACGGAATATGTCCTGTACTTTGCAATCTACTAATAAAAGTATCAATCAATCAATCAAAGGATGCAAGGAGCTCCACAACCCGTGACATCACGCGCACATTGTCAGCTACTTCCGGTACAGGCAAGGTTTTTTTATTAGCGACCAAAAATTGCGAACTTTATCGTGGATGTTCTCTACTAAATCCTTTCAGATAAAAAAAAAGTGGTAATATGGCAAAATGATCAAATATGACAGATAGAATGGACCTGCCATCCCCGTTTAAATAAGAAAATCTCATTTCTGTAGGCCTTTAAATTGGAGTCCTTAATCTCGTTACATGCAAATATAATGAAAATAAAGTCCATTCTTCGTCTTCTATCGATGGTTTCGCGCAGGGCGTCGTTAAAAGTTTTTAGTGAGGTATAATAGAGCCCACGTAATTTTGGGAATGGTGCCAAATTACAGTTGTGATCAAAATTATTCAACCCCCACACAATTTTGGTGTTTTAGCAAGTTGGACATTTATTCCGTATTTTGTTTATAGTCATATCAAATAAAAATGTGTCAAATAGACAAATGCAACTTAAGTTGTAACACTGTATTTTACAAAATACCAAAAAAAGGACATTTTTCTTAATATCTCATTGACAAAATGATTCAACCCCCTAGTTCCATGCATCTTTAGTACTTAGTAGAACACCCTTTGGCAGTAATGACATCCTTCAAAGGTGATACACAAGCTTCTTGCAAGCATCTACAGGTATTTTAGCCCATTCCTCTTGGGCAAAGGCCTCCAGTTCTTTCATATTCTTGGACTTGTGTGCTGCAACTGCCTTCTTCAAGTCCCACCACAGCTTTTCTAGAGGATTTAGGTCTGGCGACTGTGAAGGCCACTCCAGAGTCTTCCAGCCCTTCTTCTGCAACCACTCTGATGTTGATTTGGAGGTATGCTTGGGATCCTTGTCCTGTTGGAAGGTCCAACGTCTCCCAAGCCTCAGCTTCGTCACTGACTTCATGACATTTGCAGCTAATATATCCTGCTAGGAAATAGAATTCATAAAGCCTTGAACGTGCTGGAGATTCCCGGTACCTGAGGCAGAGAAACAGCCCCAGAGCATGATTGACCCCCCCACTATGCTTAACAGTAGGCAAGGTGTTCTTCTCTTTGTAAGCTTCATTTTTTCAGACATAACGTTGATTCATAGGCCCAAAGAGTTCCACTTTTGTCTCATCACTCCATAGAACAGTTTCCCAAAACCTGTGGGGTTTGTCCAGAAGATTTTTGGCATACTGGAGTCTATTTTACTTGTGCCTGGTAGTCAGAAGTGGGGTGCGCCAGGGAGTTCTGGCATGGAGGCCTTCATCTCGTAGTGCGCGCCTTATTGTCTGGGACGAAACCTGCATTCCCACCTCTGCAATGTCCTGTTGTAGTTCCTCACCACTGTACGCTTCAAATACCGGACAGCATCCTCTTTCTACCACGCCGAGGTAGTGTTTCCACTCTGCCTTTAGCTTTAAACTTGCGAATTATGCTCCCAACTGTGTCTCTTGGAATGTGTAATGTCTTTGCTATTTTCCTTATATCCATATCCTTTCTTATGAAGAGAAATTACCTCTCTTGACTTCTTTGACCACTCCCTGGACTTCACCATGTTGCAAATACACCATTGATCACCTACAAGAAGCTGAGCGTCACAGGGGATGGTTTCCTGCTGGCTCCGCTGTGAACGGGACTCTCGCTGCTGTGTTGGATCCGCTTTGGACTGGACTCTTGCGACTGTGTTGGATCCATTATGGATTGAACTCTCACAGTATCATGTTAGACCCGCTCGACATCCATTGCTTTCCTCCTCTCCAAGGTTCTCATAGTCCTCATTGTCACCGACGTCCCACTGGGTGTGAGTTTTCCTTGCCCTTATGTGGGCCTACCGAGGATGTCGTAGTGGTTTGTGCAGCCCTTTGAGACACTAGTGATTTAGGGCTGTATAAGTAAACATTGATTGATTGATTGATTGATTGACATTTGCAGCTAATATATCCTGGTAGGAAATAGAATTCATAAAGCCTTGAACGTGCTGGAGATTCCCGGTACCTGAGGCAGAGAAACAGCCCCAGAGCATGATTGACCCCCCCACCATGCTTAACAGTAGGCAAGGTGTTCTTCTCTTTGTAAGCTTCATTTTTTCAGACATAACGTTGATTCATAGGCCCAAAGAGTTCCACTTTTGTCTCATCACTCCATAGAACAGTTTCCCAAAACCTTTGGGGTTTGTCCAGATGATTTTTGGCATACTGGAGTCTATTTTTCTTGTGCCTGGTAGTCAGAAGTGGGGTGCGCCAGGGAGTTCTGGCATGGAGGCCTTCATCTCGTAAGTGTGCACCTTATTGTCTGGGACGAAACCTGCGTTCCCCCCTCTGCAACGTCCTGTTGTAGTTCCTCCCCACTGTACGCTTCAAATACTGGACAGCATCCTCTTTCTACCACGCCCAGGTAGTGTTTCCACTGTGCCTTTAGCTTTAAACTTGCGAATTATGCTCCCAACTGTGTCTCTTGGAATGTGTAATGTCTTTGCTATTTTCCTTATATCCATATCCTTTCTTATGAAGAGAAATTACCCCCTCTCTTGACTTCTTTGACCACTCCCTGGACTTCACCATGTTGCAAATACACCATTGATCATCTACAAGAAGCTGAGCGTCACAGTCTTTTTCAAACAGTTTAATTGTTTTAAACACCTGATTGAAAAGACCTTATTCAAATTCTGTTCTTAAGAGATATGATCTTCAAGGGGTTGAATAATTTTGTCAATGAGATATTAAGAGAATTAACGCATCTTTATTTGATATGACTATAAACAAAATACGGAATCAATGTCCAACTTGCTAAAACACCAAAATTGTGTGAGGTTTGAATAGTTTTAATCACAACTGTATGTATATTGTATGGGTTTTGAAAATTAAAACTTTTGATTTTTCAGTGTGGTACTCAGCGGCAAAAAAAAAAAGTTTGGACACCCCTGATTTAACTCAACCCCAGAGTTCCCAGAGTCTGTCCAAGCTTGTTACCAAACGTCACGCGCCCTGTCACCACCCTGCCAAAACTGGAGCTCGTTTGTGGAAAAGGCCCCGGAGGGAAGCATCTCCTTCCCGGCAAGAGGGAGTGCAGGGGGTTGGGGGGGAAGGAAGCCTCTAGGGGCCTTAGGCGTTGCTGGATGTCACCTGCTGATAAAAGCCTCATTGCTCCTGCCAGCCTGGATTCCACTCATATTTCACAGGCAAACTCCGCGGCCTCGCTCGGCTTGCTGCCATATGAAATAATGACCTGTCCCGCACGCTGGAGGATGGAGGATGGAGGACAGCGTGCACTTTTGTCCTCCTCCTGCAATGAAACAGTGGGCTGAAAGTCGCTTTGTCTTTACGGATGAAAAGCATCCATTTGTCTATTCGGATTAAACATGAATTTTCAATGTCGTTTTGTTTACCGTGCTCGGTTGGCTCTCACGCACTGTTGCGGTCGGGCGATGAAACGTCGCCACCTGGTGGTTCGCTGTAGTCATTGCGGATACACCTGCTACACAGCAAAAAAAGTAAAGTGTTTAAAAACAAAAACAAAAAAAATGGGGGTATTTTATTTGAACTAAACAAAATTATCTGCCAATAGAACATGAATAATAAAGTAAAATTAGCTAACATCAATTAACCCAAGAATACCTGAAAATAAGTGTAGATTTCCAAACGAAGACTTAGCTTGAGGCTCCTCTACTTTCTCCTGCTCTGCTGGTTGCAACAACAAAACAATACTCCAGACGTTCCTCTTCGTTTTGTGAAGTTATTTTTGTAAAATAAAGCAAGTTTGTTACCGTAAGAAAGCGTAAAAAAGTAAGAGTGAGGTAAAAAAAAACTGTTCGGCTCGATTCCATTACCCATAACACCTTGCGTCGAAAACCGTTTTACCACACAGATCCTTCCGCCATCTATGCATATAAAACGGCTACGTCATCAAAAACACAACGTTTATACAAATAAGTGTAAACTTCTTATGACGCCTTTTCAAATATGTTTAAAAAAAAGGGGGAAAAAAATAGAAAGTCCAAAGCTCATTTTGTTTTTATTCTCAATTGTTTTCATTTTTGTTATAATTGTTGTATTGGATCAGGCTTGTTCTTGGTTTTTTTTTTTGCATATTTGAAATAAAAATATATCAATCAATTAATTATTTAGACAAATTTAATAATTACAAATAAAGTGCGTCTTATAATTACTCTAAGCATTCAATTTATCCATTTTCATATTATGCAAATAAAGTAAGTAGTCCCATTTTGGCTGAAAAAAACATAAGGCACCTTCCAAAAAATTTTCAATTAACTTAAAGGCCTACTGAAATTAAATGTTCTTATATAAACGGGGATAGCAGGTCCATTCTATGTGTCATACTTGATCATTTCGCGATATTGCCATATTTTTGCTGAAAGGATTTAGTAGAGAACATCGATGATAAAGTTCGCAACTTTTAGTCGCTAATAAAAAAGCCTTGCCTGTACCGGAAGTAGCAGACGATGTGCGCGTGATGTCACGGGTTGTGGAGCTCCTCACATCCTCACATTGTTTACAATCATGGCCACCAGCAACGAGAGCGATTCGGACCGAGAAAGCGACGATTTCCCCATTAATTTGAGCGAGGATGAAGGATTTGTGGATGAGGAAAGTGAGAGTGAAGGACTAGAAAAAAAAATTAAAATAGACAGCAGAGCGATTCAGATGTTATTAGACATATTTACTAGGATAATTCTGGAAAATCCCTTATCTGCTTTTTGTGTTACTAGTGTTTTAGTGAGATTATATAGTCATACCTGGAAGTCGGAAGGGTGTGGCCACAAGTGTGGTGACCGCCAGTGTCTCTGAGGAAAGCCACGTTTCTCGACGAGGCGAAGCGAAGGCAGCCGTTGGGGCAGGGCTGAGCTTTTTTTCCCCCCCTCCTCGACGGTGGAAGCATCCCACGTTCGGGGGTGGCCGGTCGGAGGCAAGAGAGTCGCAGCTGCCTCTTTGACAGGTGCACCAGGAACGACGCAAGCTCCGCTCATGTCTACGGTAAGAGCTGACTTATTACCACAATTTTCTCACCGAAACCTGCCGGTTGACATGTGGTCGGGAACCACGTTCGCTTGACCGCTCTGTTCCATAGTAAAACTTCACATTCGGGAATGTAAACAAGGAAACACCGGCTGTGTTTGTGTTGCTAAAGGCGGCCGCAATACACCGCTTCCCACCTACAGCTTTCTTCTTTGACGTCTCCATTATTAATTGAACAAATTGCAAAAGATTCGGCAACAAAGATGTCCTGAATACTGTGTAATTATGCGATTAAAGCAGACGACTTACAGCTGGGGATCGGGCTGGAACACAATGTCCGCTACAATCCGAGACGTCACACGCACGCGTCATCATACCGACGTTTTCAAAAGGATACTTTGTGCGAAATTTAAAATTGCGATTTAGTAAACTAAAAAGGCCGTATTGGCATGTGTTGCAATGTTAATATTTCATCATTGATATATAAACTATCAGACTGCGTGGTGGGTAGTAGTGGCTTTCAGTAGGCCTTTAAAGTTATAGCACGGTATTGGATCAGGCTTGTTCTTGTTTTTTGTTGCATATTTGAAATATAATCAATTATTTAGACCAGGGGTGCCCACACTTTTTCTGCAGGCGAGCTACTTTTCAATTGACCAACTCGAGGGGATCTACCTCATTTATATATATATCATTTATATTTATTTATTTATGAAAGAGACATTTTTGTAAACAAGTTAAATGTGTTTAATGATAATACAAGCATGTGTAACACATATAGATGTCTTTCTTTCACGAAGACAAGAATATAAGTTGGTGTATTACCTGATTCTGATGACTTGCATTGATTGGAATCAGACAGTAATGATGATAACGCCCACATTTTCAAATGGAGGAGAAAAAAAGTTGTCCTTTCTGTACAATACCACATGAAAGTGGTTGGTTTTTGGCATCTAATTCATCCAGCTTCCATACACTTTACAAGAAAAACATTGGCGGCAAATTCCGTAGCTTGCTTGATTGACATTCACGGCACCCGAGGGTCTTGTGAGATGACGCTGGCTGCTGCCAGTTCATTATTATGAAAAAATGACAGAGAGGAAGGCGAGAAACACTTTTTATTTCAATAGACTTTCGCGCCGTCCCTTCCGTCAAAACTCTAAAGGCCGACTGCACATTTCCTATCTTCACAATAAAAGCCCTGCTTCATGCTGCCTGCGCTAACAAAATAAGAGTCTCGGAAAGCTGGCGTGCACAAGTGATGTGCACGCCAGCTTTCTGAGGGATCGCCTGTGCACGCCAGTTTTCCGAGACTCTGTATTTAGTTAGCGCAGGCAGCATGAAGCAGGGCTTTTATTGTGAAGATAGGAAATGTGCAGTCGGCCTTTAGAGTTTTGACGGAAGGTACGGCGCGAGAGTCTGTTGAAATAAAAAGTGTTTCTCGCCTTCCTCTCGGTCATATTTTCATAATAATGATCTTGCAGCAGCCAGCGTCATCTCACAAGACCCTCCGGTACCGTGAATGTCATTTAAGTGACGTCTTGGTGAAGATTGATGATCACTCATTTTTAGGTCTGTTTTTTTTTTTTTTAAAAGCCTGGCTGGAGATCGACTGACACACCCCCCGCGGTCGACTGGTAGCTCGCGATCGACGTAATGGGCACACCTGGTGTAGACGAATGTAATGATTACAAATAAAGTGAGCCTTATAATTACTACGCATTCAATATATACATTTTCGTATTATGCAAATAAAGTACATAGTCCCATTTTGGCTGAATAAACATAAAGCACCATCCAAAAAAAATGTAAATTAACTTAAATAGCATTTAGGCTCTTACAATAAGTATATTCTCACTAATAAGTGCACTTTTCTTGGTCGGAAAAAAAAAAATGTTGAAAAATATTCTTAAATGAAGTAAATGCTAGTGCCTTTATTTTGACATAATGATTTTATTTTTTTCATGCTTGAAGTAAGAAATTCTTACTTGAAAAAAATTTTTTTTCATACTTCTGAGGGTTAATGATACAGCTTTGCCTCAGTTTATTCTCGTTTCAAGCATGTTTTACTCAATATAGCCAGGTCATAAAATCTCAGCTGTAATCTTACTGAGATCATTTAGGACCAAAAACCCTTAAAACGAGTAAAACACTCAAACATAAAATCTGCTGAGTGACAAGAATTATCTTATCAAACAAAAAATAAGCAAATATCTCCCTTATTTAGACTGACCATACATCCTCATATATATATATATATATATATATATATATATATATATATATATATATATACACACACATACATAAATATATACATACAGTGGGGCAAAAAAGTATTTAGTCAGCCGCCGATTGTGCAAGTTCTCCCACTTAAAATGATGACAGAGGTCTGTAATTTTCATCATAGGTACACTTCAACTGTGAGAGACAGAATGTGAAAAAAAAATCCTGGAATTCACATTGTAGGAATTTTAAAGAATTTATTTGTAAATTATGGTGGAAAATAAGTATTTGGTCAACTGATGGAAGGGGGTTTTGGCTGAAAATCTCACGATACATGGCCCCATTCATTCTTTCCTTAACACGGATCAATCGTCCTGTCCCCTTAGCAGAAAAACAGCCCCAAAGCATGATGTTTCCACCCCCATGCTTTACAGTAGGTATGGTGTTCTTCGGATGCAACTCAGTATTCTTCTTCCTCCAACACGACGAGTTGAGTTTATACGAAAATGGATACATGGATGATACAGCAGAGGATTGGGAGAATGATATGTGGTCAGATGAAACCTAAATAAACTTTTAGCATGCTAACATGTTAGCTAAGTTTGTACTTTTTACTCGAAAAATCATGGCGTTCATCAGTTGGCGCCATCTTAAGAGGTTGTGAGTTTTTTCTTGTCCTTATGTGGGATCTGAACCGAGGATGTCGTTGTGGCTTGTGCAGCCCTTTGAGATACTTGTGATTTAGGGCTATATAAATAAATATTGATTGATTGATTGAACATTAGCATGTTAAACTTTTATGCAAAAATTTTAGCTAAGTTTGTACTTTTTACCCAAATAATAATGAAGTTAATTACTTAGCGCCATCATATAAGTATGCTAGATGTTCCACAGTTAGCATAGTAATGTTAGCGTGCAAACATTTTAGGCTAGAATTTAAGCTTATTTTTTAACTTTTTTGCCTAATAATCATGGATTTTGTTGCTTTGCGCCATCTTAGAAGTATGCTAGATGTTCCATTGTTAGAATGTGAAAATGTTATGCTTGCATTTTAAGTAATTTTGTACTTTTTACCCTAAAAATCATGGCGTTTATCAATTGGCGCCATTTTAAGAGGTTGTGAGTTTTTCCTTGCCTTTATGTGGGATCTGAACTGAGGATGTCGTGGCTTGTGCAGCCCTTTGAGACACTGGTGATTTAGGGCTATATAAATAAACAGTAAAAGATTTATTGATTGAACATTAGCATGTTACATTTTATGCTAAAATTTTAGCTAAGTTTGTAGTTTTTACCCTAATGATCATGAAGTTAATTACTTAGCGCCATCCTAGAACTATGCTAGATGTTCCACAGTTAGCATGGTAATGTTAGCGTGCAAACATTTTATGCTAGAATTTAAGCTTATTTTTTAACTTTTTTGCCTAATAATCATGGATTTTGTTGCTTGGCGCCATCTTAGAAGTATGCTAGATGTTCCATTGTTAGAATGTGAAAATGTTATGCTAGCATTTTGAGTAATTTTGTACTTTTTACCCTAAAAATCATGGCGTTTATCAATTGGCGCCATCTTAAGAGGTTGTGAGTTTTTCTTTGCCCTTATGTGGGCTCTGAACAGAGCATGTCGTTGTGGCTTGTGCAGCCCTTTGAGACACTTGTGATTTAAAGCTATATGAATAAACATTGAACATTAGCATGTTAAACAGTTTATGCTCAAATTTTAGCTAAGTTTGTACTTTTTACTATAATAATCATGAAGCTAATTACTTAGCGCCATCCTAGAACTATGCTAGATGTTCCACAGTTAGCATAGTAATGTTAACATGCAAACATTTTAGGCTAGAATTTAAGCTTATTTTTAACTTTTTTTGCCTAATAATTTTTTACCTGGCACCGTCTTCTAAGTATGCTAAATGTTCCATTGTTAGAATATGAAAATGTTATGCTAGCATTTTAAGTAATTTTGTACTTTTTACCCTAAAAATCATGGCGTTCATCACTTGGCGCCATTTTAAGAGGTTGTGAGTTTTTCCTTGTCCTTATGTGGGATCTGAACAGAGGATGTTGTTGTGGCTTGTGCAGCCCTTTGAGACACTGGTGATTTAGGGCTATATAAATAAACATTAAAAGATTTATTGATTGAACATTAGCATGTTACATTTTATGCTAAAATTTTAGCTAAGTTTGTAGTTTTTACCCTAATGATCATGAAGTTAATTACTTAGCACCATCCTAGAACTATGCTAGTTTCCACAGTTAGCATAGTAATGTTAGTGTGCAAACATTTTATGCTAGAATTTAAGCTTATTTTTAACTTTTTTGCCCAATAATCATGGATTTTGTTACTTGGCGCCATCTTAGAATTATGCTAGATGTTCCATTGTTAGAATGTGAAAATGTTATGCTAGCATTTTGAGTAATTTTGTACTTTTTACCCTAAAAATCATGTTGGCGCCATCTTAAGAGGTTGTGAGTTTTTCCTTGTCCTTATGTGGGATCTGAACCGAGGATGTCGTTGTGGCTTGTGCAGCCCTTTGAGACACTTGTGATTTAGGCTATATATATATAACATTGATTTGTACGAGCGGTTTCCCTGTTAATGTGCTAACTTTTAATGCTAAAACTTCAGCCACTCTACATATAGAGCTAAAAATCATAGATTATGTTACCGTATTTCCTTAAATTGCCGCAACGCATATAGTATGCGCCTGCCTTGAATTACTGCCGGGTCAAACTCGCTTCCTAAAATAATTAGCGCATGCTTAGTTTTACCACCTGGTCAAACTCGTGACGTCACGAGTGACACTTCCCCTGTCATCATTTTCAAAATGGAGGAGGCTGATATTAATACCGGTAATTTGAAATCGCATAAAGGGAAGATGATTAAGAGCTATTCAGTAGGATTTAAGGTCCAAGCTTACATCACACTTAAATTTTTACTGCATACCTTTGGTAAGTGCTGGAGTAAGAAGAGGTTTTAAAATAATTAGCCCATGCTTACTTTTACTGCATGCCTTTGGTAAGCGCAGGAGTGAGAAGAGGTTTTAAATTAATTAGCGCATGCTTACTTTTACCACATGCCTTTGGTAAGCGCAGGAGTGAGAAGAGGTTTTAAATTAATTAGCGCCCCGGCGGCAATTCAAAGAAATACGGTAAGTTATGTCTCGGAAGTAGGCCAATTCCAATGATATTATCATTTCAAGATTCAGACCATGGGCTTCACGGTGGAAGAGGGGTTAGTGCGTCTGCCTCACAATACGAAGGTCCTGCAGTCCTGGGTTCAAATCCAGGCTCGGGATCTTTCTGTGTGGAGTTTGCATGTCCTCCCCGTGAATGCGTGGGTTCCCTCCGGGTACTCCGGCTTCCTCCCACTTCCAAAGACATGCACCTGGGGATAGGTTGATTGGCAACACTAAATTGGCCCTAGTGTGTGAATGTTGTCTGTCTATCTATGTTGGCCCTGCGATGAGGTGGCGACTTGTCCAGGGTGTACCCTGCCTTCCGCCCGATTGTAGCTGAGATAGGCGCCAGCGCCCCCCGCGACCCCGAAAGGGAATAAGCGGTAGATAATGGATGGATTCAAACCATTTCAACACGGCTTCTGATCTTCACCATTCAGAACATTTTTAACCATTAAACAAGTACAACCTACAAACCTTCCTTCCCTAAATGTTGAAAAACTCATGTTCGCATAATGAGAATACAGAACCTTGAAGAATGCAATAATTTATTGGAAAAAAATTCAGATTTAGGGTTCTTTTGTAACAAACCATTAGTCTCAAAAAAAAAAAGACAACAAGCCTGTCTCCTTCAATAGTGAGTTCGCAAAATTTTGACCCTTTAAATAGGATATATTCATTGCAAACTTTCATCGAATCGTCCTTTGACAAAAAGGAACTAACCACTGTTAACCAAACATTGATTGCTGCACAGTGACCTCTGCTGCCCCCACTTGGTATTACAGAATGCTCAATTGAAGCATTCCAGGTTCACTAGCAAATGTTGGTTTAACGAGTGAAGCTTATGCACTTTTTGTAAATTCATAAGCGTCTTTTGCTGGGATGCTTCATTGGAGAAAGCATTTTAAAAGAATGACTTGCACTGGCATACATTCAATGCAGCCCTGCGGTAAAGTCAACTAAAGTACAATTGCTCCCCTTTTTAAGAGAAGCCTCAGTAATGTACGAGTATTTGTGAAGTACGAGTGTTTGGGAATAGTGGTCAAAACAAGATGCCGAGTGGGTGGGTGGAACCGTTTGGTACTTTAGAGTGAGGTGACGGTCCTGTGGATGATATCCACACACTCCCTCAGCTGTTCCTCGTTGATGGTGAGGGGCGGGGCCAGGCGGATGGTGTCGCCGTGGGTCGGCTTTGCCAGGAGCCCGTTGTCACGGAAGCGCAGGCACACCTTCCATGCGTCGTAGTCTGGGCGGGAGGGAGGTCAGGTCAGTAAATAAAACACTTGCGAATAGAGCTGGGCGATATATCGACATACTCGATATATCGCGGGTTTGTCTCTGTACGATATAGAAAATGACTACCATATTTCCTTGAATTGCCGCCGGGTATATAGTATGCGCCTGCCTAGAATTACTGCCGAGTCAAACTCGTTTCGCAAAATATTTTTATCAACGCATGTCTAGAATTTCCGCCGGGTCAAACCGGTTTCGCCAAATAATTAGCATATGCCTAAAATTTCCACCGGGTCAAACTCGTCACGTCACGGGTGACACTTCACCTGTCATCGTTTTCAAAATGGAGGAGGCTGATTAAAATAATTTGAAATCGCATAAAGGGAAGAAGATTAAGAGCTATTCAGTAGGATTCAAGGTCCAAGCTATTGAATATTCTAAAAAGAACAGTTAAGTAGCTATGTTTTATTAATATACTGTAGCTGCGTGTGTCAAATATGAGTCATTGAATGACTCCCGTCTCCTGGTGGTAGAGGGCGCTAGTGATCCTTCTTGCGACTACTCGGCTGCAGAAGAAGTGACAACAAGCAGCAAGAGTGAGCAACATGTTTATTTTTTTACTCTCGCTTGCACTTTTAACATGGAGGATTACATATCCAAAATAAAGCAGTTTTATAAACTGGACTTTCAATCAAAGCAGAAGGTAATAAAGGAAGATGTCCATCAGGACAGAGAGACTTTTAAAACTGAAGAAAGATAAGGAAGACTTCTATAAACAAGTTATCGATGCTTTTGATCAGAAGGAGCTGCGCATGGACTTCATTTATAAGTAAAAGACCATAATAACGATTTTTTTATCAAATGTGCTTTACATGATGGTATCCTTACATCACACTCAAATGTATAAGCGCTGGCGTAAATTTACCGCATGCCTTTGGTAAACGCCGGGGTGAAAAGAGGTTTTAAATGAATTAGCGCCCCGGCGGCAATTCAAGGAAATACGGTATATTGTGATATTCGAGTACATGTTCTCACGCAGTTACTTTTAGCTGCAGGCATTACACTCAATGCATTTCCTACTCTTTCTTGTCTCTCCTTCTCACAGACATAAACAAGCGCACCTTCTTACATAAATCACACGCCCTCCCCAAGCAGAGAGGTAGCGGCATGGGTAAGATTAGCTGTGATGCTAGCGGTGTGTTGCGAGTGGTAATACGAGAGAGAGAGAGAGAAGGTGCAAATCTGGTAACAAATGACGGAATAATTAATTCCCAAGAAAAACAGCAAGGGGTGCATCGTCTGGCGATGATTTGGCTTCAAGCGGGAAGATGTCGAACAGTTATGCGGCAAAAGCGTTGCTACAAAAAGTAGCATCAGTTGAAAAGTCACCCGCTAGAGAATAAGGAGTGCTTGAAATCACATGACAAAACAAAATGCAGAAGCAACAATTTCTAGATTAACACCTAATAAAAAAAAATAAAAATAGCAACAGGAGAGATTGTCCGCAGGAACTCTCCACAGAAAGAAGGACATACATTGTTTGATTTCCTTTTTTTATTTGAGTTATTGAAATATCTTGTGTGACATCATGCACTAAAGTGTACTTTATTCGTTTTAAACTATTGTAGTGGTGTTCTGTACAAAAAGTACACTTTATTTTAGTGTTGTTTTGATGTCATCTTAGTGACATCATGCACAAAAGTGCACTTGTAGCTTGTTTTAAAACAAATCTTGCACTTTTTGTTTTGGAAATGACATGAATGTTTGTGCCACTGCTTTATAACTGTTTAATAGATACAGTTTTGCGAAATTGACTTAGTTGGGATTTCCCTCTCTGCATGAAAGTTTAAAATGAGCATATATTAATGCAGCATGAACAAGAATATTTTAATGTAGAAATATAGAATCATCATAGTGCTGTGATTATATGCATCAAGTGTTCATTCAAGGCTAAGGCAAAATATCGCCATAGATATCGTGTATCGCGATATGGCCCAAAAAAAGAGATATTAATAAAAGGCCATATCGCCCAGCCCTAGGACATACATTGTTTTATTTCCTATTATGCAACTCATTTTTATTTGACAGTTATTGAAATAGCTTGTGTGACATAATGCACTAAAATGCACTTTATTTGTTTTAAACTATTATAGTGGCGTTCTGTTCAAAAAGTGCACTTTAATTTAGTGCTGTTTTGATACGTCATCTTAGTGACATCATGCACAAAAGTGCACTAATAGGTTCTTTTAAAATGTCTGCCAATCTTGCACTTTCTGTTTTGGAAATGACATGAATGTTTGTGCCACTGCTTAATAATCGTTAAATAAATACAGTTTTGCTAAATTGACTTAGTTGTGATTTCCCTCTCTGCATGAAAGTTTAAAATGAGCATATATTAATGCAGCATGAACAAGAATATTTTAATGTGGAAACATAGAATCATCATAGTGCTGTGATTTAGGGACGGCGTGGCGCAGTGGGAGAATGGCCGTGCGCAACCAGAGGGTCCCTTGCTCCTGATGGATGCTGGTTGGCGCCTTGCATGGCAGCTCCCTCCATCAGTGTGTGAATGTGTGTGTGAATGGGTAAATGTGGAAGTAGTGTCAAAGCGCTTTGAGTACCTTGAAGGTAGAAAAGCGCTATACAAGTACAACCCATTTATCATTTATTTATTATATGCATCAAGTGTTCATTCAAGGCTACGGCAAAACATCGCCATAGATATCGTGTATCGCGATATGGCCCAAAAAAATAGAGATATTGATAAAAGGCCATATCGCCCAGCCCTTGGACATACAATGATTTCCTATGATGCAGCTCATTTTTATTTGACAGTTATTGAAATATCTTGTGTGACATCATGCACTAAAGTGTACTTTATTCGTTTTAAACTATTGTAGTGGCGTTCTGTTCAAAAAGTGCACTTTAATTTAGTGTTGTTTTGATATGTCATCTTAGTGACATCATGCACAAAAGTGCACTTATAGCTTGTTTTAAAACAAATCTTGCACTTTTTGTTTTGGAAATGACATGAATGTTTGTGCCACTGCTTTATAACTGTTTAATAGATACAATTTTGCTAAATTGACTGAGTTGGGATTTCCCTCTCTGCATGAAAGTTTAAAATGAGCATATAATAATGCAGCATGAACAAGAATATTTTAATGTGGAAACATAGAATCATCATAGTGCTGTGATTTAGGGACGGCGTGGCGCAGTGGGAGAATGGCCGTGCGCAACCCGAGGGTCCCTGGTTCAAATCCCACCTAGTACCAACTTCGTCACGTCCGTTGTGTCCTGAGCAAGACACTTCACCCTTGCTCCTGATGGGTGCTGGTTAGCGCCTTGCATGGCAGCTCCCTCCATCAGTGTGTGAATGTGTGTGTGAATGGGTAAATGTGGAAGTAGTGTCAAAGCGCTTTGAGTACCTTGAAGGTAGAAAAGCGCTATACAAGTACAACCAATTTATCATTTATTTATTATATGCATCAAGTGTTCTTTCAAGGCTACGGCAAAACATCGCCATAGATATCGTGTATCGCGATATGGCCCAAAAAAAATAGAGATATTAATAAAAGGCCATATCGCCCAGCCCTTGGACATACAATGTTTGATTTCCTATTATGCAGCTCATTTTTATTTGAGTTATTGAAATATCTTGTGTGACATCATGCACTAAATTTGTTTTAAACTATTGTAGTGGTGTTCTGTTCAAAAAGTGCACTTTAATTTAGTGTTGTTTTGATATGTCATCTTAGTGACATCATGCACAAAAGCGCACTAATAGCTTGTTTTAAAATGTCTCTGCCAATCTTGCACTTTCTGTTTTGGAAATGACATGAATGTTTGTGCCACTGCTTAATAATCGTTAAATAAATACAGTTTTGCTAAATTGACTTAGTTGGGATTTCCCTCTCTGCATGAAAGTTTAAAAGTAGCATATATTAATGAAGTATGAACAAGAATATTTTAATGTAGAAACATAGAATCATCATACTGCTGTGATTATATGCATCAAGTGTTCATTCAAGGCTACGGCAAAACATCGCCATAGATATCGTGTATCGCGATATGGCCCAAAAAATAGAGATATTAATAAAAGGCCATATCGCCCAGCCCTAGGACATACATTGTTTGATTTCCTATTATGCAGCTCATTTTCATTTGACAGTTATTGAAATATCTTGTGTGACATAATGCACTAAAGTGCACTTTGTTTTAAACTATTATAGTGGAGTTCTGTTCAAAAAGTGCACTTTAATTTAGTGCTGTTTTGATATGTCATCTTAGTGACATCATGCACAAAAGCGCACTAATAGCGTGTTTTAAAAATGTCTGACAATCTTGCACTTTCTGTTTTGGAAATGACATGAATGTTTGTGCCACTGCTTGATAATTGTTAAATACAGTTTTGCTAAATTGACTTAGTTGTGATTTCCCTCTCTGCATGAAAGTTTAAAATGAGCATATATTAATGCAGCATGAACAAGAATATTTTAATGTAGACAAATAGAATCATCATAGTGCTGTGATTATATGCATCAAGTGTTCATTCAAGGCTACGGCAAAACATCGCCATAGATATCGTGTATCGCGATATGGCCCAAAAAAAAAGATATTAATAAAAGGCCATATCGCCCAGCCCTAGGACATACATTGTTTGATTTCCTATTATGCAGCTCATTTTCATTTGACAGTTATTGAAAAAGCTTGTGTGACATCATGCACAAAAGTGCACTTTATTTGTTTTAAACTATTATAGTGGCGTTCTGTTCAAAAAGTGCACTTTAATTTAGTGCTGTTTTGATACGTCATCTTAGTGACATCATGCACAAAAGTGCACTAATAGCTTGTTTTAAAATGTCTCTGCCAATCTTGCACTTTCTGTTTTGGAAATGACATGAATGTTTGTGCCACTGCTTGATAATTGTTAAATAAATACAGTTTTGCTAAATTGACTTAGTTGTGATTTCCCTCTCTGCATGAAAGTTTAAAATGAGCATATATTAATGCAGTATGAACAAGAATGTTTTGATGTAGACACATAGAATCATCATACTGCTGGGATTATACGCATCAAGTGTTCATTCAAGGCTACGGCAAAATAACGCGATATACTGTATATCGTGATATGGCCTAAAAATATCGAGATATTAATAAAAGGTCATATCGCCCAGCCCTACTTGCAAAGTAGAAATGCCACGCACCTTTGGTCTCCTTGATGACAATGGCGTTGAGAAGGCCCTTGCCTCGCACCGTGGTCACGATGTCTGATGGAAGCTTCCTCAGCTCATTGCGCAGCAACTTTCCCATCTTCTCCGCGTTTTCTGCCAGCTTCTCCTCCTCCATCACCTGCAAACACAAACAGTTTAAAAAACGAGCATATCACAGATCCTTTGCATTAAAAACAAGCTTGCAGTGCGGGTATGTCGCCCCGTAGAGGGCACCGGCTGTGCAGGAAATTAAAGCAGGAAGTAAATGTTCAAATTAATGTCAACAAGTCTATGAAAATACAGCGGACTTCTGTCTACGGACCCATCCTAACTAGGGATGCACCGAAATGAAAATTTGTGGCCGAAGCCGAATAAAATTTAAACGCTTGGCCGAAGGCCGAATACCGAATAATGAATGCAGTTTTTCATAATTTTTTAAATATTGCATAAATAGCCTAGAATAAATATTTAGACATGTTTTTCAAATAAAGTAATATTTATTGAATATTGACATTTTTTAATATTCCAGTAGCCTTTGCTTTTCAAAAAAAAGCACAACGTTTTTCATTTATATTAGGCCTTCAAACAAAACATGCATTCCAAAAAAAATAAAGTGCATTAAAGTGGATAAACCCACAACAAATGAATTATTGTCCTTTTGGCAAAAGTCTGCTTAGCCACAGTAGATATGCTAATAATGTAAACAGAAGGCTCAAGTAAATCTCAATTAAGTGTGTGCTTGTAACCTCTTACACTTATACAGGTAGCCTACACAACAGGCTAATAATGTAAACAGAGGCCCCACTAAATCTCAATAAGTGTGTGCTTGTAACCTCATACACTTATACAGGTACACAACATATCCCAACTTCACCACGTCACTGCACGTTGGTTGATTGCATCACCGCGTCAAAATATTGCGTCACACGCCACTATTCGGCCTTGTTTTTAACTCATTCCACCGAAGGCCGAATGTGGATTTTTTTCCCATATTCGGTTACCGATTAATCGGTGCATCCCTAATCCTAACACAAACTTTTCAATCTACGAGCCACAGACCGAATGTTTGTGCCGACCTCTTTGTCAGGTCGCTCTTGAAAAAGAGATTATAATCTCAATGAGTCTTGACCTGGTTAAATCAAGGAAATTGATAAGAGTGATTGAGTGAATAAAAATACGCTTTGGTTAGGGTAGTCCCGATACCGGTATCAAAAGTTATTTCCATACTTTTTTAAATACAAACCACGTTTCCATATGAGTTGGGAAATTGTGTTATGTGTAAATATAAACGGAATCCAATGATTTGCAAATAATGTTCAACCCATTTTCAATTGAATGCACTACAAAGACAAGATATTTGATGTTCAAACTCGTAAACATTTTTTTTTTTTTTTGCAAATAATAATTAACTTAGAATTTCATGGCTGCAACACGTGCCAAAGTAGTTGGGAAAGGGCATGTTCACCACTGTGTTACATCACCTTTTCTTTTAACAACACTCAAACATTTGGGAACTGAGGAAACTAATTGTTGAAGCTTTGCAAGTGGAATTCTTTCCCATTCTTGTTTTATGTAGAGCTTCAGTCGTTCACCAGTCCGGGGTCTCAGCTATCGTATTTTACGCTTCACACATTTTCGATGGGAGACCGGTCTGGACTGCAGGCGGGCCAGGAAAGTACCTGCACTCTTTTTTTATGAAGTCACACTGTTGTAACACTTGTCTTGCTGAAATAAGCAGGGGCGTCCATGATAACGTTGCTTGGATGACAACATATGTTGCTCCAAAACCTGTATGTACCTTTCAGCATTAATAGTGCCTTGACAGATGTGTAAGTTACCCATGCCTTGGGCACTAATACACCCCCATACCATCACAGATGCTGGCTTTTGAACTTTGCGCCTATAACAATCCGAATGGTTATTTTCCTCTTTGTTCTGGAGGACACCACGTCCTCTTTTTCCAAATATAATTTGAAATGTGGACTCGTCAGACCACAGAACACCTTTCCACTTTGCATCAGTCCATCTTAGGTGAGCTCGGGCACAGCCAAGCCGGCGGCGTTTTAGGATATTGTTGATTATTGGGTTTGGCTAGTAGAGTTCTAACTTGCACTTACAGGTGTAGCGACCAACTGTAGTTACTGAGTGGTTTTTTTAAGTGTTCCTGAGCCCATGTGTGATATCCATTACCCACTGATGTTGGTTTTAGATGCAGTACCGCCTGAGGGATCAAAAATCCGTAATATCATCGCTTACGTGCGGTGACTTCTCCAGATTCTCTGAACTTTTTGATGATTTTACAGACAGTAGATGGTAAAATCCCTAAACTTGCAATAGCTCGTTGAGAAATGTTGTCCTAACAATCTGTATTTTTTGGAGAACTAAACTGATGGTGGTGATGTGGTTTTCGGTCAAGGATTTTTTGAGGGATTGTTTGTGCAAAGTTCCAAAGTGTGTGACAATCTTTGGTACTTTAACTTGGTACTCCCAAAATTGCATCTAATAGTCTTTAAATCCTTCTAAAAAGATGCTGATGCGGCCATCATTATAGTAAACTGTAGTTTAATAGTGTTACCATAAATTGTAAATGAAGGGTACACTCACATATGATTATTTCATAAGCCATTTTTTGTGTTTTTGGGGATCATTACTTACTGTGCCTTGTATATACATTTTTTTTTTTTTTTTTTTAAGTACCATGTGACTTGTTGAAGGGTGGACTAGCAGAGTAAGACTTTCATTGTACGGCAAACTGTCTGTTTAACCGTGCATATGACAATAAACAATCTTGAATCTTGATATTGCACAAAGTTGGCCGCAGGGACACACATTAGTGCTGTGTGAGTAAACGTGGGGATCAATACTGACCTGGAGGGCGGCGATGGCCACTCGACACGCGATGGGGTTACCTCCGTACGTGGACCCGTGCTCCCCGGGCTTGATGGTCAGCATGATCTCATCGTCACACAACACGGCAGACACCTGCCACACAGGGAAGTTGCACGACCGCAAAAAAATCAATTTTCTTTTCAATCAACAACATGAAAAAATGAAGACACGCGGCAGCATTAACTTACGGGGTAAACTCCTCCCGAAAGAGCCTTTCCCAAGATGACTACATCTGGACGCACCTGCTCGTGGTCCACAGCCAGACGCCGCCCCGTGCGGGCCAGGCCTGTCTGGACCTCGTCGGCAATCCACAGCACCTGATGACAGTTTTTACAGATTGAAAATACGCAAATGTACCATGGGATTCCCTCCT
Source organism: Nerophis ophidion (assembly GCF_033978795.1). Taxonomy (NCBI): domain Eukaryota; kingdom Metazoa; phylum Chordata; class Actinopteri; order Syngnathiformes; family Syngnathidae; genus Nerophis; species Nerophis ophidion. Next base: position 7,711,665 of record NC_084618.1, on the reverse strand, counting down.
CTCCACAAAGCATGCGTGTTTGCTTTGATATATTTAGTACAATAACGACACTACAAGCCACCCAATGAAAGTTACTGTGAGCCAACATAAGCTTTGGTTAAGGGTGACAAAACAAGTAATTGCTAATAATGGATGACATTGTCTAATTTGCATAATTGAATGCCCCCGGAGTAAAGAAATGAGCAACAAATGTGAAAAGCAAAACACGTTTCCAGTGAATGTTGGACTCCGCCAAGGCTGTCCTTTGTCACCGATTCTGTTCATAACTTTTATGGACAGAATTTCTAGGCGCAGCCAAGGCGTTGAGGGGATCCGGTTTGGTGGCCACGGGATTAGATCTCTGCTTTTTGCAGAGGATGTAGTCCTGATGGCTTCATCTGGCCGGGATCTTCAGCTCTCGCTGGATCGGTTCGCAGCCGAGTGTGAAGCGACCGGAATGAGAATCAGCACCTCCAAGTCCGAGTCCATGGTTCTCGCTCGGAAAAGGGTGGAGTGCCATCTCCGGGTTGGGGAGGAGACCCTGCCCCAAGTGGAGGAGTTCAAGTACCTAGGAGTCTTGTTCACGAGTGAGGGAAGAGTGGATCGTGAGATCAACAGGCGGATCGGTGCGGCGTCTACAGTAATGCGGACGTTGTACCGATCCGTTGTGGTGAAGAAGGAGCTGAGCCGGAAGGCAAAGCTCTCAATTTACAGGTCGATCTACGTTCCCATCCTCACCTATGGTCATGAGCTCTGGGTCATGACCGAAAGGATAAGATCACGGGTACAAGCGGCCGAAATGAGTTTCCTCCGCCGGGTGGCGGGTCTCTCCCTTAGAGATAGGGTGAGAAGCTCTGCCATCCGGGAGGAGCTCAACGTAAAGCCGCTGCTCCTCCAAATCGAGAGGAGCCAGATGAGGTGGTTCGGGCATCTGGTCAGGATGCCACCCGAACGCCTCCCTAGGGAGGTGTTTAGGGCACGTCCAAGGAAGACCCAGGACACGTTGGGAAGATTATGTCTCCCGGCTGGCCTGGGAACGCCTCGGGATCCCCCGGGAAGAGCTGGACGAAGTGGCTGGGGAGAGGGAAGTCTGGGCTTCCCTGCTTAGGCTGCTGCCCCCGCGACCCGACCTCGGATAAGCGTAAGATGATGGATGGATGTTTAGATACACAAATGAACACGGTCGCTTCTTTGTGTGTTGTTAATGTCAGAAGCAAAATGGAGTGGGGGGGGGGGATGAGAACAGCACTTTGTTTGCTGAGAAAAGCGATGCTTTCGGCTCAATCCAAACACACGCCCTTCCCCCTTGCTTTAGCCCTTTGCGCGTTTACGTCAATTGTGTGGTGTCCAAATTCTCCATCATGTAACGGGGTGAGTGCCGTACAGCGCTCCAAATGAAGTGACTTCGGGGACCTCTCTAGGATATCGAAGGAGAGGAGACATTTCCAACATTGCAATATGTCTGCTAAAAACGATGGACAAAAACAGAGAGAAACCTATAAAAAGTAAAGAATATGCTTACCGTATTTTTCAGACTATAAGTCGCAGCGACTTGTGTGGAATTATTAACACATTACCGTAAAAAAAAAAAAAATCGCAGAAGAGACGAAGAAAATGTCAGCAATCGTCACACACACGTCAACCAATAAGAATTCTTCGGGGGAGGGTCATGGCAGAAGTGCATTGTGGGTCATAAAACGCTAACTGCTATATGCTACTGCCGTAGCTATTAAAATGGATCATTTCATCGTTGGCGGTAATTTATAAAAACTGAGAAGGGCTGAACAAAAATGGCACCGAAAAGGAAATCATGTACTGCAGATTACAAGCTGGACGTAGTGAAATATGCAGCAGAAAACGACAAGAGGAAGCGGCGCATACCTTTGGAGTTGGCAGAGTTGTTTAGAAGCGACATCGAGGAAGAAGATTTCATCGGAATTATCGATTAGAAGTGACAGATTGTTTGGTAAACTTATAGCATGTTCCATAAGTTATAGTTATTTGAATGATTCTTACCATAATATGTTACGTTAACATAGCAGGCACCTTCTCAGTTGGTTATTTATGCCTCATATAACGTACACTTATTCAGCTTGTTGGTCACTATTCTTTATTTATTTTAAATTGCCTTTCAAATGTCTATTCTTGGTGTTGGATTTTATCAATTAAAATGTCCCCCAAAAATGCGACTTAAACTCCAGTGCGACGTATTTATGTTTTTTCCTTCTTTATTATGCATTTTCGGCCGGTGCGACTTATACTCCGAAAAATACAGTAATTGTTGATTTTTCATATTTCCAACATTGCACTACGCCTGCTAAAAACGATGGCAGAAAACACAGAGAAAACTACAAAATGTAAGAAATATGCTTAATTATTGAGTCTTCATATTGACACTCATGGTTTTGTTCAGATGTTCATCCGTTGCTGTTCCACGTAAATATTTTAGAATTTTTAACACTTATTTGGAACATCCCACATTATGTGGGTTCTACCGAGGATGTCGTAGCGGCTTTTAAGCAGCCTTTTGAGACACTTGTGACTTAGTACTACATAAACAAACATAGATTGATGATTGAATTACATTTCACGTAATGTGTTTTATAAATGCAGAAACGTGGCCACAATATCCACATTTTCAATGGTTTGTTAATTATGTTTTCTCTGCTGCTTACAACAAGCCAGCACTGCGGTTGAAGCTACCGTAGTTTATTGCTTCTGAACAACGCCTTCCTTGTTTTCTGCCTCATCGGTAAGGCAACAACGCGATACATGAATTTATTTACATGGACATGGACTTAAACAAGTTGAAAAACTTATTCGGGTGTTACCATTTAGTGGTCAATTGTACGGAATATGTACTGTGCAATCTACTAATAAAAGTTTCAATCAATCAATCAAACATTTTTGTGAAATGTATGTACATTACATTCACTCTTTTCCATCTTCTTGTCTCTGGAAACACACGAGAGATCAACGTGCAACGGCCTTTTCTCCCCCCCAAAGAGTACACACGCTTTAGAAACGACAACAAAAGAAGCCCAAGCAAATTGGAACATCCCGTGCGTCATCATTGTCACAAAGTAAACAAACATTTGTCGCTTCTGCTTTGTGTCACTGCCTGTAAACGGTGAGCGACATATGAAAATACCTAGGGACGTATTTTTAACACTTTGACATTGGACTACATTCTAAAACCAAGGTGGAGGGTTAAGACGAAGGAGGTCTGTTGATGGGCTTATATTGCTTTGCGAAACTTCTCCCTAGCGAGTAGCGAGGCTCTCCTTCTGTGCTTCCTGTGTGTGTACATACAGGTTTTGGAACAACATATGCTGCCATCCAAGTGCCGTCTTTTTCATGGACGCCCCTGCTTATTTCAGCAAGACAATGCCAAGCCACATTCAGCACGTGTTACAACAGCGTGGCTTCGTAAAAAAAATTAAAAAAAAGAGTGCGGGACTTTCGTGGCCCGCCTACAGTCCAGACCTGTCTCCCATCGAAAATGTGTGGCGCATTATGAAGCGAAACAAAGATTGTGAGTGACTTAAAAAAAAAAAAAAAAAGGGCCGCCTTACTGCTTTCATTTAATTCTACTGTTAAATAAATGCACTCGGGTGCTGAAAGCCAGTGGTCCCCAACCTTTTTTTTATCCGCGGACCGGTCAACGCTTAATCTGTCCCGCGGGCCGGGGGGGTCCTTTTTTTTGTGTTTTTTCTTCTTTGTCATGAAAAAGGGAGGTTTTTGTCATGAAAAGGGGAGGTTTTTGTCATTGGTGCACTAATTGTAAGTGTATATTGTGTTTTTTATGTTGATTTAATTAAAAAAATATAAATAAAAAAAATGTTTTGTTTTTTTATAAAAAATTCTTTATAAAAAATTCTTCTACCAGGCCGCGGCCCAGTGGTTGGGGACCACTGCTGAAAGCGATGCACGGAGTGAGACCTATTTCTCCGAGTTTGAAGTGCGAGACAAAGACACGCGAAGCGCAACAAATCTAATTGGCCAACATGTCTGTCACTCAAATGCCAATGCGGGAAGAGCTAGACGAAGTGGCTGGGGAGAGGGAAGTCTGGGTTTCCCTGCTTAGGCTGTTGCCCCCGCGACCCGACCTCGGATAAGCGGAAGATGATGGATGGAGGGGGGGAAAAAAAAACAACCTCAGCCTCTTGCGATTACGTTATCGCACTAAAACCTCAATGTCGATTAATCATGCAGCCTTAGTGTCTAATTATTTTGAAATAAAACTTGGTTAAAATATTTCAGCGTGTGTATAATCAAGCACACTCAGCAATTCTGTGATAATGACAGCTGTGATCATTTTGGTCCCAATAACCGCGATATGAAATTTTACATTCCTACACAGAGCCCTTCTGCTGTGTCCTCTTATTCTCTGGCAGACCAGGTGCGTACAAGGCGTGTTGAGAAGTGGAGCTACGATGCCATCTGCTGTGTAGAGTTGGAAAAACAAGCTACATTCACAGACAGTCCCATTATGATGTGTTTATGAGTATGAACAGCTAGCACCTGCTTTATTATCACAAATAAATTAATTCAATCTTAACAAATGTAGTTTATTTTTACAATTACAACTAAAAAGGGTTCCCTGTGTGCCTTTTTAGGACCCCTTTATTCATATTTTTTCAAATTAAGTAAGGAATGTTGATGTGCGTTTTTAATATAACTTTTTTTAATACTCACATAAAATACCAATAAAATCACTCACATTGTGTCGACTGCAAAGCTCTCTGACTTTGGTCAGGTAGCCCTCGTCAGGCACCACTACCCCAGCCTCGCCCTGGATGGGCTCCACCATGAAGGCTGCGACGTGTGGGTCCTGAAGGGCTTGCTGCACCAGAGAGAAAACAGGTCAAGCTAAGGCCATGTCACAAACAGTTTCAAAAACACATATTTGGGGTAAAAACATTCTCCATCCACACAAGTGGTTTCAAAACTGTCTATGTCTTCACACAAAGGCATACATACACATTTTGTCCAATCAGAAGCCTGAAAAAAGCAGCAATAGCTAACTTGGTGGAATTAGACCTCCTATTATGTTTATTTTGACCGCCTTTAGATGTAAAAATGTACATTATCTTTAAAACCATCCTGCAACTACACAGAGCCCTGGGAACATTATTAAAGAGGAAATGCTGCTGAAACCCAACACTAAGCAACATGGTGATGTACAAACCTAGTTTCCATATGAGAAGGGAAATTGTGTTAGATGTAAATATAAACAGAATACAATGATTTGCAAATCTTTTTCAACCCATATTCAGTTGAATATGCTACAAAGACAACATAGTTGATGTTCAAACTGATGAACATTTTTGTTGTTGTTGCAAATAATCATTAACTTTAGAATTTGATGCCAGCAACACGTGACAAAGAAGTTAGGAAAGGTGGCAATAAATACTGATAGAGTTGAGGAATGCTCATCCAACACTTATTTGGAACATCCCACAGGTGTGCAGGCTAATTGGGAACAGGTGGGTGCCATGATTGGGTATAAAAACAGCTTCCCAAAAAATGCTCAGTCTTTCACAAGAAAGGATGGGGTGAGGTACACCCCTTTGTCCACAACTGCATGAACAAATAGTCAAACAGTTTAAGACCAACGTTTCTCAAAGTGCAATTGCAATAAATTTAGGGATTTCAACATCTACAGTCCATAATATCATCAAAAGGTTCAGAGATTCTGGAGAAATCACTCTACATAAGCGGCATAGCCGGAAGCCAACACTGAATGACCGTGACCTTCGATCCCTCAGACGGCACTGTATCAAAAACCGACATCAATCTCTAAAGGATATCACCACATGGGCTCAGGAACACTTCAGAAAACCACTGTCACTAAATACAGTGGTCGCTACATCTGTAAGTGCAAGTTAAAGCTCTACTATGCAAAGCGAAAGCCATTTATCAACAACATCCAGAAACACCGCCAGCTTCTCTGGGCCCGAGATCATCTAAGATGGACTGATGCAAAGTGGAAAAGTGTTCTGTGGTCTGACCAGTCCACATTTCAAATTGTTTATGGAAATATTCAACATCGTGTCATCCGGACCAAAGGGGAAGCGAACAATCCAGACTGTTATTGACGCAAAGTTCAAAAGCCAGCATCTGTGATGGTATGGGGGTGCATTAGTTCCCAAGGCATGGGTAACTTACACATCTGTGAAGGCACCATTAATGCTGAAATGTACATACAGGTTTTGGAACAACATATGCTGCCATCTAAGTGCCGTCTTTTTCATGGACGCCTCTGCTTATTTCAGCAAGACAATGCCAAGCCACATTCAGCAGATGTTACAACAGCGTGGCTTCGTAAAAAAAAAAAAGAGTGCGGGACTTTCGTGGCCCGCCTACAGTCCAGACCTGTCTCCCATCAAAAATGTGTGGCGCGTTATGAAGCGAAAATACGACAGCGGAAACCCTGGACTGTTGAACGAATGAAGCTCCACATAAAACAAGAATGGGAAAGAATTACACTTTCAAAGCTTCAACAATTTGTTTCCTCAGTTCCCAAACGTTTGAGTGTTGTTAAAAAAAAAAAGGTGATGTAATACACTGGTGAACATGCCCTTTCCCAACTACTTTGGCACATGTTGCAGCCATGAAATTTAAGTTAATTTTTTGCACAAAAAAAAAATATAAAGTTTGAGTTTAAACATCAAATATCTTATCTTTATAGTGCATTCAATTGAATATGGGTTCAAAATGATTAACAAATCATTGTATTCCGTTTATATTTACATTTCACACAATTTCCCAACTCATATGGAAACGGGGTTTGTATTACATGTGCAGTGAGTGAAGTGTCCATTATTTCTCGAATCAGCCACACTAAAAAGCCAGGGAAACCCTTATGCGTGTTTTAAGTGCCTGTATATAAAAAGGCACACAGACATGCGTGTCCCGCTGCAAAACTGTCATGGAACTACAAAACATTTAATCATGGATATAGTACAAATGTGTAAGGAAGTGTACCGTATTTCCTTGAATTGCCGCCAGGGGGCTAATTAATTTAAAACCTCTTCTCACTCCTGCGCTTACCAAAGGCATGCGGTAAAAGTAGGCATGTGCTAATCAGTTTAAAACCTCTTCTCACTCCGGCACTTACCAAAGGCATGCAGTAAAAATTTGAGTGTGATGTAAGCTTGGACCTTAAATCCTACTGAATAGCTTTTAATCTTCTTCCCTTTATGCGATTTCAAATTACCGGTATTGAAATCAGCCTCCTTCATTTTGAAAATGATGACAGGGGAAGTGTCACTCGTGACGTCACGAGTTTGACCAGGCGGTAATACTAAGCATGTGCGAATTATTTTGCGAAGCGGCAGTTAGTCAAGGCAGGCGCATACTAAAAGCCCATCGGCAATTCAAGGAAATACGGTATATTGTCTTTAACATCAGTACACACAAAGTGGATGCTACATTGTTGTTGTTTTTTTAGTTGCTTGGTCGCTTTTTACGCAAGAGCACGGTCTCGCCCGGCTCCGTCTTCCTCTTCTGTCTACCTGTAAGGTTTGATCTTGAATGGGATTATGCTGAAAATTTTAAATTTCCCTTCGGGGATTAATAAAGTATTTCTGATTCTGAAAACGGAAGCAAAACACGCAAGTTACCTTCATGATTTGTTGTTAAACAAGGACTAAAAAACACAAGATAATATTTCACCTTTCTTATGACGCAGAGCAAAAAAGTCTTGCTGGTCAAACTTGTCCCATCAGCTGCAGGTTCGACAGCGATTATATCCAAAATATTATAAAAAGGCCAGTAAATGATGTATATATTTGCAAACGTTTTGAAGTGGGAAAGGGGTGGGATCAAATAAGCTTTGCTTCTTTCCACTCCTTTTTGAACACGATGTAAAGTGAATGATATGAAATTGTGTAATGTATTACGCTGTAAGTGTGTTCATGTTCGAAATAAACTAAAGAAAGAAATAAAGAAAGAAAGAGCTTACCGTCATTTGCGCCGGCGGAAATGTCGTAAAGCCTGTTTTGATGTGTCTTTGTTATTAACGTTGAGTGAAAAGAGCAGCATGTTTACATTCACACATACATTAATTCTTCTTAAAGTGTGTTTAAAGCCAGTAAGGCAGTGTTGTTGAGTTTGGAAATGACAGCGCACAACAGTGACGTCGTCACAAGTCTCCGTTTGTGCCGTGTACACGCATACGCTGAGTTGAGAGTTTGGGAACTCTGCACTTTAAAAAGTATGTGTCTGCGTGTGGACAAGAGGCCTAAACGCAGAGATAAGTACGCGTTTATCAAGTATCTGTGTTCGTGTGGACATGGCCTAAGATAACACGGTCAATAGGGTCCTGTTTACATGCTTTGTCAGTTTGTGGTCAGCAGGTTTGAGGAGATCATGTATTGTGAAACAAGCACTGTTTAAGATGATAAAATACACAGAAAAAGACAGCCGGTCGTTGAGCAAGACTGCGACGCCTTTGGATTTAGAGTAAGAGTAAACATTGGTTCGGTCTAGAGCTGCTATCATCCATTACCATATTAATTCCACAGATTAGACTTTACTCTTAGGTGCAAAAGCCTGCCTCTTGGTTACAGTCCGACAATTTGGCCGTCACTTATACAACAGGCTAATGGTTATACAAGTTGTCATGGTGTGAAAACAACAGCACCTCCAGTGCTGGAATGTCATTGAACGGAACCAGCTCAAAGCCCGGCATTAAGGGGCCAAACCCTTCGTAGCAAGTGGGGTCGGTGGAGCTGGAGATGGCTGCCAAGGTACGACCCCAAAAGTTCCCAGCTGGTACAAATAAACACAGAACAGTTAGTGTTTCACAGCCAATAAAAGCGAACCCCTGGTAAAGCTTCTCACCTGCAAAGACGATCTTGGCTTTGTCTTGCGGGGTACCCTTCACGTTGTAAGCCCATTTACGAGCCAGCTTACAGGCCGTCTCGCCACCTTCCACACCTACAGAAAAAACACCGGTGATCATGGCAAAGATATGATTTGAGCGAGGGCTGCTTGTTCCTTACCGGTGTTCATGGGTAGGACTTTGTCGTAACCAAACATGTTGGTGACGAACTCCTCGTACTCCCCCAGGATGTCGTTGTAAAAGGCTCTGGAGGTCAGGGTGAGCTTGGAGGCCTGGGCGTTGAGGGCAGCAATGATCTTGGGGTGGCAGTGGCCCTGGTTGACGGCACTGTAGGCGCTGAGGAAGTCAAAGTAGCGGTTGCCTTCCACGTCCCACACAAAGATGCCTAAGGATAAGTGGATGAGTGTACTCGATTAGACTCGATCTTCTGCTACCATGTTTTGGTTAAAAACTGTAAAAGGAACAGAACACGAAAGTTTGATCATATTACGCCTATACTGGCTCACCAGCACTGGCTTCCTGTGCACTTAAGATGTGACTTTAAGGTTTTACTACTTACGTATAAAATACTACACGGTCTAGCTCCAGCCTATCTTGCCGATTGTATTGTACCATATGTCCCGGCAAGAAATCTGCGTTCAAAGGACTCCGGCTTATTAGTGATTCCCAAAGCCCAAAAAAAGTCTGCGGGCTATAGAGCGTTTTCATTTCGGGCTCCAGTTCTCTGGAATGCCCTCCCGGTAACAGTTTGAGATGCCACCTCAGTAGAAGCATTTAAGTCTCACCTTAAAACTCATTTGTATACTCTAGCCTTTAAATAGACTCCCTTTTGAGACCAGTTGATCTGCAGTTTCTTTTCTTTTTCTTCTATGTCCCACTCTCCCTTGTGGAGGCGGTCCGGTCCGATCCGGTGGCCATGTCCTGCTTGCCTGTGTATTGGCTGGGGACATCTCTGCGCTGCTGATCCGCCTCCGCTTGAGATGGTTTCCTGCTGGCTCCGCTGTGAACGGGACTCTCGCTGCTGTGTTGGATCCGCTTTGGACTGGACTCTCGCGACTGTGTTGGATCCATTATGGATTGAACTTTCACAGTATCATGTTAGACCCGCTCGACATCCATTGCTTTCCTCTCTCCAAGGTTCTCATAGTCATCATTGTCACTGACGTCCCACTGGGTGTGAGTTTTCCTTGCCCTTATGTGGGCCTACCGAGGATGTCGTAGTGGTTTGTGCAGCCCTTTGAGACACTAGTGATTTAGGGCTATATAAGTAAACATTGTTTGATTGATTGATTGATTGATTCGGGTTCCAGTACTCTAGAATGCCCTCCCGGTAACAGTTCGAGATGCCACCTCAGTAGAAGCATTTAAGTCTCACCTTAAAACTCATTTGTATACTCTAGCCTTTAAATAGACTCCCTTTTTAGACCAGTTGATCTGCCGTTTCTTTTCTTTTTCTCCGATGTCCCACTCTCCCTTGTGGAGGGGGTCCGGTCCGATCTGGTGGCCATGGATGACGTACTGGCTGTCCAGAGTCGGGACCCAGGATGGACCGCTTGCCTGTGTATCGGCTTGGGACATCCCTGCGCTGCTGATCCGTCTCCGCTTGGGATGGTTTCCTGCTGGCTCCACTGTGAACGGGACTCTCGCTGCTGTGTTGGATCCATTATGGATTGAACTTTCACAGTATCATGTTAGACCCGCTCGACATCCATTGCTTTCCTCTCTCCAAGGTTCTCATAGTCATCATTGTCACCGACGTCCCACTGGGTGTGAGTTTTCCTTGCCCTTATGTGGGCCTACCGAGGATGTCGTAGTGGTTTGTGCAGCCCTTTGAGACACTAGTGATTTAGGGCTATATAAGTAAACATTGTTTGATTGATTGATTGATTCGGGTTCCAGTACTCTAGAATGCCCTCCCGGTAACAGTTCGAGATGCCACCTCAGTAGAAGCATTTAAGTCTCACCTTAAAACTCATTTGTATACTCTAGCCTTTAAATAGACTCCCTTTTTAGACCAGTTGATCTGCCGTTTCTTTTCTTTATCTCGTATGTCCCACTCTCCCTTGTGGAGGCGGTCCGGTCCTATCCGGTGGCCATGGATGCCGTACTGGCTGTCCAGAGTCGGGACCCAGGATGGACCGCTTGCCTGTGTATCGGCTTGGGACATCCCTGCGCTGCTGATCCGTCTCTGCTTGGGATGGTTTCCTGCTGGCTCCACTGTGAACGGGACTCTCGCTGCTGTGTTGGATCCATTATGGATTGAACTTTCACAGTATCATGTTAGACCCGCTCGACATCCATTGCTTTCCTCCTCTCCAAGGTTCTCATAGTCATCATTGTCACCGACGTCCCACTGGGTGGGAGTTTTCCTTGCCCTTATGTGGGCCTACCGAGGATGTCGTAGTGGTTTGTGCAGCCCTTTGAGACACTAGTGATTTAGGGCTATATAAGTAAACATTGATTGATTGATTGTTACTGATGTCATCATGATATTTGTTAATACCGGACTTTTCGGACTATAAGTCGCAGTTTTTTTTCGTAGTTTGGCCAGGGGTGCGACTTACACTCAGGAGTGACTTATGTGTGAAATTATCAACACATTACCGTAAAATATCAAAAAATATTATTTAGCTCAATCACGTAAGAGACTAGACGTATACGATTTCATCGGATTTAGCGATTAGGAGTGACGGATTGTTTGGAAAACGTATAGCATGTTCTATATGTTATAGTTATTTGAATGACTCTTACCATAATATGTTACGTTAACATACCAGGCACCTTCTCAGTTGGTTATTTATGTGTCATATAACGTACACTTATTCATCCTGTTGTTCACTATTCTTTATTTATTTTAAATTGGGACGGCGGGGCCGTGCGCAACCCGAGGGTCCCTGGTTCAATCCCCACCTAGTACCAACCTCGTCACGTCCGTTGTGTCCTTGAGCAAGACGCTTCACCCTTGCTCCTGATGGGTGCTGGTTAGCGCCTTGCATGGCAGCTCCCTCCCCCAGTGTGTGAAAATGGGTGAATGTGAAGATATTGTGTCAAAGCGCTTTGAGTACCCTGAAGGTAAAAAAAAATCCCTCTGGCAGCAGAGCAAGGGATCAAGGACATTAAGGTTCTTTTGGAAGCCAAGTCATAGACCGCCATCAGTATCAGTAAACAACTCCTCATTCAAGTACAACCCATTTACCATTTAAAAATGTCCTTTCAAATGTGTATTCTTGGTAGAGCTGGGCGATATTGCCTTTTTTTAATATCGTGATATTTTTAGGCCATATCGCGATATATATTACAATATTTTGCCTTGGCCTTGAATGAACACTTGATGCATATAATCACAGCAATATGATGATTATATGTGTCTACTAGAAATGCGCGGATAGGCAATTATAACATCCGCAACCGCATCACCAAAGTCTTCATCCACCCGCCGTCCACCCGAACTAACATTTTATCAGGACCGTACCCGCCCGCTGAAATACATCAGAGGTCGGCCGCCTTTACCACTCACAGAGATATTCAAACCTGTTTCACAGAGTATCGAAGACAATTGGAGCCACAAACGTTCTCGCGATTATCCATTAGCGATCATCCTGATGACAAGAATATGGGCGTGCTGTGAAGCTATTGCCTTAGACACCTTCAACAACATGTACGAACCGATTGTTGGTCCAGGAAAATGTGTGCAGTTTCCGCAATTACACGTACAAGATTGAAAGGCATACTGGGTGATACAGAGTACACTAATGGTTGTGATATAAACAACTTTAACACTTACCAATATGCGCCACGCTGTGAAGCCACACGATACAAGATTGACAAACATTTCGGGAGAACATCCTCACAGTAACACAACATAAACGCAACACAACAAATACCCAGAATCCTTTGTATTTGATACACTTCCTGAATATATTCTACACCCCCGCGCCCCCAACCCCGCCCACCTTACCGACACACGGTAATAAAAATGAGCTGGATAATAGGAAATCAAATAGTATTTGTCCTTCACTATGTGGTATGTTACTAAGGTTATGAAATTCTCTTCATTCTCTAGCGAGTGACTTTTCAAATGATGCTACATTTACACAATAATGCTACTTTTTATAGCATCGCATTTTCCCCACACTTGACAAATTACGGTTGTCTGTTCGACATATTCCCACTTGAAGCCGAACCACCGCCAGACGATGGAAACCCTGCTGTTTTTATTGGGAATTAATTTATTCCTTCATTTGTTACGAGATTCGCACCTTCTTTCTCTCGCAACAACCCGCTAGCATCACAGCTAACGTTAGCCACGCCGCTACCTCTCTGCTCTACGAGGGTGGACACGTATATGACGTACTAAGGAATGTGCGCCTGCTTGTCTGTGAGGAGAGACGGGAAAGCGTGAGAAGGGCTTGAATGCCCGCAGCTAAAAACAACTGCGTCAGAAGGTACACTCGAACATTATAATATAGTCATTTTCTGTATCGCACAGAGACAAAGCAGCGATATATAGTATATATTGATATATTGCCCAGCCCTAATTCATGGTGTTGGGTTTTATCAAATAAATTTCCCCAAAAAATGTGACTTAAACTCCGGTGAGACTATGTTTTTTTTTTCCTTCTTTATTACGCATTTTCGGCAGGTGGGCCTTATACTCCGGAGCGCCTTATACTCTGAAAAATACGGTAAATAGGCTAATAAAAAGGCAAAAAAAACATTATACATATATTTAGGAAAAATACTTCATTCATATCAACATTACAGTTTTTCATTATGTCTTTTTGGTCTATTTTTCAAGAGCTATGTTCCACAAACAACCCCTTGGCTTTGAACATTGTTGCCTTACTTCAGTGGTGCCCACACTTTTTCTGCAGGCGAGCTACTTTTCAATTGACCAACTCGAGGGGATCTACCTCATTTATATATATCATTTATATTTATTTATTTATGAAAGAGACATTTTTGTAAACAAGTTAAATGTGTTTAATGATAATACAAGCATGTGTAACACATATAGATGTCTTTCTTTCACAAAGACAAGAATATAAATTGGTGTATTACCTGATTCTGATGACTTGCATTGATTGGAATCAGACAGTAATGATGATAACGCCCACATTTTCAAATGGAGGAGAAAAAAAGTTGTCCTTTCTGTACAATACCACATGAAAGTGGTTGGTTTTTGGCATCTAATTCATCCAGCTTCCATACACTTTACAAGAAAAACATTGGCGGCAAATTCCGTAGCTTGCTTGATTGACATTCACGGCACCCGAGGGTCTTGTGAGATGACGCTGGCTGGCTGCTGCCAGTTCATTATTATGAAAACATGACAGAGAGGAAGGCGAGAAACACTTTTTATTTCAACAGACTTTCGCGCCGTCCTTTCCGTCAAAACTCTAAAGGCCGACTGCACATTTCCTATCTTCACAATAAAAGCCCTGCTTCATGCTGCCTGCGCTAACAAAATAAGAGTCTCGGAAAGCTGGCGTGCACAAGCGATGTGCACGCCAGCTTTCTGAGGGATCGCTTGTGCGCGCCAGTTTTCCGAGACTCTGTATTTAGTTAGCGCAGGCAGCATGAAGCAGGGCTTTTATTGTGAAGATAGGAAATGTGCAGTCGGCCTTTAGAGTTTTGACGGAAGGTACGGCGCGAGAGTCTGTTGAAATAAAAAGTGTTTCTCGCCTTCCTCTCGGTCATATTTTCATAATAATGATCTTGCAGCAGCCAGCGTCATCTCACAAGACCCTCCGGTACCGTGAATGTCATTTAAGTGACGTCTTGGTGAAGATTGATGATCACTCATTTTTAGGTCTATTTTTTTTTAAAAGCCTGGCTGGAGATCGACTGACACACCCCCCGCGGTCGACTGGTAGCTCGCGATCGACGTAATGGGCACCCATGCCTTACATATTTCACCAGGAAGGCAAAGTGTTGCTAAACAACATCCAGCCCCACTGTAGCAAGGATCTAAAATGTTAACGGGTCAAAATTTGGAATTTTACATGAAACATTACAGCAAAATAAGTGTGTTTTTGGTTTTATTTTCATTTTTTTGTGTGTACACCCTTCCATGAGGGTATTATATGGATAGATAGATGGTACTTTATTGATTCCTTCAGAAGAGTTCCTTCAGGAAAATTAAAATTCCAGCAGCAGTATACAGAGTTGAGATCAATTTAAAAAAGTAAAAAGCATATAATGTAAGTATTGTCTAAAGGCCAACATTTTAATGACTGAAATAACTAGAAATATAGGAGAAAGTAGGGCTGGGTGTGGGTTTGTATCTGTGCGATGTAAAAAAAAAGGCTCTTTTGTGAGTATTCGAGATATGATCTCACAAATGCTTTCAGCTGCGAGCATTACACTGCAGGCTTTTCTCACTCTCTTAGTCTCACCTTCTCAGAGAGACATAAAACAAGCGCACCTTGTTACATACTGACACGTGTTCAACGTCATACGACCTTGGAGCAGAGGTAGCGGCATGGGTAAAATTAGCGATAGCAGGTGGTGCGAGCGGGGCAATGTCAGTGGTAATACGAGAGAGAAAGATGCAAATCTGGTAACAAATGGAGGAATAATTAATTCCCAAGAAAAACAGCACAAGATCCATCGTCTGGCTGTGGTTTGGTTTCAAGACAGAAGATGTTGAACAGAAAACAGTAATATGTAAAGTATGCAGCAAAAGTGTTGCCACAAAAAGTAGCAGCACTACTAATTTGTAGCATCATTTGAACAGTCACCCGCTAGAGAATAAGGACTGCTTGAAACTCCGCATGTCAACATCTCGGCGGCTGCCACACCCAACAAAATACCTAAGCAATCAACACTGACCCAATTGAGCCTGGCGTCTTCCATTTCCACATAAACAAAGTATGAAAAAAAACACGCAAAAACAGGAAATAACGTCCACAGGAACCTCCCACATAGCGAAGGACATACACAATTTGATTTCCTATTATGCAGCTAATTTTTATTTTACAGTTTTTGAAATATCTTGTGTGACATCATGCTCAAAAGTGCACTTTATTTGGTTTAAAATATTGTAGTGGCGTTCTGTACAAACAGTGCACTTTAATTTAGTGTTGTTTTGATAGGTCATCTTAGTGACATCATGCACAAAAATGCACTAATGGCTTGTTTTAAAATGTCTCTGACAATCTTGCACTTTGTTTTGAAATGACATGAATGTTTGTGCCACTGCTTAATAATTTTATAATAAATACAGTTTTGGTAAATTGACTTAGTTGTGACTTCCCTCTCTGCATGAAAGTTTAAAATGAGCATATATTAATGCAGTATGAACAAGAATGTTTTAATGTAGACACATAGAATCATCATACTGCTGTGGTCATATGTATCAAGTGCTAATTCAAGGCTATGGCAAAATATCAAGATATTTATGGCGTATCGTGACATGGCCTAAAACTAGAGATATTAATAAAAGGCCATATCGCCCAGCCCTAGTAGAAAACTAAAGTACATTTTTTTCCCCCTGCTTTTAAATATGCTAAAATGTTTCTTGTAAGATTTCTGGACAGTACAAGTAACAATTCCTAAAATAAAAAATAAATTAAAAAAAAGGTGGGGGTTACCAGTTTTCTGGAAGTGCCAAGGGTCTAGTGCAGGGGTTCCCAAACTACAGCCCGCGGGCCAAAAACGGGCCCCCCCTGCATGGAAAATTCTGCCGACGGGAAGTTCCAAGTTAAGAAAATACTTTTTTTTTTTTTTTTTTTCCCCAGAATAATTGTAAAAAATATGTCCTAATACATTTTCTACCGCTTGATACTATGCGTCTTGTAGCCGCTCAGGCAAATCAAATTGTCTAAAAATGATAACGTGACATCACGCTGCTGTGTAAGACACTTGCCGCGCGCTTTTTAGGTCTGTTAGTGCAGTGGTTCTCAAATGGGGGTACACGTACCCCTGGGGGTACTTGAAGGTATGCCAAGGGGTACGTGAGATTTTTAAAAAATATTCTAAAAATAGCAACAATTGAAAAATCCTTTATAAATAAATAAATGATAAATGGGTTGTACTTGTATAGCGCTTTTCTACCTTCAAGGTACTCAAAGTGCTTTGACACTACTTCCACATTTACCCATTCACACACACATTCACACACTGATGGAGGGAGCTGCCATGCAAGGCGCGAACCAGCACCCGTCAGGAGCAAGGGTGAAGTGTCTTGCTCAGGACACAACGAGGTTTGTACTAGGTGGGAATTGAACCAGGGACGCTCGGGTTGCGTACTATTGAATAATACTTAAAATATGAATGTAAGTTCATAAACTGTGAAAAAAAAATACCACAATGTAATATTCAGTGTTGACAGCTAGATTTTTTGTGGACATGTACCATAAATATTGATGTTAAAAATGTCTTTTTTTGTGAATAAATGTTTAGAATTACTGCGATGAGATGGCGACTTGTCTAGGGTGTACTCCGCCTTCCGCCCGATTGTAGCTGAGATAGGCACCGGTGCCCTCAAAAGGATATAAGCGGTAGAAAATGGATGAATGTTTAGAATTAAGTTCATGAATCCAGATGGATCTCTATTACAATCCCCAAAGAGGGCACTTTAAGTTGATGATTACTTATATGTGTAGAAATCTGCATTTATAATTGAGTCACTTCTTTATTTTTCAACAAGTTTTTATTTATTTTTATATCTTTTTTTCCAAATAGTTCAAGAAAGACTACTACAAATGAGCAATATTTTGCACTGTTATTTATTTTATTTTTTTCCATTTTCTACCGCTTATTCCCTTTTGGGGTCGCGGGGGGCGCTGGCGCCTATCTCAGCTACAATCGGGCGGAAGGCGGGTTACACCCTGGACAAGTCGCCACCTCATCGCAGGGCCAACACAGATAGACAGACAACATTCACACTCACATTCACACACTAGGGCCAATTTAGTGTTGCCAATCAACCTATCCCCAGGTGCATGTCTTTGGAAGTGGGAGGAAGCCGGAGTACCCGGAGGGAACCCACGCATTCACAGGGAAAACATGCGAACTCCACACAGAAAGGTCCCAAGCCTGGATTTGAACCCAGGGCTGCAGGACCTTCGTATTGTGAGGCAGACGCACTAACCCCTCTGCCACCGTGAAGCCCTTTTGCACTGTTATACAATTTAATAAATCAGAAACTGTTGACATAGTGCAGTATTTTACGTCTTTATCTCTTTTTTTCATCCAAAAATGCTTTGCTCTGATTAGGGGGTACTTGAATTAAAAAAATGTTCACATCATTGAAAAAAGGTTGAGAACCACTGCATTAGTGCATTTGGACAGCCCGGACAATTTTTTATTTTTTTTAACCCAATATGGATAAAAAGTCAAAAAGTATGTGGACCCCCTGGTTTAATGTGTGAGGGTCCTAATACGCACCTTCGCCCCTCTCCAGGGCCACGGGCAGGGGATGGTAGTTGTGCGCCCCGTACTTTTCCTCACGGGCGTATATCTCCTCCGGTGCAAGCGGCTGTTCCGATTTCTTCGCAGCGGTGGCGGCGGCGGAAGCGGAACGCGACCTGCCCGAGTGGACGCCGCGGCGACTTAACGGAGCGGCGCTTCGCAAGCCGCGACCCAGCTGGCGGACCACTGAATTCATTCTGGTGTGGCGGCGGTGGTGTCTGAGGGGGACAAAAACACAATAATTGTCAGGCAACATACCAACGCTTTACATTTCGTACTATGTACGCCAGGAGTGCCCATTACATCGATCTCGGAGGGTGTGTCAGTCGATCTCAAGCCAGGCATTAAAAAAAATACATAAAAATGAGCAATCAATCATACCAAGACTTCACTTTCGTCAGTTGTTTGACATTCTCGGCACCCGAGGATCTTGTGAGATGACGCTGGCTGCTGTGAGCACATATTTAAGAAAAAAAACACTAACAGGGCGGACGCAGAGAAACACATTTTATTTCTAGAGACTCCGTACCTACTGTCAAAACTCTAAAGACCGACTGCACAGTTCCTGTCTTCACCATAAAAGACCTGTTTCATCCTGCCTGTGCTAACAAAATAAGAGTCTCAGAAAGCTAGCAAGCTACGGAGTTTGATGCCAATGTATTTCTCCCCCGCCCTCAGCGACCGCTTTCTCACTTGCTTGCCCACCCGCACAGTCACTGACGTTACTCACCTGCTGCCAGACATTAAAGGGCCACACACATATGCTACTCTCATAACAAAGTGTTTAAAAACAAGTATGCAAGTTGGACAAATGAGATGCCAAATCCAACCACTTTCATGTGGTATTGGACAGAAAGGAGGACTTTTTTTTTTCCTCCATTTGAAAATGCGGACGTTATCAGCACCACTGTCTGATTCCAATCAATGCAAGTCATCAGAATCAGGTAATACACCAACTTATATTCTTGTCTTCATGAAAGAAATGAATCTATGTGTGTTAAACATCAATCAATCAATCAATGTTTACTTATATAGCCCTAAATCACTAGTGTCTCAAAGGGCTGCACAAACCACCACGACATCCTTGGTAGGCCCACATAAGGGCAAGGAAAACTCACACCCAGTGGGACATCGGTGACAATAATGACCCAGTGGGACGTCGGTGACAATGATGACTATGAGAACCTTGGAGAGGAGGAAAGCAATGGCTGTCGAGCGGGTCTAACATGATACTGTGAAAGTTCAATCCACAATGGATCCAACACAGTCGCGAGAGTCCAGTCCAAAGCGGATCCAACACAGCAGCGAGAGTCCCGTTCATGCTTGTATTATCATTAAACACCATTAACTTGTTAACAAAAATGTCTCTTTCATAAATAAATAAATATAAATTATAAATAGGAATGAGGTAGATCTCCTCGACTTGGTCAATTGAAAAGTAGCTCACCTGCAGAAAAAGTGTGAGCGCCCCTGATGTACGCTATATCAGTCTTGCTAACCAACCAGTGCAACGTGATTAACACACAGCAAAGCTCGCTTAGGTATGCTGCTGAACCAGGCATTTCTTTCACACAGGACACAAAAGAGGATTTGAACTTCACTGGACGGGAGCTCGGTTTAGCTCTGAATTATGAAAGCTCGCAAGGCACACAGTATCATGTCGACATGTTGGGCAACTCTAAAGTAGGGGTGTCAAAGTCGTTTTAGCTCAGGGGCCGCATGGAGGAAAAGATATTCCCAAATGGGCCGGAATGGTAAAATGCCATCCATCCATCCATCCATCTTCTTCCGCTAATCCGAGGCCTAAGCAGGGAAGCCCAGACTTCCCTCTCCCCAGCCACTTCGTCCAGCTCTTCCCGGGGGATCCCGAGGCGTTCCCAGGCCAGCCAGGAGACAGTCTTCCCAACGTGTTCTGGGTCTTCCCCGTGGCCTCCTACTGGTTGGACGTGCCCTAAACACCTCCCTAGGGAGGCGTTCGGGGGTCCTCCTGACCAGATGCCTGAACCACCTCATCTGGCTCCTCTCCATGGTAAAATGATGGCATGATAACTAAAAAATAAAAGGCAACTTCAGGTAGTTTTCTTTGTTTTACTTTGGCCCAAAAAAAAACAAGCACATTCTGAAAACGCACAAATCACAAATAATCCTCTGGACTAAACACTTCAAATTTGTTGAAAATTCTGAGGAAAATCGGTGCAGTTTCAAAAACTATATGAGCTTAGACTTCATCTCAGTGTATCTACCAAGCCAGGATTTAAACTTCAAGTCACAATCTTTCTGGGATTGTGAGAAAAACCCAACATGTAAACTCTTCTAGGTATCAAATACCTCCTTTCTCATGTCCCAGTTATCAATCCAGTGCTAACTCAAAAAACCGTAAGAAACGTAGGTAAAAACTAGAGATGTCCGATAATATCAGAAATCTCAAGTTCAAAATTATTGGTATCGGTTTCAAAAAGTAAAATCTATGACTTTTTAAAACACCGCTGCATACACGGACGGACGTAGGGAGAAGAACAGAGCGCCAATAAATCTTAAAGGCACTGCCACATATTATCTACGGATTTTCACACACACAAGTGAATGCTAGCATACTTGTTCAACAGCCATACAGGTCACACCAAATATGCGCCACACTGCGAACCCACACCAAACAAGAATGACAAACATAACATTTTTCATAACATGTTCACTACCGCCTAGTTTCTCTTGTTATATTCCTATTTTACTGTTATGTTTTTATTCTTATTGTTGCTTTTTATTTGTATTCTTATTGTAATCTTTTCCTATTTTGTTTCCAGTTATCCATCCATCCTCTTCCACTTATCTGAGGTCGGGTCGCGGGGGCAGCAGCCTAAGCAGGGAAGCCCAGACTTCCCTCTCCCCAGCCACTTCGTCCAGCTCTTCCCGGGGGATCCCGAGGCGTTCCCAGGCCAGCCGGGAGACAGTCTTCCCAACGTGTCCTGGGTCTTCCCCGTGGACCGGTTGGCCGTGCCCTAAACACCTCCCTAGGGAGGAGTTCGGGTGGCATTAAAAATTATTGGTATCGGTTTAAAAAATTAAAATTTATGACTTTTTAAAACGCAGCTGCATACATGGCGGACGTAGGGAGAAAAACAGAGTGCCAATAAATCTTGAGTGCCGGCCCAGCCACATATTATCTACGGATTTCACACACACGAAGTGAATGCTAGCATACTTGTTCAACAGCCATACAGGTCACGCCGAGGGTGGTCGTATAAACAACTTTAACACTGTTACAAATATGCGCCACACTGTGAACCCACACCAAACAAAAATGACAAACATAACATTTTTCATAACATGTTCACTACTGCCTAGTTTCTCTTGTTATATTCCTATTTAACTGTTATGTTTTTATTCTTATTGTTGCTTTTTATTTGTATTCTTATTGTAATATTTTCCTATTTTGTTTCCAGTTATACCCCCATTATTTTATCTTTACTTTTTAAATTCGATCTCAACTCTGTGCACTGCTGCTGGTATTTTAATTTTCTTGAAGGAACTCTCCTGAAGGAGTCAATAAAGTACTATCTATCTATCGGGAAAACATCCATACCGTAACAACAGAACAAATACCCAGAACCCCTTGCAGCACTAACTCTTCCAGGATGCTATAATATATACCCCCCCGCTACCCCACCTTAACCTCCTCATGCTCTCTCTACTACTACCTACTCAGTGGCCTAGTGGTTAGAGTGTCCGCCCTGAGCCTGGTAGGTTGGGAGTTCAAACCCCGGCCAAGTTATACCAAAGACAAAATAATGGGACCCATTGCCTCCCTGCTTGGTACTCAGCATCAAGGGTTGGAATTGGGGGTTAAATCACCATAAATGATTCCCGAGCGCGGCACCGCTGCCGCCCACTGCTCCCCTCACTTCCCAGGGGGTGATCAAGGGGATGGGTCAAATGCAAAGGACAAATTTCACCACACCTAGTGTGTGTGTGACAATCATTGGTACTTTAACTTAACTCACAGAGAGCATGTCCCAAATTCCAAGCTGCGGTTTTGAGGCATGTTAAAAAAAAATAATGCACTTTGTGACTTCAATAATATATATGGCAGTGCCATGTTGGCATTTTTTTTCCATATCTTGAGTTGATTTATTTTGGAAAACCTTGTTACATTGTTTAATGCAGGGGTGCCCATTACGTCGATCGCGAGCTACCAGTCGACCGCGGGGGGTGTGTCAGTCGATCTCCAGCCAGCTTTTTAAAAAAAATAGACCTAAAAATTAGTGATCATCAATCTTCACCAAGACGTCACTTAAATGACATTCACGGTACCGGAGGGTCTTGTGAGATGACGCTGGCTGCTGCAAGATAATTATTATTAAAAATGACCGAGAGAAAGGCGAGAAACACTTTTTATTTCAACAGACTCTCACGCCGTACCTTCCGTCAAAACTCTAAAGGCCGACTGCACATTTCCTATCTTCACAATAAAAGCCCTGCTTCATGCTGCCTGCGCTAACTAAATACAGAGTCTCGGAAAACTGGCGCGCACAAGCGATCCCTCAGAAAGCTGGCGTGCACATCACTTGTGCACGCCAGCTTTCAGAGACTCTTATTTTGTTAGCGCAGGCAGCATGAAGCAGGGCTTTTATTGTGAAGATAGGAAATGTGCAGTCGGCCTTTAGAGTTTTGACGGAAGGGACGGCGCGAAAGTCTGTTGAAATAAAAAGTGTTTCTCGCCTTCCTCTCAGTCATTTTTTCATAATAATGAACTGGCAGCAGCCAGCGTCATCTCACAAGACCCTCGGGTGCCGTGAATGTCAATCAAGCAAGCTACGGAATTTGCCGCCAATGTTTTTCTTGTAAAGTGTATGGAAGCTGGATGAATTAGATGCCAAAAACCAACCACTTTCATGTGGTATTGTACAGAAAGGACCACTTTTTTTCTCCTCCATTTGAAAATGTGGGCGTTATCATCATTACTGTCTGATTCCAATCAATGCAAGTCATCAGAATCAGGTAATACACCAACTTATATTCTTGTCTTTGTGAAAGAAAGACATCTATATGTGTTACACATGCTTGTATTATCATTAAACACATTTAACTTGTTTACAAAAATGTCTCTTTCATAAATAAATATAAATGATATATATAAATGAGGTAGATCCCCTCGAGTTGGTCAATTGAAAAGTAGCTCGCCTGCAGAAAAAGTGTGGGCACCCCTGGTTTAATGCATCCAGAGGGGCATTACAACAAAATTAGGCATAATAATGTGTTAATTCCACGACTGTACATATCGGTATCGGTTAATGTTGGAATCGGTAATTAAGAGTTGGACAACATCGGAATATCGGCAATAAAGCCATTATCGGACATCTCTAGTAAAAACTATTTATACAGAGACATTTTGGGGCAACGAGGGTGCCAAATGACGATGTGTTCAAAACAGCGGGTCGGGGAGGAGCCACAATCCCCCCTTAACTGTGTACTTCTTGCTTGGCCCCGGTATAAACTGTTTGCTTGCCTAACAGAATTGCTGTTGTGGCATCTAGTGGACACATTTAAAACAGCAGTTTCTTTCGTTTAATTTTTTTTTAAAAGCTACTCCTTTTTATCCATTTGCTACCGCTTATTCCCTTTGGGGTCGCGAGGGGCGCTGGTGCCTATCTCAGCTACAATCGGGCGGAAGGCGGGGTACACCCTGGACAAGTCGCCACCTCATCGCAGGGCCAACACAGATAAACAGACAACATTCACACTCACATTCACACACTAGGGCCAATTTAGTGTTGCCAATCTTGGCAAACTCATCACGCGGGCTTGATGAAAACTGGTTCGGGGTCCTGCACGTTTGCCACCCATGCTGTAAAAGATTCACCCTATCAATCAATCAATCAATCAATCAATGTTTACTTATATAGCCCTAAATCACTAGTGTCTCAAAGGGCTGCACAAACCACTACGACATCCTCGGTAGGCCCACATAAGGGCAAGGAAAACTCACACCCAGTGGGACGTCGGTGACAATGATGACTATGAGAACATGATACTGTGAAAGATCAATCCATAATGGATCCAACACAGTCGCGAGAGTCCAGTCCAAAGCGGATCCAACACAGCAGCAAGAGTCCCGTTCACAGCGGAGCCAGCAAGAAACCATCCCAAGCGGAGGCGGATCAGCAGCGCAGAGATGTCTCCAGCCGATACACAGGCGAGCAGTACATGGCCACCGGATCGGACCGGACTCCCTCCACAAAGGAGGGTGGGACATAGAAGAAAAAGAAAAGAAACGGCAGATCAACTGGTCTAAAAAGGGAGTCTATTTAAAGGCTAGAGTATACAAATGAGTTTTAAGGTGAGACTTAAATGCTTCTACTGAGGTAGCATCTCGAACTGTTACCGGGAGGGCATTCCAGAGTACTGGAGCCCGAAATGAAAAAGCTCTACAGCCCGCAGACTTTTTTTGGGCTTTGGGAATCACTAATAAGCCGGAGTCCTTTGAACGCAGATTTCTTGCCGGGACATATGGTACAATACAATCGGCAAGATAGGATGGAGCTAGACCGTGTAGTATTTTATACGTAAGTAGTAAAACCTTAAAGTCACATCTTAAGTGCACAGGAAGCCAGTGCTGTGATCAAACTTTCTTGTTCTTGTCAAAAGTCTAGTCTAGCAGCCGCATTTTGTACCAACTGCAACCTATGTACTCGTTGAGTGGATAAACAAAAAGAACATTGTTTGGACAGCGTTCAACCTGTCCCTTAAAGATGATAGGCTGTTGAGGCGCTGCCTCCAGCACATGTTACACCGTGGAAAAGCTATTATAAGACCCATGTTATATAACGAGCTTCACGGTGGAAGAGGGGTTAGTGCGTCTGCCTCACATAACGAAGGTCCTGCAGTCCTGGGTTCAATCCCAGGCTCTGTGTGGAGTTTGCATGTTCTCCCCGTGAATGCGTGGGTTCCCTCCGGGTACTCCGGCTTCCTCCCACCTCCAAAGACATGCACCTGGGGATAGGTTGATTGGCAACACTAAATTGGCCCTAGTGTGTGAATGTTGTCTGTCTGTCTGTGTTGGCCCTGCGATGAGGTGGCGACTTGTCCATGGTGTACACCGCATTCCGCCAGATTGTAGCTGAGATAGGCGCCAGCCTACCCAAAAGGGAATAAGCGGTTGAAAATGGATGGATTGACGTTATATAACGTAAGCTATTAAAAATCTAACATTAGCACTGACATCACATGACATATTAGCTTACTAGCTAACTCAGCTAGCTAGCTTGATATATAGCTGGCAGTTTTTCTTTTTTTTTTTAAGCTCCGAAGACTAACGGAAATTAAAAAAAACGCAAATACATCAGTACCAGAAAGTGGAAGGAGTATAGTTGGGAGTTGTCAGGCGTCCGCAGGCTGCGTCTGACGTCCGAAGGCTTCGATCCCGAACTGGCGCTGCTGCGGCGTCGCTTCAAACGGAAATATACTGCGCGTCAGTGACGTCACAACACGCCCCCTATGCTGCAATACTTGCCTTGAATGCCAACATCGCGCATGCGCTTTGAGGCGTCCCATCACCGCGCGTTAGTGACGTCACGACACGCCCCCGATGCTGCAATCTTTTACATTGAATGCCCTCCCGCCCACCTTTCCCACGCGCATGCGCTTTAAGGCGTCTCATCATGGCGGACAACGTCTGGCCGAACTATGCCAGGAGTTCAAAAGGTGTCATTCTGGACATGTGTGGCGTTTTGTACGACAGCGGGGAGGGCGACGGCGTGGCTATTCCCGGCTCCGTCGAAGCCGTGAAGAAGTAAGTGTCTCACGGCACTTAAAACACACGTTTTAGTGAATGTATACGTATATACATACACACACATGATTACCACCGAGTATGTGCTTTTATTTTGTAAAGGCTCAAAGCTTCCGACCTGAAGCTGCGGTTCTGCACCAATGAAACTCAAGCCTCCAGGGAGAAGTTTGTCGCCAAATTGCAAAGATTGGGCTTTGACATTTCCGTGGCGGAGGTCTTCTCTCCCGCGCCGGCAGCAGTGGCTGTGCTGAGGAAAAGAGGGCTGCGGCCCCATCTGCTGGTTTACGACGGTACTGCACCGCTAGTTTTTTTCCACATCTGTTAAAACCCCTTAAAGTAGGGGTCACCAACCTTTTTGAAACCAAGAGCTACTTCTTGGGTACTGATTAATGCAAAGGGCTACCAGTTTGATACACACTTAAATACATTTCCAAAAATAGCCAATTTGCTCAATTTACCTTTAATAAATAAATCTATATACATAAAAAAATCAATCAATCAATGTTTATTTATATAGCCCCAAATCACAAATGTCTCAAAGGACTGCTCAAATCATTACGACTACAACATCCTCGGAAGAACCCACAAAAGGGCAAGGAAAACTCACACCCAGTGGGCAGGGAGAATTCACATCCAGTGGGACGCCAGTGACAATGCTGACTATGAGAAACCTTGGAGAGGACCTCAGATGTGGGCAACCCCCCCCCCCCTCTAGGGGACCGAAAGCAATGGATGTCGAGCGGGTCTAACATGATACTGTGAAAGTTCAATCCATATTGGCTCCAACACAGCCGCGAGAGTTCAGTTCAAGCGGATCCAAGACAGCAGCGAGAGTCCCGTCCACAGGAAACCATCTCAAGCGGAGGCGGATCAGCAGCGTAGAGATGTCCCCAACCGATACAGGCGAGCGGTCCATCCTGGGTATTTATTTCCGTCATTACGTCGTACTTTTTTTTTCCTTTTACGGAAGGTTTTTTTGTAGGAAATAAATAATGAAAAAAACACTGAATTGAACGAGGAGAAAACACCCAAAAAATGAAAATTCAATTTTGAAACATAGTTTATCTCTAATTTGGACTCTTTAAAATTCAAAATTCGACCGAAAAATATGAAGAGAAAAACTAGCTAATATGAATCTTTTTGAAAAAATTAAAACAACGTAAATCCGCTGCTCCTCCACATCGAGAGGAGCCAGATGAGGTGGTTCGGGCATCTGGTCAGGATGCCACCCGAACGCCTCCCTAGGGATGTGTTTAGGGCACGTCCAGCTGGTAGGAGGCCACGGGGAAGACCCAGGACACGTTGGGAAGACTATGTCTCCCGGCTGGCCTGGGAACGCCTCGGGATCCCCCGGGAAGAGCTAGACGAAGTGGCTGGGGAGAGGGAAGTCTGGGCTTCCCTGCTTAGGCTGCTGCCCCCGCGACCCGACCTCGGATAAGCGGAAGATGATGGATGGATGGATGGAACCGAAAAATATGAAGAGAAAAATTAGCTAATATCAATCTCTTTGAAAAAATTTAAAAAACAATTTATGGAACATCATTAGTATTTTTTCCTGATTAAGATTAATTTTAGAATTGTGATGATATGTTTTAAATAGGTTAAAATCCAATCTGCACTTTGTTAGAATATATAACAAATTGGACCAAGCTATATTTCTAACAAAGACTAATCATTATTTCTTCTAGATATTCCAGAACAATAATTTTAAAAGAAATTCAAAAGACTTTGAAATAAGATCTAAATTTGATTCTACAGATTTGCTAGAATAATTTTTTTGAATTTTAACCATAATAAGTTTGAAGACATATTTCACAAATATTCTTCGTCAAAAAAACAGAAGCTAAAATGCAGAATTAAATTAAAATGTATTTATTATTCTTTACAATAAAAATAAAAAAAATACTTGAACATTGATTTAAATTGTCAGGAAAGAAGAGGAAGGAATTTAAAAGGTAAAAAGGTATATGTGTTTAAAAATCGTAAAATCATTTTTAAGGTTGTATTTTTTCTCTAAAATTGTCTTTCTGAAAGTTATAAAAAGCAAAGTAAAAAAAAAAAAAAGAATTTATTTCAACAAGTGACGACCAAGTCTTTAAAATATTTTCTTGGATTTTCAAATTCTATTTGAGTTTTGTCTCTCTTAGAATTAAAAATGTCGAGCAAAGCGAGACCAGCTTGCTAGTAAATAAATACAATTTAAAAAAAATAGAAGCAGCTCACTGGTAAGTGCTGCTGTTTGAGCTATTTTTAGAACAGGCCAGCGGGGTGCTCATCTGGTCCGTACGGGCTACCTGGTGCCCACGGGCACCGCGTTGGTGACCCCTGCCTTAAATACACTGTATTGAACTTGAAGTGCCATCCCATGGAATAGTCCAAAATGTTTTGGTATCCTGGAGCATTCAAAGTTCCTTTCACTGGAACTAAGGGGCCAAGCCCAAAACCTGAAAAAAACAACCCCACAACATAATTCCTCTTCCACCAAATTTCACACGAAATATAGCGTTGTCCTGGCAACCTCCATACCCAGACTGGTCCATCAGATTGCCAGATGGAAAAACGTGATTCATCACTCCAGAGAACGCGTCTCCAACTGCTCTAGAGTCCAGTGGCGACTACATACCACGCTTTGCATTGGACTTGGTGATGTATGGCTTAGATCAGACCTGGACAAATTAAGGCCCGGGGGCCACATGCGGCCCATTAAGCCAGGGGTGCCCATTACGTCGATCACGAGCTACCAGTCGACCGCGGGGGGTGTGTCAGTCGATCTCCAGCCAGGCTTTTAAAAAAAATTAGACCTAAAAATTAGTGATCATCAATCTTCACCAAGACGTCACTTAAATGACATTCACGGTACCGGAGGGTCTTGTGAGATGACGCTGGCTGCTGCAAGATCATTATTATGAAAATATGACCGAGAGGAAGGCGAGAAACACTTTTTATTTCAACAGACTCTCGCGCCGTACCTTCCGTCAAAACTCTAAAGGCCGACTGCACATTTCCTATCTTCACAATAAAAGCCCTGCTTCATGCTGCCTGCGCTAACAAAATAAGAGTCTCGGAAAGCTGGCGTGCACAAGTGATGTGCACGCCAGCTTTCTGAGGGATCGCTTGTGCACGCCAGTTTTCCGAGACTCTGTATTTAGTTAGCGCAGGCAGCATGAAGCAGGGCTTTTATTGTGAAGATAGGAAATGTGCAGTCGGCCTTTAGAGTTTTGACGGAAGTCTGTTGAAATAAAAAGTGTTTCTCGCCTTCTTCTCTGTCATTTTTTCATAATAATGAACTGGCAGCAGCCAGCGTCATCTCACAAGACCCTCGGGTGCCGTGAATGTCAATCAAGCAAGCTACGGAATTTGCCGCCAATGTTTTTCTTGTAAAGTGTATGGAAGCTGGATGAATTAGATGCCAAAAACCAACCACTTTCATGTGGTATTGTACAGAAAGGACCACTTTTTTTCTCCTCCATTTGGAAATGTGGGCGTTATCATCATTACTGTCTGATTCCAATCAATGCAAGTCATCAGAATCAGGTAATACACCAACTTATATTCTTGTCTTCGTGAAAGAAAGACATCTATATGTGTTACACATGCTTGTATTATCATTAAACACATTTAACTTGTTTACAAAAATGTCTCTTTCATAAATAAATAAATATAAATGATATATATAAATGAGGTAGATCCCCTCGAGTTGGTCCATTGAAAAGTAGCTCGCCTGCAGAAAAAGTGTGGGCACCCCTGCTCTAGCGGGTGACTTTTCAAATGATGCTACATATTAGCAGTAATGCTACCTTTTGTAGCAACGCTTTTGCCCCACACTCGACAAATTAAAGTTGTCTATTCGACATATTCCCACTTGAGGCCAAACCACTGCCAGACGATGGACCTCCTGCTGTTTTTCCTGGGAATTAATTATTTCATTTGTTACTAGATACGCACCTTCTTTCTATCGTATTACCACTCGCACGGCTCCGCTAGCATCACAGCTAACGTTACCCATGCTGCTACCTCTCTGCTCCGCGAGGGCGTATACGTATGTGACGTATGTAAGAAGGTGCGCTTGCTGTCTGAGAAGGAGATATAAGAAAGAGTGAAGTGAAGTGAATTATATTTATATAGCGCTTTTTCTCTAGTGACTCAAAGCGCTTTACATAGTGAAACCCAATATCTAAGTTACATTTAAACCAGTGTGGGTGGCACTGGGAGCAGGCGGGTAAAGTGTCTTGCCCAAGGACACAACAGCAGTCACTAGGATGGCGGAAGTGGGAATCGAACCTGCAACCTCCAAGTTGCTGGAACGGCCACTGTACCAACCGAGCTATACCGTCCCTGTAGCCTGTAGTGTAATGCCAGCAGCTAAAAGCAACTGCGTGAGAACGTATACTCGAATATCACGATGTAGTCATTTTACCTGCTGATTCTGATTCTATATCGCACAGACAACCCCGCGATATATCGATATGTCGCCCAGCCTTAACGACAGTTAGGCATTTACTCTTCGACAGGACTCCTCCCCGAATTCGACAGCGTCGACAAGAGCGACCCGAACTGCGTCGTGATTGGCGACGCGGCCCAAAAGTTCTCTTACGAGAACCTGAACGAGGCCTTCAGGGTCCTGATAGGCCTGGAGAAGCCGCTGCTGTTCTCTCTGGGCAAAGGGTAACGAGGACACTCAAATAAATGAAGCTTGTTCTGTCAGAACTTGTGATTTAATTGTGTTTTTCTAGGAAGTACTACAAGGAGACGGATGGTTTGAAGCTGGATGTGGGCGTTTACATGAAGGCTCTGGAGGTACAGCGGACATAATCCTGACAAGAACTGTACAATACCCAACTATTAGGAAATACATGTATTTACTTTGAATGCTTTAATTACTGTACATCCTAGTACGCCTGCGACGTGGAGGCCGAAGTCATCGGGAAGCCGTCAGCGCAGTTCTTCCAGAGCGTTCTCGACGACATGGCGCTGCAGTCGCACGAGGTCGGTAGAAGCAGACACGAAAACAACAATAAAGGAGGCGGGACTCCTTCACTTCTTATCCCCGCGCCGCTTCGGCACGTCAATATATCTGCAGGCTACTCCAGGTTAAGGCCGAACGACCTGCAGCACATGAGATAGATGGGTTCATTTTAGGACAGATTAAGGCCCATTAAGCTTTTCAATCTGGCCCGCCGGACATTCCCAAATATTTTTTTTAGATCTTTAAGATGGAAGTGTAGCTGCCATTATGATGTGTAGCGATGTCTTCAAATTCAATCAATCAATCAATGTTTATTTATATAGCCCCAAATCACAAATGTCTCAAAGGACTGCACAAATCATTACGACTACAACATCCTCGGAAGAACCCACAAAAGGGCAAGGAAAACTCACACCCAGTGGGCAGGGAGAATTCACATCTAGTGGGACGCCAGTGACAATGCTGACTATGAGAAACCTTGGAGAGGACCTCAGATGTGGGCAACCCCCCCCCTCTAGGGGACCGAAAGCAATGGATGTCGAGCGGGTCTAACATGATACTGTGAAAGTTCAATCCATAGTGGCTCCAAGACAGCAGCGAGAGTCCCGTCCACAGGAAACCATCTCAAGCGGATCAGCAGCGTAGAGATGTCCCCAACCGATACAGGCGAGCGGTCCATCCTGGGTCCCGACGAGCGGTCCATCCTGGGTCTCGACTTTGGACAGCCAGTACTTCATCCATGGTCATCGGACCGGACCCCCTCCACAAGGGAGGGGGGGACATAGGAGAAAGAAAAGAAGCGGCAGATCAACTGGTCTAAAAAGGAGGTCTATTTAAAGGCTAGAGTATACAGATGAGTTTTAAGGTGAGACTTAAATGCTTCTACTGAGGTAGCATCTGGAACTGTTACCGGGAGGGCATTCCAGAGTACTGGAGCCCGAACGGAAAACGCTCTATAGCCCGCAGACTTTTTTTGAGCTCTAGGAATCACTAATAAGCCGGAGTCTTTTGAACGCAGATTTCTTGCCGGGACATACGGTACAATACAATCGGCAAGATAGGCTGGAGCTAGACCGTGTAGTATTTTATACGTAAGTAGTAAAACCTTAAAGTCACATCTTAAGTGCACAGGAAGCCAGTGCAGGTGAGCCAGTACAGGCGTAATATGATCAAACTTTCTTGTTCTTGTCAAAAGTCTAGCAGCCGCATTTTGTACCAACTGTAATCTTTTAATGCTAGACATGGGGAGACCCGAAAATAATACGTTACAGTAGTCGAGGCGAGACGTAACAAACGCATGGATAATGATCTCAGCGTCTTTAGTGGACAAAATGGAGCGAATTTTAGCGATATTACGGAGATGAAAGAAGGCCGTTTTAGTAACGCTTTTAATGTGTGACTCAAAGGAGAGAGTTGGGTCGAAGATAATACCCAGATTTTTTACAGAGTCACCTTGTTTTATTATTTGGTTGTCAAATGTTAAAGTTGTATTATTAAATAGAGGTCGGTGTCTAGCAGGACCGATAATCAGCATTTCCGTTTTTTTGGCATTAAGTTGCAAAAAGTTAGCGGACATCCATTGTTTAATTTCATTAAGACACCATAAGTCTTGAACTATACAACACATTTCAATGGTTGGAATCTGCGTTTTTGCATGATATTTTAGTGAATAGTGTTGTCCTGATACCAGTATTATTTTAATACTTTTCAGTCCTTTTCAATACTTTTCTAAGTCAAGGTGACTAGAAAAAAATGCATTATTGGCTTTATTTTAACCAAAAAATCTTAGGGTGTCCCTCGGGAAGTCCTGTGGGGAGTGCTCAGAGAGTATGGGGTACTGGACTGTCTTATTGTGGCGGTCCGCTCCCTGTATGATCAGTGTCAGAGCTTGGTCCACATTGCCGGCAGTAAGTCGGACACGTTTCCAGTGAGGGTTGGACTCCGCCAAGGCTGTCCTTTGTCACCGATTCTGTTCATAACTTTTATGGACAGAATTTCTAGGCGCAGTCAAGGCGTTGAGGGGTTCCGGTTTGGTGACCGCAGGATTAGGTCTCTGCTTCTTGCAGATGATGTGGTCCTGATGGCTTCATCTGACCGGGATCTTCAGCTCTCGTTGGATCGGTTCGCAGCCGAGTGTGAAGCAACCGGAATGAGAATCAGCACCTCCAAGTCCAAGTCCATGGTTCTCGCCCGGAAAAGGGTGGAATGCCATCTCCGGGTTGGGGAGGAGACCCTGCCCCAAGTGGAGGAGTTCAAGTACCTAGGAGTCTTGTTCACGAGTGGGGGAAGAGTGGATCGTGAGATCGACAGGCGGATTGGTGCGGCGTCTTCAGTAATGCGGACGTTGTACCGATCCGTTGTGGTGAAGAAGGAGCCGAGCCGGAAGGCAAAGCTCTCAATTTACCGGTCGATCTATGTTCCCATCCTCACCTATGGTCATGAGCTTTGGGTCATGACCAAAAGGATAAGATCACGGGTACAAGCGGCCGAAATGAGTTTCCTTCTCTCCCTTAGAGATAGGGTGAGAAGCTCTGCCATCCGGGAGGAACTCAAAGTAGAGCCGCTGCTCCTTCACATCGAGAGGAGCCAGATGAGGTGGTTCAGGCATCTGGTCAGGATGCCACCCGAACGCCTCCCTAGGGAGGTGTTTAGGGCACGTCCAACCGGTAGGAGGCCACGGGGAAGACCCAGGACACGTTGGGAAGACTATGTCTCCCGGCTGGCCTGGGAACGCCTCGGGATCCCCCGGGAAGAGCTAGACGAAGTGGCTGGGGAGAGGGAAGTCTGGGTTTCCCTGCTTAGGCTGTTGCCCCCGCGACCCGACCTCGGATAAGCGGAAGAAGATGGATGGATGGATGGATCTTAGGGTGTGGCGGACCAGTACTTTTCAGAGGTGTTATGGTACCGAATACGATTCATTAGTATCGCGGTACTATACTAATACCAGTATAGCGTAAAACCCTACCTGTTACTATGGTAATCTATGTCACAGTAGGTCAGACGAGGCACCAAGCTGTGTGGGTGGGGAGCGTTTCCACAGTGTTTCCAGAGCGGCCAGCCTGAAAATGCGGGTGTCAGGGACAGACGTAGAAGGAGATTTTTACAAGAAAGTTCTAAAGCTTAGTGATTACATCACATGTATCAGATTGATGTTTTTTGTTTTTTTACCCTTCACGTTCATATTTTCGCTGAGTTTGTTGCGATTTTGTCGCATTTGGTCGATTGAGACGGGGTGTGACGCTCATATGTTCTCAATCTTCAATGTTTTATCGTTCGTAGAAAAAAAAAATTAATTCCATTTTCAAGGCGGTCTGTCATAACATTTTTAGCATTCAATTAGACTTTATTGTGAGGTTTTGTATTAGTTTTCCCTAAAATTAGATAAACCGGCCCCCAGACACATTTTTTTCTCTAAATTTGGCCCCCGAGTCAAAATAATTGCCCAGCCCTGTTTTAGCACGTGTTTTGCTTTCACTGAGACATCTGCTGACCTCTTTTGAGGCTTAATTCCTTCTTGCTCAACAACAAAAATACAATAGTCAACAATGGCCACAGATGTGCTCTATGGACCCTATTCTACCATGTACTGAAAGGAGAATTTTGTCCATCAATCAAAATCCTTCCCATGTTGGCGCTAGGATGGAGGTCTTTGGATGGTTTTTACATTTTATGGTCAGAATAAATTGAATCCCCATTATTGCTACCCATGTTTTTTTGCGATGTGCAAAAGCATAAAAAAATAAGATGTTTTCTTGTCTCACATAAGGATTGTAACTGATAGGCAAAATGTAATAAAAAAAATGTAGTTCCTCTTTAACAATTCATCCAAAATATAAATGCCGCCAACAAATCAAATACTGTACTGGTTTATGGCGAAGATGTCAGACAGGGTTTTTTGTTCAAGGATTGGAAATTTCCTACTTTCCAGCAGCCCCATGAATTGATTAACGTGGACCCCGACTTAAACAAGTTGAAAAACTTATTCGGGTGTTAACCATTTAGTGGTCAATTGTACGGAATATGTACTGTACTGTGCAATCTACTAATAAAAGTTTCAATCAATCAATCAATCAAAAACCCCGAACGCAGCGTAAACCTAAGTCACCACTCTGCCACTCCCAGCCACAAGGGGGCACACTTTGCTACACTTTGCTGGGATGTATTAACTCATGTTATCCAAGTACTTAATTAATCCCCGAGGGGAAATCAATATAAATGTCTATTTAATTTATTTCTGTACTAATTTTTTTTTAATTGACATTCACTGCAACTATT
>NC_084618.1:7668891-7671391 GCF_033978795.1 Nerophis ophidion | reverse complement strand
TACTCAAGTAAGCGTACTGTTACTTTAGAGATGTATTACTCAAGTAAAAGTAAGGAGTAGTCACCCAAATATTTACTTGAGTAAAAGTAAAAAGTAGTTTGTGAAAAAACGACTCAAGTACTGAGTAAATGATGAGTAACCTGTTCCTTTAATGACGGCAACAAGTAATGCACAAAAACATAAAAATAGCAATGAACAAATTCAGAGCCAGGAATATCTCTTAAGCAACTAAAACAATAATATACATTGAATAATATATAGTTGGTTTTACACTGTATTGGAAAAAAATTGAAAATTAATTTTACCTTTGCAACCTCATTATACTATTGGCTAAGTTTTATATTTATAAATGTAAGTTTCTCAATACCTGACCTGTTTTTTGTGCTTTTAAAAAAGATTTAGAACTGTACATTAAAACACTCTACCTCTAACACTAAAAATTGGCCCTAGTGTGTGAATGTGTGTGAATGTTGTCTGTCTATCTGTGTTGGCCCTGCGATGAGGTGGCGTCTTGTCCAGGGTGTACCCTGCCTTCCGCCCGATTGTAGCTGAGATAGGCGCCAGCCTCCCCCGCGACCCCGAAAGGGAATAAGCGGTAGGAAATGGATGGATGGATGGATACCTCTAACAATCAAAAATCTGTGAAAACGATGATGCTGTGTTCCAAATTTAAGTTATTTACTTAGATTGTGTGAGCCAATGGCTTTGTACTTTATTTTATGTATATATTTTTTTTGCATTCTATTTTAATTACTTTGAATTTATAAATAAATAAATGGGTTGTACTTGTATAGCGCTTTTCTACCTTCAAGGTACTCAAAGCGCTTTGACACTACTTCCACATTTACCCATTCACACACACATTCACACACTGATGGAGGGAGCTGCCATGCAAGGCGCCAACCAGCACCCATCAGGAACAAGGGTGAAGTGTCTTGCTCAGGACACAACGGACGTGACGGGGTTGGTACCAGGTGGGAATTGAACCCGGGACCCTCCGGTTGCACACGGCCACTCTCCCACTGCGCCACGCCGTCCCCACCCCTGGCGTTGTTTTGTACGGTTTTATACAGTTTTGTACTGTTTTTGTACTTACTTCGATCATTATTTTCAACTGTTTGTAAATGTTGAAATTTATAAAAAGGTTTATAAAAAAAAAAGTGTGCAGTTAATCATGTGACCACCTGGTTCTGTTTGATTGGTGAAACGGAGTCAAACGTCACCAGTGACTGCATTTGATTGGTGAAACGGAGTCAAACGTCACCAGTGACTGCATTTGATTGGTGAAAGGCAGGCATGTGATGGATCCTACTTTTAAGGTCTGTCTGACGAACCGAAACAAAAGCGTCCATAAACAGATCGATAAAAATCAGTAGCGAGTAGCGAGCTAAATGTAGTGTGAAGTGACTTATATTTATATAGCGCTTTTTCCTCAAGTGACTCAAAGCGCTTTACATAGTGAAACCCAATACCTAAGTTACAATTAAACCAGTGTGGGTGGCACTGGGAGCAGGTGGGTAAAGTGTCTTGCCCAAGGACACAACGGCATTGACTAGGAAGGCGGAAGTGGGGATCAAACCTGCAACCCTCAAGTTGCTGGCCCGGCTGCTCTACCAACCGAGCTATACCGCCCTAGTATGTAGATAAATGGAGCGGAGTAAAAGGAGCGTTGCTTCTCTATAGATATACTCAAGTAAAAGTAAAAGTATGTTTCGTTAAAACTACTCTTAGAAGTACAATTTATCCCAAAAGTTCCATCCATCCATCATCTTCCGCTTATCCGAGGTCGGGTCGCGGGGGCTGCAGCTTAAGCAGGGAAGCCCAGACTTCCCTATCTCCGGCCACTTCGTCTAGCTCTTCCCGGGGGATCCCGAGGCGTTCCCAGGCCAGCCGGGAGACATAGTCTTCCCAACGTGTCCTGGGTCTTCCCCGTGGCCTCCTACCGGTTGGACGTGCCCTAAACACATCCCTAGGGAGGCGTTCGGGTGGCATCCTGACCAGATGCCCGAACCACCTCATCTGGCTCCTCTCGATGTGGAGGAGCAGCGGCTTTACTTTGAGTTCCTCCCGGATGGCAGAGCTTCTCACCCTATCTCTAAGGGAGAGACCCGCCACACGGCGGAGGAAACTCATTTCGGCCGCTTGTACCCGTGATCTTATCCTTTCGGTCATGACCCAAGGCTCATGACCATAGGTGAGGATGAGAACGTAGATCGACCGGTAAATTGAGAGCTTTGCCTTCCGGCTCAGCTCCTTCTTCACCACAACGGATCGATACAACGTCCGCATTACTGAAGACGCCGCATCGATCCGCCTGTCGATCTCACGATCC
This sequence comes from Nerophis ophidion, assembly GCF_033978795.1. Classification (NCBI taxonomy): domain Eukaryota; kingdom Metazoa; phylum Chordata; class Actinopteri; order Syngnathiformes; family Syngnathidae; genus Nerophis; species Nerophis ophidion. Next base: position 7,669,059 of record NC_084618.1, on the reverse strand, counting down.
ACTCTTCCCCCACACGTGAACAAGACTCCTAGGTACTTGAACTCCTCCACTTGGGGCAGGGTCTCCTCCCCAACCCGGAGATGGCACTCCACCCTTTTCCGGGCGAGAACCATGGACTCGGACTTGGAGGTGCTGATTCTCATTCCGGTCGCTTCACACTCGGCTGCG
>NC_084618.1:7596391-7663891 GCF_033978795.1 Nerophis ophidion | reverse complement strand
TGTAGTTTTGCAATATGTCCTTAAAAAACCCGCAGGATTGCTCTTGTTAGAAGATGTTTTACTACAGTTTTTGCAGTAGGTCATTTAAAAACAGCAGATCACTCCTAGTAGATAGATCATATTTGACTGTTTTTGCTGTAGATTTCTAAAAAAAACAGCAAAGTGGTGATGTCACAAAGGATGTTTATGTAATGATTTTGCAGTAGGTCCTTAAAAACAGCAGATCAGTCATGTTGAATATAAAATATTTGACTATCGCCTTTATATATGTCCTTAAAACAGCAGATCACTCCTAGTAGATGGATCATATTTGACCGTTTTGCAGTAGATTTCTTAAAAACAGCAAAGTGGTGATGTCACAAGGGATGTTTATGTATTGATTTTGCAGTAGGTCCTTAAAAACAGCAGATCAGTCATGTTGAATATACACTCTTTGACTCTCGCCTTTAAATATGTCCTTAAAAACAGCAGATCACTCCTAGTAGGTAGATCATATTTGACTGTTTTTGTAGTAGATTTCTAAAAACAGCAAAGTGGTGATGTCACAAAGGATGTTTATGTAATGATTTTGCAGTAGGTCCTTAAAATAGCAGATAAGTCATGTTTGAATATAAAATATTTGACTATCGCCTTTATATATGTCCTTAAAAACAGCAGATCACTCCTAGTAGATGGGTCATATTTGACTGTTTTTGCAGTAGAATTCTAAAAAACAGCAAAGTGGTGATGTCACAAAGGATGTTTATGTAATGATTTTGCAGTAGGTCCTTAAAACAGCAGATAAGTCATGTTTGAATATAAAATAGTTGACTATCGCCTTTATATATGTCCTTAAAAACAGCAGATCACTCCTAGTAGATAGATCATATTTGACTGTTTTTGCAGTAGATTTTCTAAAAAACAGCAAAGTGGTGATGTCACAAAGAATGTTAATGTGATGATTTTGCAGTAGGTCCTTAAAATCAACAGATCACTTCTAGTAGATTGATAATATTTTACATATGTCCTTAAAAACAGCAGATCACTCCTAGTAGATGGATCATATTTGACTGTTTTTGCAGTAGATTTCTAAAAAAAACAGCAAAGTGGTGATGTCACAAAGGATGTTTATGTAATGATTTTGCAGTATGTCCTTAAAAACAGCAGATCAGTGATGTTGAATATAAAATCTTTGACTATCGCCTTTGTATATGTCCTTAAAAACCGCATATCACTCCTACTAGATAGATCATGTTTGACTGTTTTTGCAGTAGATTTGTAAAAAACAGCAAAGTGGTGATGTCACAAAGGATGTTTATGTAATGATTTTGCAGTAGGTCCTTAAAAACAGCAGATCAGTCATGTTGAATATAAGATCTTTGACTATCGCCTTTATATATGTCCTTAAAAACAGCAGATCACTCCTAGTAGATAGATCATATTTGACTGTTTTTGCAGTAGATTTCTAAAAAAACAGCAAAGTGGTGATGTCACAAAGAATGTTTATGTAATGATTTTGCAGTAGGTCCTTAAAATCAACAGATCACTTCTAGTAGATTGAGAATATTTTACTGTTTTTGCAGTGGATTTCTAAAAACAGCAAAGTGGTCACGTCACAAAGAATGTTTTTGTAATGATTTTGCGGTAGGTCTTTAAAAACAGCAGATCACTCCTGTTGAATAGAAGAACTTTGACTATCGTTTTGCATAGCTCCTTAAAAACAGCAGATCAATCATTTTAGATAGCTTATCTTTTAGTAGGGTTTTGGTGGTAGATTCCTAAAATGGCAACCTGCTCATGTTTAAGTAGTATCCATCCATCCATCCATCCATTTTCTACCGCTTATTCCCTTTCGGGGTCGCGGGGGGCGTTGGCGCCTATCTCAGCTACAAGTAGTTTTGCGATATATCCTTAAAATAACGCAGAATTGCTCCTGTTATAGGATATTTTACTACAGTTTTTTCAGTAGGTCCTTAAAAATATTAGATCACTCGTAGTAGATGGATCATTTATGACTGTTTTTGCAGTAGATTTCTAAAAACAGCAAAGTGGTCATGTCACAAAGAATGTTTATGTAATGATTTTGCGGTACGTCCTTAAAAACAGCAGATCACTCATGTTGAATAGAAGATCTTTGACAATCGCCTTTACATATGTCCTTAAAAACAGCAGATCACTCCTGTTGGATAGAGGATCTTTGAGTAGGGTTTTTACTGTAGGTTCTTAAAAACAGCAGATCACTCCTATCGGTTAGAGGATCTTTGACCAACGTTCTTGGACTACGTTCTTAAAAACAACAGATCACTCATGTTAGAGGATCTTTGACTAGGGTTTTTGAAGTAGATTCCGGATAACAGCAGAGTGATACAGTTTGATAGAGGATCTTTGACAGCAGAGCGCTCCTGTCACATGGAGGATCTTTGCTTAGCGCTTTTGCTGTAGATTCCTAAAACACCAAAGTGCTCATGTCACAGAGGATGAGGGATTTTGCAGTAGGTCTTTAAAACAGCAGAGCACTCTTGTTGGAGAGACTATCTTTGACTAGCGTTTTTGCAGTCAATTCTTAAAAATAGCGTATCGCAACATAGAATGGCAGGAAACATATCAATAATGATGAAAGCAAAATATGTTCTGAACCAAAATCAATGAAATTCAATGACATTTGCAAACAGCTAAAATGATGTGATAACCTTAACCTTCCTCTTGTGTTAGCTTTCTGTTACCATCTCTTATGTTAACGGGTCGGTTTTGACCCATGTCTTAAATCAGCTGTAAAATACACTAAAAACAATTATCTATCATCCAATTTGTTTCTCATCTCTTGGTTACCTCGTTAGGCTTCCTTATCCTTGAAAATATTGGTTTTAATATTTTTGGTTTGGGCCATTGGGCCTTTTTTTGTCAGTATACCCCTCGATTTCAATTTTCAAAAATGGTAAAACGAACCTCAAGAGAATCATATAAATTAAAAAAAAAGGTTGTTGTGTTACCTAACTATTACTAAGGGGTATTAGAACACATCTCTTAAATAAATGTGTTTTATTTTTTTATTCATTTTAAGAATTTTAACTATAGTAACATCTATGGTGTTACGGGTCAATTTCGACCCATATATATTTACTTCAAGAAAAAGGCTAAAAAGTTTTTTTTTCAGCAACAGAAATCCAACATCAAACAAACAACAACCAATCAAGCAAATGAAACCAAGAAAAAATAGATTACGAGTTCCAAAACTAATAAAAAAACAAAATCAGAGTGGCAAAAAGTGACACTTTTAGTGTCCGTCTTTTGTTTGTTTTTGTACAGGATAACAAGGTAAAATGAGAATCCACTAAAGCTCACATGATTGGGAGAGGAGCTGGCTGTCAGTGTGTTCAGTTTTGGCTCTTATCATTGCTTTATCATCTTATTTTTATAACCGGGTCGAAACCGACCCTAACAACACCAAGGGCATAATTTCTACCAGAGCATTTTATAATTTAGTGAAAAAAATTAAAATGTTTTATTTTGTTGACAAAGACGTTCCTGACAAAGTCAAAACGCTTTGATGCAAAAAAATAAATGTATGTGGTGTTTTTATGCATTTAAAAACTAAAACGGGTCGGTGCCGACCCTAACACAAGACGAAGGTTAAAGCAGGGGTAGGGAACCCGTGGCTCTTTTGATGTCTGCATCTGCCTCTCAGATAAATATATATTAGCTGACATTGCTTAACACGATAAGTAATGAATAATTCCGTTGATAATCACTGTTAAAAATAAAATATTCTCATGCATCTTAATCCATCAATCTGTTTTATTCCGCACCTGTTCATTAATGGTAAAAAGTATTTTATTTATTATTGGTTAACTTTGGAATTACAATGTTATTAAAAAGAATAAGAGACTTATTATATTCTAAAAATGTTGGTCTTACTTAAAAATGCACACGTTTAATTGTATTCAGTGTTGAAAAATACTATATGGCTCTCACTGAAATACATTTTTAAATATTGGGCTTGCATGGCTCTCTCAGCCAAAAATGTTCCGGACCCCTGCCTTAGGGGAAAAATGTATTTTAAAACATCGGTATGCACGTACAACACTTAACACCTTTAGCATATCAGTATGTGAAATTAAATGATGAAATGGATTAAGCAAGGAAGTCAAAGTACATTACCTTTTGCACTGTATTAATTTATACAAACAAAGAAACACCGGCTGTGTTTCGGTTGCTAAAAGCAGCTGCAATCCACCGCTTTCCACCAACAGCATTCTTCTTTGATGTCTCCATTATTAATTGAATAAATTGCAAAAGATTCAGCAACACAGATGTCCAAAATACTGTGTAATTATACGATGAAAAGAAACTACTTTTAGCCGTGATGTCACAAGCACGCGTCAACATAATCGACTTCCTGCCGTCCATATGTGGGTTGCAGCGGCGATGGATACAGGACGCGTCATGGGGGGGGGTATAGCTCGGTTGGTAGAGCGGCCGTGTCAGCAACTAGAGGGTTGCAGGTTCGATTCCTGCTTCTGCCATCCTAATCACTGCCGTTGTGTCCTTGGGCAAGACACTTCACCCTTGCTCCTGATGGGTGCTGGTTGGCGCCTTGCATGGCAGCTCCCTCCATCAGTGTGTGAATGTGTGTGTGAATGGGTAAATGTGGAAGTAGTGTCAAAGCGCTTTGAGTACCTTGAAGGTAGAAAAGCGCTATACAAGTACAACCCATAGCAGGTTTGGGACGGCGTGGCGCAGTGGTAGAGTGGCCGTGCGCTACCCGAGGGTCCCTGGTTCAAATCCCACCTAGTACCAACCTCGTCACGTCCGTTGTGTCCTGAGCAAGACACTTCACCCTTGCTCCTGATGTGTGCTGGTTGGCGCCTTGCATGGCAGCTCCCTCCATCAGTGTGTGAATGTGTGTGTGAATGGGTAAATGTGGAAGTAGTGTCAAAGCACTTTGAGTACCTTGAAGGTAGAAAAGCCCTATACAAGTACAACTCATTTGTTATTTTATGTCATTGCCTGAAATAAATAAATGGGGGGGGGGGAAGAATGAAAATATGATCTAAATCAGGGGTCGGGAACCGATTTTGGCTGAAAGACCCTTGAAAGCCAAATATTTAAAAAGTACTTCCTGTGAGAGCCATATACTATTTTTTAACACTGAATACAACTAAATGCGTGCATTTTTAAGTAAGAACATAAATAAATAAAATAAATGGGTTGTACTTGTATTGCGCTTTTCTACCTTCAAAGTACTCAAAGCGCTTTGACACTACTTCCACATTTACCCATTCACACACACATTCACACACTGATGGAGGGAGCTGCCATGCAAGGCGCCAACCAGCACCCATCAGGAGCAAGGGTGAAGTGTCTTGCTCAGGACACAACGGACGTGACGAGGTTGGTACTAGGTGGGATTTGAACCTGGGACCCTCGGGTTGCGCACGGCCACTCTTCCACTGCGCCACGCCGTGGGAGAAAAGGTTTTGTTTTTTTGCAATCAACATGTAAAAATCGGCTCGTTTTTGGTCTCTGGCAATGAAGCTAATGGCAGCAATTAATTCTACCTCTAAATCACTTTAAAAATGCATTCAACAACTGTCAATACTTCAGCTAATTTGCATAACCTGTATGATAACCAAGCTGTACATCATTGTTAGAGTATAATAAGTCTCTTATTCTTCTTAATAACATTGTTATTTTGAAGTTAACCAATAATTACCATCAATGCGACATCTTGGACAGGTGCGATAGAAAATGGATGGTTGGATTAAAATGCATGAGAATGTTATTTTTAACACTGTAATTACCAGCGGAATTATTAATTACTTATCATGTTAAGCAATGTCAGCTAAGATTGATCTGAGAGCCAGTTGCAGTCATCAAAAGAGCCACATGTTCCCTACCCCTGATCTAAATTAGGAAACGGTTCAATTCTCTATTTTGAGGCACACATTAAAAGCGTTACTAAAACGGCCTTCTTTCATCTCCGTAATATCGCTAAAATTCGCTCCATTCTGTCCACTAAAGACGCTGAGATCATTATCCATGCGTTTGTTACGTCTCGCCTCGACTACTGTAATGTATTATTTTCGGGTCTCCCCATGTCTAGCATTAAAAGATTACAGTTGGTACAAAATGCGGCTGCTAGACTTTTGACAAGAACAAGAAAGTTTGATCACATTACGCCTGTACTGGCTCACCTGCACTGGCTTCCTGTGCACTTAAGATGTGACTTTAAGGTTTTACTACTTACGTATAAAATACTACACGGTCTAGCTCCATCCTATCTTGCCGATTGTATTGTACCATATGTCCCGGCAAGAAATCTGCGTTCAAAGGACTCCGGCTTATTAGTGATTCCCAAAGCCCAAAAAAAGTCTGCGGGCTATAGAGCGTTTTCATTTCGGGCTCCAGTACTCTGGAATGCCCTCCCGGTAACAGTTCGAGATGCCACCACAGTAGAAGCATTTAAGTCTCACCTTAAAACTCATTTGTATACTCTAGCCTTTAAATAGACTCCCTTTTTAGACCAGTTGATCTGCCGTTTCTTTTCTTTTTCCCACTCTCCCTTTTGGAGGGGGTCCAGTCCGATCCGGTGGCCATGTACTGCTTGCCTGTGTATCGGCTGGGGACATCTCTGCGCTGCTGATCCGCCTCCGCTTGGGATGGTTTCCTGCTGGCTCCGCTGTGAACGGGACTCTCGCTGCTGTGTTGAATCCGCTTTGGACTGGACTCTCGCGACTGTGTTGGATCCATTATGGATTGAACTTTCACAGTATCATGTTAGACCCGCTCGACATCCATTGCTTTCCTCCTCTCCAAGGTTCTCATAGTCATCATTGTCACCGACGTCCCACTGGGTGTGAGTTTTCCTTGCCCTTATGTGGTTCCTACCGAGGATGTCGTGGTGGTTTGTGCAGCCCTTTGAGACACTAGTGATTTAGGGCTATATAAGTAAACATTGACTGATTGATTGATTGATAAACTTTTTGAACTTTATTTAAAAAAAAAAAAAACATGTTATTCATCTCATAAATGAACCATAAATAACTTATTATTCTTTTATGAGAACTTTGTTTATTTATGTATTTAATAATGATTTACTTACTCGTTGCATATGTTTTTATGTATTTACTCGTTGATTTATTCACTGCTGTGTAACAAACAAATGGGATAAAACTGCTATGATAGGAAGAGGGCTAGGATTAAATGAGCTCTGCTTCTTCCCACTCCTTTTTGGACATGCTGCAATGAAACATTAAAATAGCATGCGTGTTGGAAATAAACTGACACTGCAGTCACTGCTGTCTGTGACATAACCACAACACCAGGGGGAGCTCCACAAACCACGTTAAAACCCAGATTTCGATCTAACAAAGGTCTTAACTCATTCTCATCCCAGAATAAGCTAATCCGGTTACTTTTAGACCTCCACCCCAGATCACACCTCAATCCAACCCACTTCTCCAAAGTGGGCTGGCTCAGGGTGGAGGACAGAGTAAAACAACTTGCACTGAGCCTGGTCTATAAAATCCGCTACACCTCCTTGATACCGAAGTACATGTCAAACTACTTCCTTAACGTAAATGACCACCACAACCACAACACCAGGGGGAGCTCCACAAACCACGTTACACCCAGATTTCGATCTAACAAAGGTCTTAACTCATTCTCTTTCTATGCCACATCAATGTGGAATGCACTCCCAACAGGTATAAAAGTAAGTGCATCGCTATATTCCTTCAAAACCGCTCTAAAACAACACCTCCAGGCAACTTCAACACTTTACTAATACCCTCCTCCATTCACATCCCATCTCCCCGGATTATAAACAACTCAAATGTACTTCTAATGTATATACTTGTTCTTATGCTATGTGAACTCACTATGTTCTCTGCTGGCTGTACATATCCTACGAAATAAGACCTACACTGTTTCAATGTCCACATTTCTCTGTTGATGACTGAAGTTCTGATATCAACCAAAGCTCCTCATCCCACCCCCCGGATTGTAAATGATGTAAATAATTCAATGTACATACTATGATGATTAACTTGTGTGATGACTGTATTAGATAGATAGATAGATAGATAGTACTTTATTTATTCCGTCAGGAGAGTTCCTTCAGGAAAATTAAAATTTTCAGCACAATCCCATTCAAGATCAGACAAACATTACAGGGAGACAGAACAGGATCGCTGACGGGTCTGCCGGCTTCCAGCGCCCCTTACAAAAAAGATGACATACAGGTAAACAAGGGGGGTAGAGAGGGGGGGGAGAGAAAAAAATAGAAGATTAAAATAAAATTAAAAAATCGGTCTAAGCCTAGGCCCTGGAGTGGGGGTGCAGACTGAGGCCAAGGGAAAAAAACAAACAAACAAAAAAAAAAACAACAACAACTCATAGCCATAGTACACATCCCTCTTCCATGTGTGTAAGAGGGAAACATCAAACATCAAAGAACACAGAGGACATTAAAGACATTAAAGCAGCAGATACAACCAGACACTTCTACATACAGCTATGAATAAAAAGTAAAATAAACATATCCACTGTGGTGGCCTCTGCGGTGTTCCACGCCATTGTCCGCTGGGGTGGAGGGAGCATGGCCAGAGACAGGAGCAGACCCAACAAGGCAACCAAGACAGCCGACTCCACTCTCGGCCAGTGTCCAGTCCGCATGGATGAGCGAGGATACGTCCAAGGTGACAGAGGTGTCCGACACCTGCTCACCCAGTCGAGACACCGCGAAGCCTCTCCGTCCCAGTAGCTCAGTGCTAGCTCCGCAGCCCTGTCCCCTCATCCGCATCTCATCCAGTCCCTCCAAACAGACTCTGGTGTAGCAGAGACCCTGCAGCTGGTCTCCATGGCCAAAAGGCTCCCGGGAGGCAGATCCAGAAGTCCACAAAAAAAACACCACAGAGGTCACGAAAGTGCCACCCCTTGTCACATAGTCCCAAAGGGTCCCGGACCAAAATGCAAAAAAATATAATACCACATGAAAACAAGAGGGAAACACAAAAGGATGACACAAGAGCACAGAGCTCCTGCCTACAGCAGCCACTAAAGCAGCGCCATCTTGGAAAAAAAAAATAAAAAATTATGCTGATAGTATATATTTGTACCATGAATTGATTAACGTGGACCCCGACTTAAACAAGTTGAAAAACGTATTGGGGTGTTACCATTTAGTGGTCAATTGTACGGAATATGTACTGTACTGTGCAATCTACTAATAAAAGTATCAATCATTCAATCAAAAACACCAACCTTAGTAGCTAAACTTTGGCAAATGAATGTCTTTATAGAGACGACAAACATAACTTATGTGTGTACAAGTGTGTTACGTGGGGTGAGCTCCAAGCAGGAAGAGGGCGGGATATAATGCTCGCAGAACGCTGTAACGCGACCTGCCTATCCGTGGCATGCAGCAGCTTACTCTTCAGTTTGACCCCGAGAGTGCGGCAGCTGCACTTACGTTTTGTCAGCGTGGGAAGGAAGTTGCGGCGCTATCTGATGTCACTCTTCTCCATCCCCAAGATCTCACAGTTTGCATCTTGCACACATGGGTTAATAATCGGAATGGCCGTTACCGAGTACAAACCAGCTATTTATCTACGATACAAACGGTGCATCTGTTGTGTTGGGTAAGAGGACCGCAATACCTGTATTGACTGCAACGTCATTCAGTGACATTAATTAACTCGTAGACTAATCCATGTTTTCACTCCATTCCCATGGATCAGAATTGGCAGCTACGAGCGTAATGTAAACACAATCAATTCTGCGAGTGATGTCCTCATCCAGCTGGCACTCTGGTTTCTGGCCACAGACCCAACGTTGCTTTGTTCCTTTTTTCTTTCTCTCCCCTTCTCAATCTTTCCACCATCAACATCCGTATGTCTGTGCTTAAAGAAGAATATTCCACTGAAATTACCGGTTTTAAGCTCCCTCTCGCTGCGAGGCCTTCCTGCTTCCTTTCAAACAAAGAGTCCCAACTGGAGCATATCGGCCAACCTATTGTCTGTCGGAATGCTCAAAACATTATGAGCACATTGACCCGATTGTAGGTTTGAAGCCGACGTCGTCACGTCAACGTGCACAGTCTAGAAATAGCACCGGTGACAAACAGCAGCTATAAAAAGTACTATAAAGGCCTACTAAAATGAGATTTTCTTATTTAAACGGGGATAGCAGGTTCATTGTATGTGTCATACTTGATCATTTCGCGATATTGCCATATTTTTGCTGAAAGGATTTAGTTGAGAACATCCACGATAAAGTTTGCAACTTTTAGTCGCTATTAAAAAAAGCCTTGCCTGTACCAGAAGTAGCAGACGATGTGCGCGTGACGTCACGGTTTGTGGAGAATTCAGTAGCTACCATTTGATTAAAAATCGATAAATGATGCATCTTTAATTTATGTACCGTATTTTTCTGACTTTAAGACCCACTTAAAATCTGTTCGTTTTCTCAAAAATCGACAGTGCGCCTCAATGTACGGAATAATTGTGGTTTTGCTTACCGGCCTCGAAGCAATTTAATTTGGTACATGCTATAATAAGTGTGACCGGTACACGATAGTCACACATAAGAGATACGCCAGTAAACAACACCAAAACTTTAGATGTTCCATTGAAAATAAAGAGAATTATACACGCTACTAAAAAATCTGTCAACATTTTTTAGTATGACTTTGAAGCCACACCACTTGATGAATTGTCGGCACATTATGGCTACCGTAGTCAGAGATACAAGTACTACTATGGTGTGTGTATAGGGACTGCAAAAATGCCTCCCTTTAGCAGACATATTACTGTTTCTGGCGTTTTGTTTCATAACATTATGCAAAACCAACTTTTTATTACCTTCTGGTACCTGCTGATGTGTATTTGAGATCTGCATAAGTCCTGAAAATTTGCGCACGTCCGCTACTGTAGTCCATGCCAATTCCGTCGTTTATAAGCTTCTTGTTTTTCACTATCTTCTTGTTATAGGACATTCATCCTCTGTTGTTGCCATTTCTAATATAAAGTAGTGTAAAGTTCTTACTTATATCTCGCTATGGAAGCGCTACAACACACCGGTGTAGTGAGTTTACTTAATTCACCCACAGAACTTTAGTTTTTAGAGAGTTCCGGTTGGATGGTTTGTTACGAGACAAAATAAAGTGCACAAAAAAGCCTTGCCTGTACCGGAAGTAGCAGACGATGTGCGCGTGACGTCACGTTTTGTGGAGAATTCAGTAGCTACCATTTGATTAAAAATCGATAATTGATGCATCTTTAATTTATGTACCGTATTTTTCTGACTTTAAGACCCACTTAAAATCTGTTCATTTTCTCAAAAATCGGCAGTGCGCCTCAAACCCCGGTAGGCCTAATGTACGGAATGATTGTGGTTGTGCTTACCGACCTCGAAGCAATTTAATTTGGTACATGCTATAATGATAAGTGTGACCGGTACACGATAGTCACACATAAGAGATACGCCAGTAAACAACACCAAAACTTTAGATGTTCCATTGAAAATAAAGAGAATTATACACGCCACTAAAAAATCTGTCAAAATGTTTTAGTATGACTTTGAAGCCGCACCGCTTGATGAATTGTCGGCCCATTACGGCTACCGTAGTCAGAGATACAAGTACTACTATGGTGTGTGTATAAGGACTACAAAAATGGCCCCCTTTAGCAGACATATTACTGTATCTGGCTTTATGTTTCATAACATTATGCAAAACCAACTTTTATTACCTTCTGGTACCTGCTGATGTGTATTTGAGATCTGCATAAGTCCTGAAAATTTGCGCACGTCCGCTACTGTAGTCCATGCCAATCCGTCGTCGATAAGCTTCTTGTTTTTCACTATCTTCTTGTTATGTGACATTCATCCTCTGCTGTTGCCATTTCTAATATAAAGTAGTGTAAAGTTCTTACTTATATCTCGCTATGGAAGCGCTACAACATACCGGTGTAGTGAGTTTACTTAATTCACCCACAGAACTTTAGTTTTTAGAGAGTTCAGGTTAGTTGGTTTGTTACGAGACAAAATAAAGTGCACTTTTGTGCATGATGTCACACGGTTTGTGGAGCTCCTCAGATCCTCACATTGTTTACAATCATGGCCACCAGCAGCGAGAGCGATTAGCATCGAGAAAGCGACGATTTCCCCATTAATTTGAGCGAGGATGAAAGCTCGTGGATGAGGATAGTGAGAGTGAAGGACTAGAAAGAAAAACAAAGAGGGCAGTGGAAGCGATTCAGATGTTATCAGACACATTTACTAGGATAGTTCTGGAAAATCCTTTTATCTGCTTATTGTGTTACTAGTGTTTTAGTGAGATTATTTAGTCGTACCTGAAAGTCGGAGGGGTGTGGTGACCGCCAGTGTCTCTGAGGGAAGCCACGGAGGAGGCAAGAGAGTCGCAGCTGCCTCTTTGACAGCTGCAGGAGAAACGACACGAGCTCCGCTCATGTCTACGGTAAGAGCTGACGTATTACCACAATTTTCTCACCGAAACCTGCCGTTTGACATGTGGTAGAGAACCATGTTCGCTTGACCGCTCTGTTCCATATTAAGGCTTCACCGTCATCTGTAGGGAATGTAAACAAAGTAGGGAATGTGTTTGTGTTGCTACAGCCAACCGCAATACACCGCTTTCCACCAACATCTTTCTTCTTTGTAGTCTCCATTATTAATTGAAAAAATTGCAAAAAATTCAGCAACACAGATGTCCAGAATACCGTGTAATTATGCGATTAAAGCAGACTACTTTTAGCTATGATCGATGCTGGAAGAACATGTCCGCTCCAACCGGTGACGTCACTCGCACGCGTCTTCATACGCGTCATCATTCCGCGACGTTTTCAACAAGATACTTCGCGGGAAATTAAAAATTGCAATTTAGTAAACTAAACCGGCCGTATTGTTAAGATTTCATCATTGATATATAAACTATCAGACTGCGTGGTCGGTAGTAGTGGCTTTCAGTAGGCCTTTAAGTTTCTATTTACAAAGGGGTTCTACTCCATTTGTAGTTTTATAGCAACTAAAGACCCCCACTATCCCCCCTGAACATGGCCTTCTATTCTTTACCACCCTGGAGCGCCGGCTTTCCGTGCCCACCGGCTCGTCTAAAGCCTGCCGTGCGTCAGAAGTCAATGAGATATTAATAATTAACCGTAGTATTTTCCTCACAGCGGGGAAGTGAGACAAAGAAGGTGGCTCGGATTTTGGGCCCCGGAGAGACTCAGTCAGAGGTGCTTTTCAGAGCCGGCGAAAGACAAGGAGAAGCTAAAGTACCACAGATGGCGGACCTCTTAAACAGGCCCTTAGTTGTTTCATTAGGGATGCATACCCTCTTTTGCAATTACCATTAGACAGGACACTTTGTGGGGGAACTTGGGCCTCTGCCTGGTTGCCTTTGGAGCATTTTTTTTCTCTTCCTTCTAGTTGAGTGTGTTCGTAAGGGCCAGCCGTCCCTTCGCGGCAATGAAAACCTCAATCACAGTACACAAGGGGAAGGCCAAGGAAGTCACCCCTCTGAGAGTGTTCATAGCTGAGACACAAGCAGTTCTCTATCACGGCCACATGATATACAAATATAAATATTAGCTGGCCTCCATGAAATTATGACAAAATCAGCGGTCTTGGGATTGAGCCATGGGGGACACCAGCTGCAGGTTCTAGAAAGAGAAAGACCTCGGTAAGTGCTGACAGTAGTAGTTCTATAGAGACCTGAAATGAGAGCATACAACAGGATGGGACTGACCGTCAACACGAGCAAGACGGAAGTAGTCTGCCAGTGGAGTTCCAACAAGCCATCTACATCACCTGTCTTCACTGTTTCTGTAGAACGGATTGCAATCGTTCCGTCCTTCAGATACCTGGGGAGCATTCTTTCTAGTGACAACACTGTTGATAGTGAGGTCCAGAACAGGATCAAGCAGGCAGCAGCAGCTTTTAAGAGACTCATTAGCTGGCCTCCATAAACTTGTTATGACAAAATCAGGGGTCTTGGGATTGAGCCATGGGGGACACCAGCTCAATAGACAGCAGGTTCTAGAAAGAGAATGACCTCGGTAAGTGCTGGCAGTAGTATTTCTATAGAGACCTCCAGTCTGTTCTTGCTGCTGAAATGAGAGCGTACAGCAGGATGGGACTGACCGTCAACACCAGCAAAACAGAAGTAGTCTGCCAGTGGAGCTCCAACAAGCCATCTACATCACCTGTCTTCACTGTTTCTGTAGAACGGATAGCAATCGTTCCGTCCTTCAAGTACATGGGGAGCATTCTTTCTAGTGACAACACTGTAGATAGTAAGGTCCAGAACAGAATCAAGCAGGCAGCGGCAGCTTTTGGGAGACTCAGACGTCGGGTCTTCCAAAACAAGAACCTCCATTTCCACATAAAGGTCTCTGTCTATCAGGCCATCTGCCTCACGACCCTCCTCTACAGCTGTGAAGCCTGGATAACCTACATCCGCCACATCAAGGCCCGAGAGCAGTTCCACATACGTTGCCGACAGCGCATCCTGGGGATTACATGGTATGATCGTTTGCCTCATTCTAAAATACTCTCAAAAAGCAACTGCAGGAGTATTGAGGCCATGATCACCCTGCACCAACTGCGATGGCTGGGCCACGAAGTAAGGATGCCCTCAGACCGCCTGCCTCGCAAAGTGTTATACGGCCAGCTACACCATGGTCGTCGCTTTGCTGGAGGGCAGAAAAAAACGATATAAAGACCAGCTGAAGACTGCACGAAGTGTAAAACCAGACCTGAGGCCCTATAGGGTGTGGCTGCTGATCGTAACACCTGGCGTCAGCTGTGCCAGGATGGCACCCGCCTGCTGGAGGAGGATAGGACAGCCAGGAGTTAGGAAAAAAGACTCAGGATAGGGCTATTCGGCCACCAACGAACTCATTTATTTATCATCGGACTTGATGGACAACCATAAGCAAGTAAGCAAGCAAGTTCTGTAGACATGAGGGGAACTAGAAGTTAGCTAATTCCTGCTTGGATCGAGACACCGATTCACATTAGGTGAATTTTATTTTAAAAAATAATGGATGAACGAGATGAAGTCCTGGTATCAGTGAAGAGATGGGCCCTAAAGCTGGATTTGGACCACAACAGGATGAGGTGAATCACAAGGCATTTTCTATTGTGTTTGTAGTGCTTTTCGCTGGTTTGTGTTGATTGAAATAGTTGAAATCCCAAGGGTATTAGTGCAAAATACCTCTGCAAATTGAATTTAATTTGACCCAAAGAGATAAAAACCCGAGAGACAGAAAGTGAGGCTTTGTTTGTTATCCTTAGCCTTGTCCCACTCCGCTTGGGATGTGTTTGTATTGGCCGAGCACCATTACAGTACTTTCCTAATGCTTCTGACAGCTCTGGATCCTTGTTCCTGTGTCGCTCTCAGGTGGTTTTCCCCACCTGTTACATGACTGGAATAACATCAAGTGGGCTGCTCATGCTCATCCCTGACAGGAAATTGTTGTGACTCAACACGATGCCGCCTCACATTTGCACTTGGAGAGATTGATAACGGCCCCACTCATTGATCCTCAGAGGATGATTTCTGTTGCCGGCCCTCTCTTCTTGTTTGTTTAATCATCAAACTCTGTGGTGTCATGGGTTGTATCTTGTTAAATGTTTAGGTTGAAGTCACGATTCAATCCTAAGATTTTTTTCCAGTCCCCTAAGGGTATCAATCAATCAATCAATGTTTACTTATATAGCCCTAAATCACTAGTGTCTCAAAGGGCTGCACAAACCACTACGACATCGTCAGTAGGCCCACATAAGGGCAAGGAAAACTCACACCCAGTGGGACATCGGTGACAATAATGACCATGAGAACCTTGGAGAGGAGGAAAGCAATGGATGTCGAGCGGGTCTAACATGATACTGTGAAAGTTCAATCCATAATGGATCCAACACAGTCGCGAGAGTCCAGTCCAAAGCGGATCCAACACAGCAGCGAGAGTCCCGTTCACAGCGGAGCCAGCAGGAAACCATCCCAAGCGGAGGCGGATCAGCAGCGCAGAGATGTCCCCAGCCGATACACAGGCGAGCAGTACATGGCCACCGGATCGGACCGGACTCCCTCAACAAGGGAGAGTGGGACATAGAAGAAAAAGAAAAGAAACGGCAGATCAACTGGTCTAAAAAGGAGGTCTATTTAAAGGCTAGAGTATACAAATGAGTTTTAAGGTGAGACTTAAATGCTTCTACTGAGGTGGCATCTCGAACTGTTACCGGGAGGGCATTCCAGAGTACTGGAGCCCGAAATGAAAAAGCTCTACAGCCCACAGACTTTTTTTGGGCTTTGGGGATCACTAATAAGCCGGAGTCCTTTGAAGGCAGATTTCTTGCCGGGACATATGGTACAATACAATCGGCAAGATAGGATGGAGCTAGACCGTGTAGTATTTTATACGTAAGTAGTAAAACCTTAAAGTCACATCTTAAGTGCACAGGAAGCCAGTGCAGGTGAGCCAGTACAGGCGTAATGTGATCAAACTTTCTTGTTCTTGTCAAAAGTCTAGCAGCCGCATTTTGTACCAACTGTAATCTTTTAATGCTAGACATGGGGAGACCCGAAAATAATACGTTACAGTAGTCGAGGCGAGACGTAACAAACGCATGGATAATGATCTCAGCGTCTTTAGTGGACAAAATGGAGCGAATTTTAGCGATATTGCGGAGATGTAACGACGGCCACGTCCAATCTAAATCAAAACTCAGGGTAAAGGGTAAACATCGCTGAGGTTAATGCTAGAGACACCAAATAGTAAAGACAAAATAGTGAACACTGTAGACCAGGGGTCACCAACCTTTTTGAAACCAAGAGCTACTTCTTGGGTACTGATTAATGCGAAGGGCTACCAGTTTGATACACACTTAAATAAATTGCCAGAAATAGCCAATTTGCTCAATTTACCTTAAATAAATACATCTGTATATATAAAAAAAAAAAAGGGTATTTCTGTCCGTCATTCCGTCATACGTTTTTTTTCCTTTTACGGAAAGTTTTTTTGTAGAGAATAAATGATGAAAAAAACACTTAATTGAACGGTTTAAAAGAGGAGAAAACACGAAAAAAAATATTTAATTTTGAAACATAGTTTATCTTCAATTTAGACTCTTTAAAAAAATCAAAACTACCTAATTTGAATCTTTTTGAAAAAATTAAAAAAATTATTTATGGAACATCATTAGTAATTTTTCCTGATTAAGATTCATTATCATCATTTATTTTTATTCCTTTCATGAAAATGCATATTTACAAGCCACGTACAATTGACACTTTCATTGGGGTTTTGGGGGTTTTTTCTTATACATTTCCATGATCAGAAAGGAGCAGATGGAAAAATTATATTCTTATATTTATCTGACCCTTTTTTTAACAAAAATTACAGTATTGTAGATGACTTTATAACTGTTTTCTCCACCAACACCCAAACTCCAACATACTTTTCCATTTTCCTTTAAGCATTTTCACAGTGACACGTCCAATCTAAATCAAAACTCAGTTTGATATAATTTCAGTTTTCTCTTTTTATAACTCTTTTTAAATACAAAGATATTCTTACAGCTTTTAAAGTCTTTGTTTAGAGATTAATTTTAGAATTTTGATGACATGTTTCAAATAAGTTAAAATCCAATCTGCACTTGGTTATAATATATAACAAATTGGACCAAGTTATATTTCTAACAAAGACAAATAATTTATTTTAGATTTTCCAGAACAAAAATGTTCAAAGAAATTCAAAAGACTTTGAAATAAGATTCAAATTTGATTCTACAGATTTTCTAAATTTGCCAGAATAATCTTTTTGAATTTTAATCATAACCCTAACCCTTTAAATGTTCCATTGAAAATAAAGAACATTACAAACGCCACTAAAAAAATCTGTCAAAATGTTTTACTATGACTTTGAAGCCGCACCGCTTGATGAATTGTCTGCACATTACGGCTACCGTAGTCAGAGATACAAGTACTACTATGGTGTGTGTATAAGGACTACAAAAATGGCCCCCTTTAGCAGACATATTACTGTATCTGGCGTTTTGTTTCATAACATTATGCAAAACCAACTTTTTTTACCATCTGGTACCTGCTGATGTGTATTTGAGATCTGCATAAGTCCTGAAAATTTGCGCACGTCCGCTACTGTAGTCCATGCCAATGCCGTCGTCGATAAGCTTCTTCTTTTTCACAATCTTCTTGTTATGGGACATTCATCCTCTACTGTTGCCATTTCTAATATAAAGTAGTGTAAAGTTCTTACTTATATCTCGCTATGGAAGCGCTACAACATACCGGTGTAGTGAGTTTACTTAATTCACCCACAGAACTTTAGTTTTTAGAGAGTTCCGGTTGGATGGTTTGTTACGAGACAAAATAAAGTGCAATTTTGTGCATGATGTCACACAAGATATTTCAATAACTGTCAAATGAAAATGAACTGCATAATAGGAAATCAAATCGCTAGGTGGTAGGTTGCTGCGAACGTTATCTCCTTATGTTTTTGACTATTTTTTTCGTACGGTGTTGATGTGGAAATGGTTGCCTTGGCCTTTTGTTGGTGTGGCACCGAATAGAGATGTTGACATGCGGAGTAAGCACTCTTCATTCTCTAGCAGGTGACTTTTCAAATGATGCTACATTTTAGCATTAACGTTACTTTTTGTAGCTTGACAAATTACGGTTGTCTGTTCGATATATTCCCCCCTGAAACCAAACCACCGCCAGACGATGGACCCCCTGCTGTTTATCTTGGGAATTAATTTTTCCTTCATTTGTTACCAGATTTGCATATTTCTCTCCCTCGTATTACCACTAGCACCACAGCTAACGTTACCCATAAAGCAGCTAAAAGCAACTGCGTGAGAACATATACTCCAATATCACAATATAGTAATTTTCTATATCGCACAGAGACAAACCCGCGATGTATCGAGTACATCGATATATCGCCCAGCCCTAGTTCAAATGCAACAATACATGTATGTAATGATAACTTGAAATACAAAAGAAAGCAGATGAATGGAGGGGAAGAAATCAATCATCAATCAATGTTTACTTATATAGCCCTAAATCACTAGTGTCTCAAAGGGCTGCACAAACCACTACGACATCCTCGGTAGGCCCACATAAGGGCAAGGAAAACTCACACCCAGTGGGACGTCGGTGACAATGATGACTATGAGAACCTTGGAGAATGCTGATTATCGGTCCTGCTAGACACCGAACTCTATTTAATAATACAACTCTAACATTTGACAATTAAACAAGGCGACACGGTAAAGAATCTGGGTATTATCTTTGACCCAACTCTCTCCTTTGAGGCACACATTAAAAGCGTTACTAAAACGGCCTTCTTTCATCTCCGTAATATCGCTAAAATTCGCTCCATTCTGTCCACTAAAGACGCCGAGATCATTATCCATGCTATATTGACCTTGTAGATTGTTATAAAAACAATAGGTTAAGCTTTGTCAGTGTGCTGTGTTACCCAGTTTCCCCTAGGGAAATAATATGTTTGATGAAACGTGATTGTATGCATGAGTGTAGGTATGTATGTGTATATGTATGTTTCTACAGTGAATGCATATGTACAGTATGTGTATAAGTAAGCAACCACACATTTAAAAACAACCCCAAAAATCTGTGACTCACCAAATTTGCAAGCAAATATAGAAGAAAAGCAAGCTCAAAGTCGTTTTTAATACTCGGCAACACTGTTTTTGTGTGTGTTAGTCTTCACAAACGGTTTCATATCCTTTGAAACGGTTTATAGATGTGAGTGCAATCAAGAGCAAGATTACTAATTCAGTGATAATGTTTCAACGGGCCCCTTTGTGCTGGAACATTTAGGCCTTGAGGTCAAAAAAGTTAAGAAAAAAGGTTGTATAATCAAACCGGGGTTTTTTTTTGAGGGGTGAGAAATGCTACAATCCGGCCAAAGGTGCCCTCATCGGCATTCTATGAAAAGTGTTTTTCCATCTCACTTTGGCAGGTGGACTGTTTTCCTTTCTCAGCGTTGCAGTAGCGTGCTCATAAGCGGGATTCCCCCCAAAGCAAAGCCAGGTGAAGGACGGCCTTATTTACGGTTATTGTAGTTTATATTTGCTCGGGGGCAGACGTAAAGAAGCATGTCCAAGGATTTTCAGTATTGCACATAAGCCCTTGCAGAATACCTTCTCTGCACCTGGTGTGCATTTCTTGCCAGCTTTGCTTTATACGTTAATTTTTCTGCCAGTTTTGTTGTGATATACTGTATTCTATATTCATCTAGTCCAGGGGTAGGGAACCTATGGCTCTAGAGCAGATGGTTGCTATTGTTATGGACTGTCTTTCCGGTTGTGCAGGATAAAGAGTTATTGGTAATCAGTTTGGAGTGCACAAATTCCGCATGAAGAGGGTTGTTTATTATTCGCCTTTAACATTCCTGCTTCATTCTCTTTCCTCTAATTCGTGGGTGTCAAACTCTGGCTCGTGGGCCAAGTTTGTAATTTCATTTGGCCCTTGAGGCAATATCAAATCAACATTAGAGCTGGCCCGCGGGTAATATACAGCGGCTGTGCCACCGCATTCACCGCTAATACTAATACTTTCCAACCCTCCCAATTTTCCCGGGAGACTTACAAATTTCAGTGCCCCTCCCGAAAATCTCCAGGGGGCAACCATTCTTCTGATTTCCACCCGGACTACAACGTTGGGTCCGGGCCTTCAAGGCACTACCTTTTGCGTCCTCTACGATCTTACGTCACATCCGCTTTTTCTTCATAAAGCGTGCCGGGCCAGTCACATAATATATGCAGCTTTTACAAAAACACAAAAGTGAATGCAATGCATATTTGATCAACAGCTATACAGGTCACACTGAGGGTGGCCGTATAAACAACTTTAACCCTTGTATTATGTTGGGAAAAAATGACATTGATTATGTTGCGGGTCGTTTTGACCCATACTGTGTAAATACACTCAAAACAGTCAAGAAAACAGGTTAAACCAATAATTTATTTTAGGTTATATAAACATTTAGAAAAGTGACGTACAATACATTTTTTATTCCAATTGTATTATGTTAAGGGTCAATTTGACCCATTTCAGTTTTTGTGTTGATCAAAGTACTGGTTATCCTTTCTTTTTCTTGCTGAAATCTGGTGACTTTTCCTCATCTAGGGGTCATGAACTGGTGTGTAAATCTGGACACTTTGTTGTGTAGTGGAATGTTTCTGCAGAGTTTGTATAAAAAGATGATGTTGCGAGTCATTTTGACCCAGGCGCTTTAATGTGGGTAAATAGCTGTTCATATCCAAAAATAAACATGTCTTCTTGATGTACTTTTTACTTTGTTGTCCAATTGTTTGTATTTTGATTGTCTCTGAGACCCAGAGCCAGGTGTGTGAAGAGAGGGAACTTTCTCACACTTTTCCTTCTCTCCTCAGATGTCATCCTTCTGGAGCTCATTTTTGGGGAGTTTGTCAAAGAGATGACATGAGAACAGTGACAAGGACAAGTTTGAGAAAGTTCCCTCTCTTCACACACCTGGCTCTGGGTCTCAGAGGCAATCAAAATACAAACAAGTGTACATCAAAGTAAAAAGTACATCAAAGAGACTTGTTTATTTGGGCTATTTACCCACATTAAAGTGTATGGGTCAAAATGACCCGCAACATCATCTTTGTATACTACCTCTGCAAGACATTACACTATTCAACAAAGTGTCCAGATTTTACACACCAGTTCATGACCCTAGATGAGGAAAAGTCACCAAATTTCAGCAAGAAAGGATAACCAGTACTTTGATAAACACAAAAACTGAAATGGGTCAAATTGACCCTCAACATAATAGAAGGGTTAACACTGTTACAAATATAGGGACGGCGTGGCGCAGTGGAAGAGTGGCCGTGCGCAACCCGAGGGTCCCTGGTTCAAATCCCACCTAGTACAAACCTCGTCACGTCCGTTGTGTCCTGAGCAAGACACTTCACCCTTGCTCCTGATGGGTGCTGGTTGGTGCCTTGCATGGCAGCTCCCTCCATCAGTGTGTGAATGTGTGTGTGAATGGGTAAATGTGGAAGTAGTGTCAAAGCGCTTTGAGTACCTTGAAGGTAGAAAAGCGCTATACAAGTACAACCCATTCATCATTTAAATATGCGCCACACTGTGAACCCACACCAAACAAGAATGACAAACCCATTTCGGGAGAACATCCGCACCGTAACACGACATAAACACAACAGAACAAATACGCAGAACGCTTTGCAGCACTAACTCTTCCGCGACACTACAATGTACACCCCTGCTACCACCAAACCCCGCCCCTCCACCTTAACCACGCGCCTGGTATATGCATACTTGCCAACCTTCAGACCTCCGAATTCGGGAGGTGGGGGTTGGGGGGGTGTGGTTAAGAGGGGAAAAGTATATTTACAGCTGCAATTCACCAACTCGAGTATTTCATATATATTTCAGATTAAAGCAGACTATAAGTAGTCTGCTTTAATCGCATAATTACACAGTATTCTGGACATCTGTGTTGCTGAATCTTTTGCAATTTGTTCAATTAATAATGGAGAAGTCAAAGAAGAAAGATGGAGGTGGGAAGCGGTGTATTGCAGCTGCCTTTAGCAACACAAACACATCCTGTGTTTCCTTGTTTACATTCCCAAAGGTGAAGCTTTGCTATGGAACAGAGCGGTCAAGCGAACATGGTTCCCGACCACATGTCAACCGGCAGGTTTCAGTGAGAAAATTGTGGTAATAGGTCGGCTCTTACCGTAGACATGAGCGGAGCTTGTGTCCTCCTGCTGCTGCGTGGCTTCCCTCAGAGACACTGGCGGTCACCACACCCCTCCGACTTTCAGGTACCATATAATCTCACTAAAACACTAGTAACAAAATAAGCAGATAAGGGATTTTCCAGAATTATCCTAGTAAATGTGTCTAATAACATCTGAATCGCTCCCACTGTCCTCGCCTTTTTTTTTTTCTAGTCCTTCACTCTCATTATCCTCATCCACGAATCTTTCATCCTCGCTCAAATTAATGGGGAAATGGTCGGGAAATGGAGGGGCTTCACGGTGGCAGAGGGGTTAGTGCGTCTGCCTCACAATACGAAGTTCCTGCAGTCCTGGGTTCAAATCCAGGCTCGGGATATTTCTGTGTGGAGTTTGCATGTTCTCCCCGTGAATGCGTGGGTTCCCTCCGGGTACTCCGGCTTCCTCCCACTTCCAAAGACATGCACCTGGAGATAGGTTGATTGGCAACACTAAATTGGCCCTAGTGTGTGAATGTGAGTGTGAATGTTGTCTGTCTATCTGTGTTGGCCCTGCGATGAGGTGGCGACTTGTCCAGGGTGTACCCCGCCTTCCGCCCGATTGTAGCTGAGATAGGCGCCAGCGTCCCCCGCGACCCCGAAAGGGAATAAGCGGTAGAAAATGGATGGAATGGATGGATGGTCGGTTTCTCGGTCCGAATCGCTCTAGCTGCTAGTGGCCATGATTGTAAACAATGTGAGATTGTGAGGAGCTCTACAACCAGTGACGTCACGCGCACATCGTCTGCTACTTCCGGTACAGGCAAGTGTTTTTTATCAGCGACCAAAAGTTGCGAACTTTTATCGTCGATGTTCTCTACTAAATCCTTTCAGCAAAAATATGGCAATATCGCGAAATGATCAATTATGACACATAGAATGGACCTGCTATCCGTGTTTAAGTAAGAAAATCTCATTTCAGTAGGCCTTTAAGCTCCGCATCATACTCTTTTTGAACACGTTGACTTGTGCAACTGTAAACTTGTTGTAAAAACAAAACAACGGTCATTTAGAGTTTTATGGACGCTTGTTTGGGCCTCGTCTGTTTTTATCGCTTCAGTGTCAAACGGCAACAAAGGCCTTGATAAGCAAAAGTGTAAATAAGATCGATACACGTACAGTAGGTGTGGTTTTGATTTGATTGCGGAACGTTTTATCTTCCGCGAGACAAAGAGATATCTCCACATCCCGCCGAGTTTATGGTCAAAACACCGCTGGCAGATGATATTAAAGTGCCGCCACGATGTGATTTCTTGAGTGAGTGAGTCATTTGTATCTGCTTTCAGTTTGCGTTGTCACACCCTGTCGGTCATGTTTAATAGAGCCAAGCGTGGTCTCGCGTAGCCGCATGTCCAATGCGTCCAATGGGATTATAGCTTGCTGGTACTTTATCTAAGCAGCTGTCCCAAATCCGTCCCTTTATCTGCATTATGTGGAATTGCACTGCTGAAGGCCCAAGATTCATGTTACTGGAGAGCGAACATCCAAGCTTCTACTACGCCCCCGTCGGCCAAATACTTACCTACGTACGATCATTTATCGACTTCGCCCGTTAGTCATTCACAAGTTGGCAGGCGGCCATTGTTGAGACGACCTGCCCCGGCCGGCCGTGTGAAAGCACTGCGGTGTTACTCTGGTGCTATCTCGTCACGTGTGTGTGTGTGTGTGTGTGTGTGTGTGTGTGTGTGTGTGTGTGTGTGTTTGTGCATATTGCATGGACCTGAAGGACACATTACCTCATGGTGTAACACAAGCTGCTTTGTGCTGAATTTTGCATGCTCACATTGAGTTGCGCTCGCCTTTATTATTAATGGCAACAGGAGCAAAGAAGTACCAAAAAAACAGAAGGTTGTGCGAGATTTAAAGAAGGGAGCTCGGAGTGTAGTGATAGGGACAATAAAAGTTCAATCAATCAATCAATGTTTACTTATATAGCCCTAAATCACTAGTGTCTCAAAGGGCCGCACAAACCACTACGACATCCTCGGTAGGCCCACATAAGGGCAAGGAAAACTCACACCCAGTGGGACGTCGGTGACAATGATGACTATGAGAACCTTGGAGAGGAGGAAAGCAATGGATGTCGAGCGGGTCTAACATGATACTGTGAAAGTTCGATCCATAATGGATCCAACACAGTCGCGAGAGTCCAGTCCAAAGCGGATCCAACACAGCAGCGAGAGTCCCGTTCACAGCGGAGCCAGCAGGAAACCATCCCAAGCGGAGGCGGATCAGCAGCGCAGAGAGGTCCCCAGCCGATACACAGGCGAGCAGTACATGGCCACCGGATCGGACCGGACTCCCTCCACAAAGGAGAGTGGGACATAGAAGAAAAAGAAAACAAACGGCAGTTGATTGATTGATTGATTAAAACTTTTATTAGTAGATTGGGGGACGGCGTGGCGCTGTGGAGGAGTGGCCGTGCGCAACCCGAGGGTCCCTGGTTCAATCCCCACCTAGAACCAACCTCGTCACGTCCGTTGTGTCCTGAGCAAGACACTTCACCCTTACTCCTGATGGGTGCTGGTTAGCGCCTTGCATGGCAGCTCCCTCCATCAGTGTGTGAATGGGTAAATGTGGAAGTAGTGTCAAAGCGCTTTGAGTAGGTTGAAGGTAGAAATATTCCGTACAGTCGACCACTAAGTTTTTCCACTTAAGTTAGGGTCCACGTTAATCAATTCATGGTACAAATATAAGACAGTCATCACACAGGTTAAAGGGGAACATTATCACAATTTCGAAAGGGTTAAAAAGAATAAAAAACAGTTCCCAGTGGCTTGTTGTATTTTTTGAAGTTTTTTTTCAAAATTTTACCGGTCCCCGAATATCCCTAAAAAAAAGCTTTAAAGTGCTTTATTTTTGCTATTTGCGATGCGACTATCCATTTCCCTGCGACGTCACACAGTGCTGCCAATGTAAACGAACAACGGCGAATACCACAGCAAGATATAGCGACATTAGCTCGGATTCAGACTCAGATTTCAGCGGTTTAAGCGATTCAACAGATTACGCATGTATTGAAACGGATGGTTGGAGTATGAAAGTATTGAAGAAGAAACTGAAGCTATTGAGCGAATAGCTATTGACGCTATTCATAGCCATAGCATGGCCGAATAGCTGCGTTAGCATCGCCGGTAAAATGTGCGGACCAAACGATCAGGACTTTCGCATCTCGTGACACTGGACCAACTTAAATCCTTCGATTGGTAAGTTTTTTTTCGCATTAAATGTGGAAGGAAACGTAATATAGTTGCAAATGCATCTGCAGGTTATCCATACATCTCTGTGCCATGTCTGCCTTACCACCGCTGGTAAATAGCATGTTAGCATCGATTAGCTGGCAGTCAACATCAACAAAACTCACCTTTGTGATTTCGTTGACTTTATAGTTGCAAATGCATCTGCAGGTTATCCATACATCTTTGTGCCATGTCTGCCTTAGCACCGCCGGTAAATAGCATGTTAGCGTCGATTAGCGTAGCATGTTAGCATCGATTAGCTGGCAGTCAACATCAACAAAACTCACCTTTGTGATTTCGTTGACTTTATAGTTGCAAATGCATCTGCAGGTTATCCATACATCTGTTTGCCATGTCTGCTTTAGCACCGCCGGTAAATAGCATGTTAGCATCGATTAGCGTAGCATGTTAGCATCGATTAGCTGGCAGTCAACATCAACAA
Source organism: Nerophis ophidion (assembly GCF_033978795.1). Lineage (NCBI taxonomy): Eukaryota > Metazoa > Chordata > Actinopteri > Syngnathiformes > Syngnathidae > Nerophis > Nerophis ophidion. The sequence goes on along the minus strand of NC_084618.1, from coordinate 7,637,393 downwards.
AACTCACCTTTGTGATTTCGTTGACTTTATAGTTGCAAATGCATCTGCAGGTTATCCATACATCTCCGTGCCATGTCTGCTTTAGCACCGCCGGTAAATAGCATGTTAGCATCGATTAGCGAAGCATGTTAGCATCGATTAGCTGGCAGTCAACATCAACAAGACTCACCTTTGTGATTTCGTTGACTTTATAGTTGCAAATGCGTCTGCAGGTTATCCATACATCTCTGTGCCATGTCTGTCTTAGCACCGCCGGTAAATAGCATGTTAGCGTCAATTAGTGTAGCAAGTTAGCATCGATTAGCTGGCAGTCACGCCACAACCAAATATGTCTGATTAGCACATAAGTCAACATCAACAAAACTCACCTTTGTGATTTCGTTGACTTTATAGTTGCAAATGCATCTGCAGGTTATCCTTACATCTTTGTGCCATGTCTGCCTAAGCACCGCCGGTAAATAGCATGTTAGTGTCGATTAGCGTAGCATGTTAGCATCGATTAGCTGGCAGTCACGCCGCGACCAAATATGTCTGATTAGCACATAAGTCAACATCAACAAAACTCACCTTTGTGATTTCGTTGAATATATCGTTGCAAATGCATCTGCAGGTTATCCATACATCTCTGTGCCATGTCTGTCATCGCCGGTAAAATGTGGAGACACTTTGGTACATTCAATGGGGGTCTGGCGGCAGACACTTTCGCATCTTCGGGCCAGTGGTGCAACTTGAATCCCTCCCTGTTAGTGTTGTTACACCCTCCGACAACACACCGACGAGGCATGATGTCTCCAAAGTTCCAAAAAATAGTCGAAAAAACGGAAAATAACAGAGCTGAGACCCGGTGTTTGTAATGTGTTGAAAATGAAAATGGCAACTGTATTACCTCGGAGACGTCACTTTCTGAAGTCATCGCAAAAAGAGCGATAAACAGGCGTTTCATTCGCCAAAATTCACCCATTTAGAGTTCGGAAATCGGTTAAAAAAATATATGTTCTTTTTTCTGCACCATCAAGGTACATATTGACGCTTACATAGGTCTGGTGATAATGTTCCCCTTTAATCATCATAGTTTATACATTGAATTATTTACATTATTTACAATCCGGGGGTGGAATGAGGAGCTTTGGTTGATATCAACAGAGAAATGGACATTGAAAAGGTGTAGGTCTTACTTAGTAGGATATGTACAGCCAGAAGAGACCATAGTGAGTTCAGATAGCATAAGAACATTAGAAATACATTTGATTGTTTACATTAGGTTATTTACAATCCGGGGAGATGGGATGTGAATGGAGGAGGGTGTTAGTTTAGGGTTGAAGTTGCCAGGAGGTTTTTTAGAGCAGTTTTGAAGTTCATTCATTCATAAGGCTCTGATTGATGGAAGTTTTAAATTCGAAGGAAAAGGCCGTTGGTGTCCTGGCAGATACTGTTCAGATAAGGGTTGCTATTGTTATGGACTGTCTTTCCGGGGGATTAATAAAGTATTTATGATTCTGATTCTGAAGAAATTTTCTTAGATTGCGCTACAAACATGACGTTATAACCAAGTATGTCGCTGATGGAGTTCCGAAGCAAAGAAAGACTGGCGGCGGAGAGTTGTTTAGAAGTAATTTTGTTTCGGCGAAACTGGTCAAATAATGGAAACAAAACTTTTGAATGTCTCTGAGTTCATTCATTAGGCTCTTGATTGATGGAAGGAGTTTTAAATTTGAAGGAAAAGGCAGCTGGTGTCCTGGCAGATACTGTTCCAGAGAATGGTTGCTATTGTTATGGACTGTTTTTCCGGTTGTGCTGGATAACGAGTTATTGGTAATCAGTTTGGAGTGCACAAATTTCGCATGAAGAGGGTTGTTTATTATTCGCCTTTAACATTCCTGCTTCATTCTCTTTCCTCTAATTCGTATTTAGTTCGGGAGTCCGAATTAAACGGGCATTCTACATTTCCTTAGTCACCTTCTTAATTAGATCTCTGTATCATTTTTTTCTCCAACTGACACACTTCAAAACTTTCTGTTCTTTTAATTTATGAAGCAAATTAACAGTCTCCACTTCATTACAAATGTTCAATCAATCAATCAATCAATGTTTATTTATATAGTCCCAAATCACAAATGTCTCAAAGGACTGCACAAATCATTACGACTACAACATCCTTGGAAGAACCCACAAAAGGGCAAGGAAAACTCACACCCAGTGGGCAGGGAGAATTCACATCCAGTGGGACGCCAGTGACAATGCTGACTATGAGAAACCTTGGAGAGGACCTCAGATGTGGGCAACACCCCCTCTCTAGGGGACCGAAAGCAATGGATGTCGAGCGGGTCTAACATGATACTGTGAAAGTTCAATCCATAGTGGCTCCAACACAGCCGCGAGAGTTCAGTTCAAGCGGATCTAAGACAGCAGCGAGAGTCCCGTCCACAGGAAACCATCTCAAGCGGATCAGCAGCGTAGAGACGTCCCCAACCGATACAGGCGAGCGGTCCATCCTGGGTCCCGACGAGCGGTCCATCCTGGGTCTCGACTCTGGACAGCCAGTACTTCATCCATGGTCATCGGACCGGACCCGCTCCACAAGGGAGGGGGGGCATAGGAGAAAGAAAAGAAGCGGCAGATCAACAGCTCTAAAAAGGAGGTCTATTTAAAGGCTAGAGTATACTGATGAGTTTTAAGGTGAGACTTAAATGCTTCTACTGAGGTAGCATCTCGAACTGTTACCGGGAAGGCATTCCAGAGTACTGGAGCCTGAACGGAAAACGCTCTATAGCCCGCAGACTTTTTTTGGGCTCTAGGAATCACTAATAAGCCGGAGTCTTTTGAACGCAGATTTCTTGCCGGGACATACGGTACAATACGATCGGCATGTTAGGTTTTTGTCGAATGGTATCCGCTTCCGGGTTATATCCCGTGTGTTAAGACTGGCATTGATTGATTGATTGATTGATTGATTGAAACTTTTATTAGTAGGATGCACAGTACAGTACATATTCCGTACAATTGACCACTAAATGGTAACACCCGAATAAGTTTTTCAACTTTTTTAAGTCGATGAGGCACCTCATCTTGGGTCACAGAATCTGTGGTCACAGAATCTGTGACCCCCTCCCCCCTTCGGAACGCAGATTTCTTGCCAGGACGTGAATCAAAATGTTCAGCTCAATCCCATTCAAGATCGGACAAACATTACAGGGAGACAGAACCAAATCCCTGACGGGTCTGCCAACTTCCGGCGCCCCTTACAAAAAAAGGAGCAGACCCAACAAAGCGACCAAGAGAGCCGACTCCAACCACCAACTCCCGGCCAGCGTCCAGTCCGCATGAATGAGCAAGGATGTGTCTAAGGGAGACCAAGGCGTCCAAAACCTGATCATTCAGCCAAGACATTGTGAAGCTTGTTCGTCATCCGCGTCTCTCCAAACGGACTCTGGTGTGGCAGAGACCCAGCAGCTGGTCTCCATGGCCTAAAGGCTGCCGGGAGGCAGATCCAGAAGTTCACCAAAAAGCACCGCAGAAGTCACGAAAATGCCACTCCGTGTCTGAAAAAGGGTCCCTAACCATACATTCATCCATCCATTTTATACCACTTGTCCCTTTTGGGGTCGCTGGGGGTCGCCGGACCCTATCTCAGCTGCATTTGGGCGGGAGGCGGAGTACACCCTGGACAAGTCGCCACCTCATCGCAGGGCCAACACAGATAGACAACATTCACACCATAGGGCCAATTTTAGTGTTGCCAATCAACTTTTCCCCAGATGCATGATTTTGGAGGTGGGAGGAAGCCGGAGTACCTGGAGGGAACCCACGCAGTCACGGGGAGAACATGCAAACTCACACCCAGTGGGACGTCGGTGACAATGATGATTATGAGAAACCTTGGAGAGGACCGCATATGTGGGCAACGCCCCCACCCCACCCCACCCCCTAGGGGAACCGAAAGCAATGGATGTCGAGCAGGTCTAACATGATACTGTGAAAGTTCAATCCTTAGTGGATCCAACACAGCCGCGAGAGTCCAGTCCAAAGTTGATCCAACACAGCAGAGAGAGTCCCATCCACAGTGGAGCCAGCAGGAAACCACCCCAAGCGGAGGCGGATCAGCAGCGCAGTGATGTCCCAGCCGATACACAGGCGAGCGGTCCATCCTGGGTCCCGACTCAGGATAGCCAGTACTTCCCAAGTCAGAGTCCATGGTTCTTGCCCGGAAAAGGGTGGAGTGCCATCTCCGGGTTGGGTAGGAGACCCAGCCCCAAGTGGAGGAGTTCAAGTACCTTGGAGTCTTGTTCACGAGTGAGGGAAGAGTGGATTATGAGATCGACAGACGGATCGGTGCGGCGTGTTCAGCAATGCGGACGCTGTATCGATCCGTTGTGGTGAATAAAGAGCTGAGCCGGAAGGCAAAGCTCTCAATTTACCAGTCGATCTACGTTCCCATCCTCACCTATGGTCATGAGCTTTGGGTCATGACCGAAAGGACAAGATCACGGGTACAAGTGGCCTAAATGAGTTTGGCGGGGCTCTCCCTTAGATATAGGGTGAGGAGCTCAAAGTAAAGCCGCTGCTCCTCCACATCGAGAGGAGACAGATGAGGCGGTTCGGGTATCTGGTCAGGATGCCACCCGAACGCCTCCCTAGGGAGGTGTTTCGGGCACTTCCGACCGGTAGGAAGCCACGGGGAAGACCTAGGACACGTTGGGAAGACTATGTCTCCCGGCTGGCCTGAGAACGCCTCAGGATTCCCCAGGAAGAGCTGGACGAAGTAGCTGGGGAGAAGGAGGTCTGGGCTTCCCTGCTTAGGCTGCTGCCCCCGCGACCCGACCTCGGATAAGCGGAAAAAGATGGCTGGATGGATGATCACGATGGTCATCTCTGCTCAATTCCATGCCCAAGATGATTAAGTCACTAACAATTTGCATTCAGGGCTAATGTGGGTCGACTCATCTTCAATAGATGATAAACCCACACAAGCCGTACACTGACTTCTCTAAAGTAAGCTGCTTATTGTCCCGTGAGGGGTGTTGTCGCACTTATGAGATACCGTACGCGTGTTCGAGGCCACACAGGAGGCGACACCGGGACCATTAGCGGCTCAGCTCACGTAACCCGGGCTGACAGACGTGTGCAAACACATGGCACCACTCTGCCCCGCATTCAGTATTCAACACCTTCTCTTTGAATGCCCCACGCCGGCCTCCTTTTTCTCCCCGCAGCTCACAAATATTTGCCACGGCTCCCGCGCAGGATTAATGGCGGTGTGTGCGCACCACACACTCCACAAATGGGGGGGGCGGGGGACAAAGCCGGGGCCCATCTGGAGCTCCGACCTGTGGCTAGGCAGGCCGGCCAAGACGGGGGCGGGTGAGGGGTATCTATAGGCCCCTGTTCTTAACCGAGCTAAAGTCTGGGGTGCAGTCATGCAGATGAATGAAGGAGGCATCTCTTGTCTTCTCAGTGCAGGGGGGGGGGGGCTGAAGGGATCACATTTCCCCCTACCAGCTGATTACACGGCCGTATCGCCAGCCAGTCTGAAGTTGGCCGCCGCCAGCGCCTCATGTCCTTTCTCGATTCGGGAAAGTGAAATAAGAATCAGATTGGAAGGTCGAGTTACTCCTACCAGGTGTCTTTTTTTTATTCTGTTGGTACACACAGTACAGGCTGAACGTTTGGACACACCTTCGCCTTATTCAGTGGGTTTTCTTTATTTTCATGACTATTTACATTTTAACACTACGTGAGTTGTGTGGTCCTCTGTGTTTTTTATACACTTTGATTTTTATTTTACTGTTTTAATTGATTTTACCCTTTAAAATAGTTTTTAATCATATTTGTTTTTATATTGTTTTTATTGGTTTTATTTTTATTCATTTTTTGTTTTATTCAGTCATTGGTGGAGCATAATATTGTTTTTAACATGGCTTTGATTGATTGATTGATTGATACTTTTATTGGTAGATTGCACAGTACAGTACATATTCCGTACAATTGACCACTAAATGGTAACACCCCAATAAGTTTTTCAACTTGTTTAAGTCGGGGTCCACGTTAATCAATTCATGGTACAAATATATACTATCAACATAATACAGTCATCACACAAGTTAATCATCATAGTATGTACATTGAATTATTTACATTATTTACAATCCGGGGGGTGGGATGAGGAGCTTTGGTTGATATCAGAACTTCAGTCATCAACAGAGAAAAATGGACATTGAAACAGTGTAGGTCTTATTTAGTAGGATATGTACAGCCAGCAGAGAACATAGTGAGTTCACATAGCATAAGAACAAGTATATACATTAGAAGTACATTTGAGTTGTTTATAATCCGGGGAGATGGGATGTGAATGGAGGAGGGTATTAGTAAAGTGTTGAAGTTGCCTGGAGGTGTTGTTTTAGAGCGGTTTTGAAGGAATATAGAGATGCACTTACTTTTATACCTGTTGGGAGTGCATTCCACATTGATGTGGCATAGAAAGAGAATGAGTTAAGACCTTTGTTAGATCGGAATCTGGGTTTAACGTGGTTTGTGGAGCTCCCCCTGGTGTTGTGGTTATGGCGGTCATTAAGGAAGTAGTTTGACATGTACTTCGGTATCAAGGAGGTGTAGCGGATTTTATAGACTAGGCTCAGTGCAAGTTGTTTTACTCTGTCCTCCACCCTGAGCCAGCCCACTTTGGAGAAGTGGGTAGGATTGAGGTGTGATCTGGGGTGGAGGTCTAAAAGTAACCGGATTAGCTTATTCTGGGATGTTTGGAGTCTAGATTTGAGGGTTTTGGAGGTGCTGGGGTACCAGGAGGTGCAAGCGTAATCGAAGAAGGGTTGAATGAGAGTTCCCGCTAGAATCCTCAAGGTGCTTTTGTTGACCAGAGAGGAGATTCTGTAGAGGAATCTCGTTCTTTGGTTGACCTTTTTGATCACCTTGGTTGCCATTTTATCACAGGAAAGATGAGCCTCTAGAATGGAACCTAGGTAGGTGATCTCATCCTTCCTGGTGATAACAATGTCACCCACTTTTATAGTGAAGTCACTGACCTTCTTAAGTTTGATATGGGACCCAAATAGGATGGCTGTGGAGCACTTTGGAAACGTTATTGTTGTTTAAATGTGCTATATAAATAAAGTGGATTGGATTGGATTGGATAGATCAGGGGTCGGGAGGTTAGTGCGTCTGCCTCACAATACGAAGGTCCTGCAGTCCTGGGTTCAAATCCAGGCTCGGGATCTTTCTGTGTGGAGTTTGCATGTTCTCCCCGTGAATGCGTGGGTTCCCTCCGGGTACTCCGGCTTCCTCCCACTTCCAAAGACATGCACCTGGGGATAGGTTGATTGGCAACACTAAAATTGGCCCTAGTGTGTGAATGTGAGTGTGAATGTTGTCTGTCTATCTGTGTTGGCCCTGCGATGAGGGGGCGACTTGTCCAGGGTGTACCCCGCCTTCCGCCCGATTGTAGCTGAGATAGGCGCCAGCGCCCCCCGCGACCCCAAAAGGGAATAAGCGGTAGAAAATGGAAAAAAATAAAATAAATAACAGTGCAAAATATTGCTCATTTGTACTAGTCTTTCTTGAACTATTTGGAAAAAAAGATATAAAAATAAATAAAAACTTGTTGAAAAATAAAGAAGTGACTCAATTATAAATGCTGATTTTTAAGCGGTAGAAAATGGATGGATGGATCAGGGGTCGGGAACCTTTTTTAGCTGAGAGAGCCATACAAGCCAAATATTTTAAAAGGTATTTCCGTGAGAGCCATATAATATTTTTTTAAGACTCAATACAACTATTATTCAATCTTATTTCAATTATTGTGCAGAAATATTGGGAAATACATATCATAGCAACATAATGCATTTATTTCACAGGGGTCGGGAGGTTAGTGCGTCTGCCTCACAATACAAAGGTCCTAGGTTCAAATCCAGGCTCGGGATCTTTCTTTGTGGAGTTTGCATGTTCTCCTCTGTGCTGCTGATCCGCCTCCGCTTGGGATGGTTTTCTGCTGCTGTGTTGGATCCGCTGTGTTGGATCCGCTTTGGACTGGACTCTCGCGACTGTGTTGGATCCATTATGGATTGAACTTTCACAGTATCATGTTAGACCCGCTCGACATCCATTGCTTTCCTCCTCTCCAAGGTTCTCATAGTCATCATTGTCACCGACGTCCCACTGGGTGTGAGTTTTCCTTGCCCTTATGTGGGCCTACCGAGGATGTCGTAGTGGTTTGTGCAGCCCTTTGAGACACTAGTGATTTAGGGCTGTATAAGTAAACATTGATTGATTGATTGATTGAAAAGAGCAATTCGTATCATTTTTAAAGTACGATATAGAGAGCACACAAAACCATTTAATTAGGTCAGGATTACTAAAACTAAAAGACATTGTAGAATTGTATACTCTATTAATGATGTTCAAAGCGAGAAATAAAATTCTTTCGAAGGACATACAAAAGTTATTTGTAATCACATCTGAAGATGAGAAGCACAGAAGGCCGTATGACTTTAAACATCCAAGAGTGCGAACAAATTTGAAACAAATGTGCTTGTCTGTTGTTGGTGTGAAAGCATGGAATTCTCTAAAGAAAGACTCAAAAAGCTGTAAGAATATCTTTGTTTTTAAAAAAGAAGTTATAAAAAGAGAAAACTGGAATTATATCAAACTTAATTTTGATTTAGATTGGATGTGTCATTGTGAAAATGCTTGAAGGAACATTGAAAAGTATGTTGGAGTTTGGGTGTTGTTGGAGGGAACTGTTATAAAGTCCATCCATCCATCCATCCATCATCTTCCGCTTATCCGAGGTCGGGTCGCGGGGGCAGCAGCCTAAGCAGGGAAGCCCAGACTTCCCTCTCACCAGCCACTTCGTCTAGCTCTTCCCGGGGGATCCCGAGGCGTTCCCAGGCCAGCCGGGAGACATAGTCTTCCCAACGTGTCCTGGGTCTTCCCCGTGGCCTCCTGCCGACCGGACGTGCCCTAAACACCTCCCTAGGGAGGCGTTCGGGTGGCATCCTGACCAGATGCCCGAACCACCTCATCTGGCTCCTCTCGATGTGGAGGAGCAGCGGCTTTACTTTGAGTTCCTCCCGGATGGCAGAGCTTCTCACCCTATCTCTAAGGCGGAGGAAAACTCATTTCGGCCGCTTGTACCCGTGATCTTATCCTTTCGGTCATGACCCAAAGCTCATGACCATAGGTGAGGATGGGAACATAGATCGACCGGTAAATTGAGAGCTTTGCCTTCCGGCTCAGCTCCTTCTTCCCCACAACGGATCGATACAACGTCCGCATTACTGAAGACGCCGCACCGATCCGCCTGTCAATCTCACGATCCACTCTTCCCTCACTCGTGAACAAGACTCCTAGGTACTTGAACTCCTCCACTTGGGGCAGGGTCTCCTCCCCAACCCGGAGATGGCACTCCACCCTTTTCCGGGAGAGAACCATGGACTCGGACTTGGAGGTGATGATTCTCATTCCGGTCGCTTCACACTCTGCTGCGAACCGATCCAGTGAGAGCTGAAGATCCCGGCCAGATGAAGCCATCAGGACCACATCATCTGCAAAAAGCAGAGACCCAATCCCGCGGCCACCAAACCGGAACCCCTCAACGCCTTGACTGCGCCGAGAAATTCTGTCCATAAAAGTTATGAACAGAATCGGTGACAAAGGACAGCCTTGGCGGAGTCCAACCCTCACTGGAAACGTGTTCGACTTACTGCCAGCAATGCGGACCAAGTTCTGACACTGATCATACAGGGAGCGGACCGCCACAATAAGACAGTCCGGTACCCCATACTCTCTGAGCACTCCCCACAGGACTTCCCGAGGGACACGGTCGATTGCCTTCTCCATGTCCACAAAGCACATGTAGACTGGTTGGGCAAACTCCCATGCACCCTCAAGAACCCTGCCGAGAGTATAGAGTTATAAAGTCATAAAGTCATCGAAAATAATTTGTGTTAAAAAGGGGGCAGATGAATATAAGAATATTTTTCTTCCATCTGCTCCTTTCTGATCATGGAAATGTATAAGAAACAGAAAAAAAACAATGAAAGTGTCAATTGTACGTGGTTTTTATATACGCATTTTCATGAAAGGAATACAAATAAATGATGATAATGCATGCATTTTAAGTAAGTCCAACATTTTTAGAGTATAACGAGTCTCTTATTCTTTTTAATAACATTGTTATTCTGAAGCTAACCAACAATAAATAAAATACTTCTTACCATTAATGCGACTTCTTGAACCGGTGCGGTAGAAACCGGATGGATGGATCAAAATGCATGAGAATCTTTTATATTTTGAACGTTATTTTTGACACTGTGTTTACCGGCAGAATTATTCATTACTTACCGTGTTTAGCAATGTCAGCTAAGATTTATCTGAGAGCCAGGTGCAGTCATCAAAAGAGCCACATCTGGCTCTAGAGCCACAGGTTCCCTAGCCCTGTTGTAGATTGTTACTGAAGGCATCAAAACTATGAAGCACGTGAAGAAGAAAATGCCGTATTGGCATTTTTTTGGATCCGTCCAAAGCCTTTGACACAATAGACTTTGAGATCTTATCGTACAAGCTATATCACTACGGTGTCAGAGGGGTACCTCTCGATTGGCTCCGTTCTTACCTTTACGGAAGGCAACAATGTGTATTTGTCAACGATCACAACTCACCCTGTATGACCATAAATTATGGGGTTCCCCAGGGATCCATCTTGGGGCCTCTCCTTTTTATCCTATGCATAAATGATTTCGTAAACTCCTCCGAGACTTTTTCATAAAATAATTTTTGCTGATGATACAAATTTGTTTACCTCACACAGGAGCCTACACGATCTTTAAGAAACTGTCAATTCAGAGCTTGTGAAAGTGGATTCCTGGTTCAAATGCAATAAGCTCTCACTTAATGTAAATAAAACAAATTGTATTCTATTTCGTTCTAATAAAAACCGGACAAATACTAAGCACTGGCATATCAACATCAATGGGCAGGAAATACAGAGAGTACAAACACATTTCGGGGAGAACATCCGCACCGTAACACAACAGAACAAATACTCAGAACCCCTTGCAGCACTAACTCTTCTGGGACGTTACAATATACACCCTCCGCTTTATTTTTGGAAAACCTCGTTACATTGTTAAATGCATCACAACAAAATTAAGCATAATAATGTGTTAATTCCACGATTTTTATTGTTTTTAACCCTTTTGAAATTGTGATAATGTTCCCCTTGAAGGGTTAAAACCAATAAAAAATCAGTTCCCAGTTGCTTATTTTATTTTTCGAAGTTTTTCTCAAAATTTTACCCATCACACAATATCCCGAAAAACGGTATCAAAGTGCTTGATTTACACCATCGCTAACAATGGGAATACCACAGCAAGATATAGCGACATTAGCTCGGATTCAGACTCGGATTTCAGCGGTTTAAGGTATCGGTTGGTATCGGAATAGGTAATTAAGAGTTGGACAATATTGGCCATTATCGGACATCTCATTCCTGAATGACGCAATAGTGCCACGAAAGAACCCCAGAGAAAGCTCGACAATCACCTATAAAAAAGATCATTTCTGTATGTTCCTTGCATTTATTTGTAAGCTCTTAGATTTGACTTTTGGCCATGGGCCTTCCTCGAGTTGTCAAATCAGTCCTCCGCCTGCAGATATAGACGGGATGGGAGCAGGACCGCGGCCGATAAGAGAGGCCTGAGACTTCCCTGCAGGCCCATTCACCGACACCTAGACAAATGCAATCGACACCCTTTCTTACGGCGCATACTTAGTCGATCATAAGTGAGCTCTTATGATCTCCGGGGAACACTGGCGCCTATTTAGCACCCGTACACTGACTTCTTGTTCTAAATCAGGAGTGTCAAATTCATTTTCATTAAATTGTACACTTTAAAAATTACAGTGAAAATTTAAGTAGTTTTTTTCAAAGAATATTACTGTAAATTGCAAAAACTACAACCATTTTTTTTTACGGCTAAAGATAGATAGATAGATATATAGATAGATAGATAGTACTTTATTGATTCCTTCAGGAGAGTTCCTTTAGGAAAATTAAAATTCCAGCAGCAGTGTACAGAGTTGAGATCAATTTAAATAAAAGTAAATAATGGGGGTTTAAATGGAAACAAAATAGAGAAATATTACAATAAGAATAAAAAACTAAAAAGCAACAATGGGAATAACAATATAACAGTAAAATAAGAATATAAGAAGACAAAGTAGGCAGTAGTGACCATGTTATGAAAACGTTATTGTTTTGAACTGCCAGTTGTTGTTTTTTTAACCTTAAAGGGGAACATTATCACAATTTCAAAAGGGTTAAAAACAATAAAAATCAGTTCCCAGTGGCTTGTTGTATTTTTTGAAGTTTTTTTCAAAATTTTGCCGAATAGCCCTCAAAAAAGCTTTAAAGTGCTTGATTTTCGCTATTTGCGATGCGACTATCCATTTCCCTGCGACGTCACACAGTGCTGCCAATGTAAACAAACAATGGGAATACCACAGCAAGATATAGCGACATTAGCTCGGATTCAGACTCGGATTTCAGCGGTTTAAGCGATTCAACAGATTACGCATGTATTGAAACGGATGGTTGGATTATGAAAGTACTGAAGAAGAAACTGCGTAATCTGTTGAATCGCTTGCGCCGCTGAAATCCGAGTCTGAATCCGAGCTACTATGTCCCACTCTCCTTTGTGGAGGGAGTCCGGTCCGATCCGGTGGCCATGTACTGCTCGCCTGTGTATCGGCTGGGGACATCTCTGCGCTGCTGATCCGCCTCCGCTTGGGATGGTTTCCTGCTGGCTCCGCTGTGAACGGGACTCTCGCTGCTGTGTTGGATCCGCTTTGGACTGGACTCTCGCGACTGTGTTGGATCCATTATGGATTGAACTTTCACAGTATCATGTTAGACCCGCTCGACATCCATTTGTTTCCTCCTCTCCAAGGTTCTCATAGTCATCATTGTCACCGACGTCCCACTGGGTGTGAGTTTTCCTTGCCCTTATGTGGGCCTACCGAGGATGTCGTAGTGGTTTGTGCAGCCCTTTGAGACACTAGTGATTTAGGGCTATATAAGTAAACATTGATTGATTGATTGATTGACCTTTATGTGCTATCCGCCATGTTTGTTTGTATTGGCATCCCGCAGTGACGTCACAGGGCAATAGACGGGTTGATATAGCGATGGTGTAAATCAAGCACTTTGATGCCGTTTTTCGGGATATCGCGTGATGGGTAAAATTTTGAGAAAAACTTCGAAAAATAAAATAAGCCACTGGGAACTGATTTTTTATCAGTTTTTAACCCTTCAAGGGGAACATTATCACAATTTCAAAAGGGTTAAAAACAATAAAAATCATTTCCCAGTGGCTTGTTTTATTTTTCGAAGTTTTTTTCAAAATTTTACACCTCCCGGAATATCCCGAAAAACTGCTTCAAAGTGCCTGATTTTCACCATCGCTATATCCACCCGTCCATTTCCCTGTGACGTCATACAGGGCTGCCAATACAAACAACATGGCGGTTACCACAGCAAGATATAGCGACATTGGCTCGGATTCAGACTCGGATTTCAGCGGCTTAAGCGATTCAACAGATTACGCATGTATTGAAACGGATGGTTGGAGTATGAAAGTATTGAAGAAGAAACTGAAGCTATTGAGCGAATAGCTATTGACGCTATTCATAGCCATAGCATGGCCGAATAGCTGCGTTAGCATCGCCGGTAAAATGTGCGGACCAAACGATCAGGACTTTGGCATCTCTTGACACTGGAGCAACTTAAATCCGTCGATTGGTAAGTGTTTTTTTCGCATTAAATGTTGGTGGAAGGAAACGTAATATAGTTGCAAATGCATCTGCAGGTTATCCATACATCTCTGTGCCATGTCTGCTTTAGCACCGCCGGAAAATAGCATGTTAGCATCGATTAGCGTAGCATGTTAGCATCGATTAGCTGGCAGTCAACATCAACAAAACTCACCTTTGTGATTTCGTTGACTTTATAGTTGCAAATGCATCTGCAGGTTATCCATACATCTCGGTGCCATGTCTGCTTAAGCACCGCCGGTAAATAGCATGTTAGCATCGATTAGCATAGCATATTAGCATCGATTAGCTGGCAGTCAACATCAACAAAACTCACCATTGTGATTTCGTTGACTTTATAGTTGCAAATGCATCTGCAGGTTATCCATACATCTGTGTGCCATGTCTGCTTTAGCACCGCCGGTAACAGAGATGTATGGATAACCTGCAGATGCATTTGCAACTATATCACGGATTGTAAATAATGTAAATAATTCAATGTATAAACTATGATGATTAAAGGGGAACATTATCACCAGACCTATGTAAGCGTCAATATATACCTTGATGGTGCAGAAAAAAGAACATATATTTTTTTAACCGATTTCCGAACTCTAAATGGGTGGATTTTGGCGAATGAAACGCCTGTTTATCGCTCTTTTTGCGATGACGTCAGAAAGTGACGTCTCCGAGGTAATACAGTTGCCAATTTAATTTTCAACACATTACAAACACCGGGTCTCAGCTCTGTTATTTTCCGTTTTTTGACTATTTTTTGGAACTTTGGAGACATCATGCCTCGTCGGTGTGTTGTCGGAGGGTGTAACAACACTAACAGGGAGGGATTCAAGTTGCACCACTGGCCCGAAGATGCGAAAGTGTCTGCCGCCAGACCCCCATTGAATGTGCGGGAGTGTCTCCACATTTTACATGACGAAGAGATGTATGGATAACCTACAGATTGATTGATTGATTGATACTTTTATTAGTAGATTGCACAGTACAGTACATATTCCGTACAATTGACCACTAAATGGTAACACCCGAATGAGTTTGTAGCTGAGATAGGCGCCAGCGCCCCCCGCGACCCCGAAAGGGAATAAGCGGTAGAAAATGGATGGAAGGATGGAATAAGTTTTTCAAGATGCATTTTCAACGATAAAGTCAACTAAATCACAAAGGTGATTTTTGTTGATGTTGACTTATGTGCTAATCGGACATATTTGGTCGCGGCGTGACTGCCAGCTAATCGATGCTAACATGCTACGCTAATCGATGCTAACATGCTATTGCCATGTCTGCTTTAGCACCGCCGGTAAATAGCATGTTAGCATCGATTAGTGTAGCATGTTAGAATCGATTAGCTGGCAGTCACGCCGCGACCAAATATGTCCGATTAGCACATAAGTCAACATCAACAAAACTTACCTTGGTGATTTAGTTGACTTTATCGTTGAAAATGCATCTGTAGGTTATCCATACATCTCTTCGTCATGTAAAATGTGGAGACACTTTGGTACATTCAATGGGGGTCTGGCGGCAGACACTTTCGCATATTCGGGCCAGTGGTGCAACTTGAATCCCTCCCTGTCGAAAGTCGAAAAAACGGAAAATAACAGAGCTGAGACCCGGTGTTTGTAATGTGTTGAAAATGAAAATGGCGGCTGTATTACCTCGGAGACGTCACTTTCTGACATCATCACCACATGAGTGATAAACAGAAAGGCGTTTATTTCGCTAAAATTTACCCATTTAGAGTTTGGAAATCGGTTAAAAAAATATATGGTCTTTTTTCTGCACCATCAACCAACGCTTACATAGGTCTGGTGATAAAAACCCACTACTACCGACCACGCAGTCTGATAGTTTATATATCAATGATGAAATATTAACATTGCAACACATGCCAATACGGCCTTTTTAGTTTAATAAATTGCAATTTTAAATTTCCCGCGAAGTTTCCTGTTGAAAACGTCGCGGAATGATGACGCGTGTGCGTGACGTCACCGGTGGTAGCGGACATGTTCTCCCAGCACCGATCACGGCTAAAAGTAGTCTGTTTTTATCGCAAAATTACACAGTATTCTGGACATCTGTGTTGCTGAATCTTTTGCAATTTGTTCAATTAATAATGGAAACGTCAAAGAAGAACGCTGTTGGTGGAAAGCGGTGGATTGCATCAGCTGTGGCAACACAAACACAGCCAGTGTTTCTTTGTTTGTTGTGAAGCTTTAATATGGAACAGAGCCGTCAAGTGAACATGGTTCCCTACCACATGTAAACCGACAGGTTTCGGTGAGAAAATTGTAGTAATAAGTCGGCTCTTACCATAAACATTAGCGGAGCTTGTGTCGTTCCTGCAGCTGTCATAGAGGCAGCTGCGACTTTCTGGCTTCCCTCAGAGACACTGGCGATCACCACACCCCTCCGACTTTCAGGTATGACTATATAATCTCACCAAAACACTAGTAACACCCTCCATCCATCCATTTTCTACCGCTTATTCCCTTTCGAGTCGCGGGGGGCGCTGGCGCCTATCTCAGCTACAATCGGGCGGAAGGCAGGGCACACCCTGGATAAGTCGCCACCTCATCGCAGGGCCAACGCGGATAGACAGACAGCATTCACACTCACATTCACACACTAGGGCCAATTTAGTGTTGCCAATCAACCTATCCCCAGGTGCATGTCTTTGGAAGTGGGAGGAAGCTGGAGTACCCGGAGGGAACCCACGCATTCACGGGGAGAACATGCAAACTCCACACGGAAAGATCCCGAGCCTGGATTTGAACCCAGAACTGCAGGAACTTCGTATTGTGAGGCAGACGCACTAACCCCTCTGCCACCGTGAAGCCCCACTAGTAACACAATAAGCATATAAGGGATTTTCCAGAATTATCCTAGTAAATGTGTCTAATAACATCTGAATCGCTCCCACTGCCCTCTTCTTTTTTTTTCTTCTTCTAGTCCTTCACTCTCACTATCCTCATCCACGAATCTTTCATCCTCGCTCAAATTATTGGGGAAATTGTCGCTCTCTCTGTCCGAATCGCTCTAGCTGCTGGTGGCCATGATTATAAACAATGTGAGGATGTGAGGAGCTCTAGAACCCGTGACGTCACGCGCACATCGTCTGCTACTTCGGGTACATGCAAGGCTTTTTTATTAGCGACCAAAAGTTGCAAACTTTATCGTCGATGTTCTCTACTAAATCCTTTCAGCGAAAATATGGCAATATAGCAAAATGATCAAGTATGACACATAGAATGGACCTGCTATCCCCGTTTAAATAAGAAAATTTCGTTTCAGTAGGCCTTTAAAATCTACGGTTGTTGTTTTTACGGATTATTACTTTAAATGGAAAAACGGTAAAAAAAAAAAATGGCAGCTCAGTTGCCAGAATAACAAATAAAAACAGCGGTAATGTTTTTCCCATTTAAGAATAATATGGTGTGTGGATGTTATCTGTCTGTCTGTGTTGGCCCTGTGATGAGGTAGTGACTTGTCCAGGTTGTACCCCGCCTTTGATTGATTGATACTTTTATTAGTAGATTGCACAGTTCAGTACATATTCCGTACAATTGACCACTAAATGGTAACACCCGAGTAAGTTTTTCAACTTGTTTAAGTCGGGGTCCACGTTAATCAATTCATGATGCCCTTCCGCCTGAATGCAGCTGAGATAGGCTCTAACACCCCCCGCGGCCCCAAAAGGGACAAGCGGTAGAAAATAGAAGGATGAATGTTGTAAAAAAAAAGAAAAATACAGTAAAATTCTGGCGACTAAGCTAACAGTTTTTTTCCGTATAAAAACAGTGGTACAGTTTTTCCCATATACCATATTATGTTGTAAAAAACCTACAAAAAACAACCTGTATATTTTACAGTGAAATTCTGGTGACTGAGTTGCCAGTTTTTACTGCAAAATAAACTGAATTTTTTTTTTAATGTTAAAAATATATCAAATGCATAGGCCAATTCAGTTAGAATAAGACAGTGGTTCTCATCCTTTTTTCAGTGAGAACATTTTTTTTTTTCAATTCAAGTACCCCCTAATCAGAGCAAAGCATGTTTGGTTGAAAAAAAGAGATAAAGAAGTAAAATACAGCACTATGTCATCAGTTTCTGATTTATTAAATTGTATAACAGTGCAAAATATTGCTCATTTGTAGTGGTCTTTCTTGAACTATTTGGAAAAAAAGATATAACTAAAAACTTGTTGAAAAAAAAAACAAGTGATTCAATTATAAATAAAGATTTCTACACATAGAAGTAATGCGAAGTGAAGTGAGTTATATTTATATAGCGCTTTTCTCTAGTGACTCAAAGCGCTTTACATAGTGAAACCCAATATCTAAGTTACATTTAAAGCAGTGTGGGTGGCACTGGGAGCAGGTGGGTAAAGTGCCTTGCCCAAGGACACAATGGCAGTGACTAGGATGGCGGAAGCGGGAATCGAACCTGCAACCCTCAAGTTGCTGGCACGACCGAGCTAAACTGCCCCGGTTTAAAATGGTTTAAAAGAGGAGAAAAACAGGAAAAAATGAAAATTAAATTTTGAAACATCATTTTGACTCTTTAAAATTCAAAATTCAACCGAAAAAAAGAAGAGAAAAAGTAGCTAATTTGAAGCTTTTTGAAAAAAATTCAAAAATTAATTTATGCAACATCATTAGTAATTTTTCCTGATTAAGATTAATTTTAGAATTAAAGCGCCCTCTTTGGGGATTGTAATAGAGATCCATCTGGATTCATCAACTTAATTCTAAACATTTCTTAAAAAAAAAAAAAAAAAAAATCTTTAACATCAATATTTATGGAACATGTCCACAAAAAAAATCTAGCTGTCAACACTGAATATTGCATCGTTGCATTTCTTTTTCCACAGTTTATGAACTTACATTCATATTTTGTTGAATATATTAATAAAGGATTTTATGAATTGTGGCTAATTTTAGAATATTTTTTATAAAATCTCACGTACCCCTTGGCATACCTTCAAGTACCCCCATTTGAGAACCACTGGAATAATACATAATGTTGGATATAGAGAACACACAAAGTTCGAAAATCCAAATTCAAAGCTCTTAAGGTTGGCAAGTATGATCATTGCAGAATGTGCTTGTTTTATTTTCAAACAAAGAAAACAATCTGAAGTGGTCTTTATTTTTAAGTTATCGTGCCGTGATTTTACCACTTGGGAGTATATTTTTCTCAATGTGGCCCCCCATCTAAAAAATGAGTTTGACACCCCTGATTTAGGCGTTTGCGGGCTATAAGAAAATAATGCGGTGAGCCAAATCCGACCCTCGGACCTTGAGTTCGACACCTGTGTTCGAAACCAGTGGTTCTCAACCTTTTTTCAGTGATCTACCCCCTGTGAACATTGTTTTAATTCAAGTGCCCCCTAATCAGAGCAAAGCATTTTTGGTTGAAAAAGAGATAAAGAAGTAAAATACAGCACTATGTCATCCGTTTCTGATTTATTAAATTGTATAACAGTGCAAAATATTGCTCATTTGTAGTGGTCTTTCTTGAACTATTTGGAAAAAAAGATATAACTAAAAACTTGTTGAAAAAAAAACAAGTGATTCAATTATAAATAAAGATTTCTACACATAGAAGTAATGCGAAGTGAATTATATTTATATAGCACTTTTCTCTGGTGACTCAAAGCGCTTTACATAGTGAAACCCAATATCTAAGTTACATTTAAACCAGTGTGGGTGGCACTGGGAGCAGGTGGGTAAAGTGCCTTGCCCAAGGACACAACGGCAGTGACTAGGATGGCGGAAGCGGGAATCGAACCTGCGACCCTCAAGTTGCTGGCACGACCGAGCTAAACCGCCCCGGTTTAAAATGGTTTAAAAGAGGAGAAAACAGGAAAAAATGAAAATTTAAATTTTGAAACATCATTTTGACTCTTTAAAATTCAAAATTCAACCGAAAAAAAGAAGAGAAAAAGTAGCTAATTTGAAGCTTTTTGAAAAAAATTCAAAAATTAATTTATGCAACATCATTAGTCATTTTTCCTGATTAAGATTAATTTTAGAATTAAAGCGCCCTCTTTGGGGATTGTAATTTTAGAATATTTTTATAAAATCTCACGTACCCCTTGGCATACCTTCAAGTACCCCCCCCACCCCCCCATTTGAGAACCACCGTTCTAAACGATTGTTCTTCCGTCCCCCTCAGGCCCAGCGACGAGAATCACCCGACGGTGACGGCCGACGGAACGGTGGACAACTTGGCCCGGGCGGTGGACGTGATCCTCGGTCAGAGACGCTGAGAACAAGGTCTTTGAAGGGGGGAAAGAAAGAAAGAAAAAAAAAAAAAAAGCCCGGCAGGTTCCACAAGTAGCGCTAAGTCCCTCCCTGCATGTCGGTAGGTCAGTCTAGTTCACCGTGAATGTGTCAGTGCATGAATGGCATAGGTGGAATGCCTCTGTCTGACGTGGACGTGCCTGAGAGGAATGACGCTAATGTTACTGTCAGGCTGGCCAGCTAAAAACGTCGCTAACTAGTCTGGGTAGCTTTTTTGGCATCAAAATATTGTATTGTTGCATCTAAAATATCTGGAGTATTGGAACACATAGAGTGTTTCCAACAAAATGGAAATTAAACATGCACTTTTGTGTGTCTAAATTCAATACTAAAGTCTCATATAAAGTGCTTTCTCCACCTTTTACATATAACTCTGCACTAATCCAATGTAAAAATAAACATACCTTACCTTACATATGATGTTAGCTTTCACTGTTATGCTGATGACACCCAACTCTACATGGCCGTAAAGCTGACCAACACGCCGGATTGTAGTCAGCTGGAGGCGTGTCTTAATGAAATTAAACAATGGATGTCCGCTAACTTTTTGCAACTCAATGCCAAAAAAACGGAAATGCTGATTATCGGTCCTGCTAGACACCGACCTCTATTTCAATCAATCAATCAATGTTTACTTATATAGCCCTAAATCACTAGTGTCTCAAAGGGCTGCACAAACCACCACAACATCCTCGGTAGGCCCACATAAGGGCAAGGAAAACTCACACCCAGTGGGACATCGGTGACAATAATGACCCAGTGGGACGTCGGTGACAATGATGACTATGAGAACCTTAGAGAGGAGGAAAGCAATGGATGTCGAGCGGGTCTAACATGATACTGTGAAAGTTGAATCCACAATGGATCCAACACAGTCGCGAGAGTCCAGTCCAAAGCGGATCCAACACAGCAGCGAGAGTCCCGTTCACAGCGGAGCCAGCAGGAAACCATCCCAAGCGGAGGCGGATCAGCATCGCAGAGATGTCCCCAGCCGATACACAGGCAAGCAGTACATGGCCACCGGATCGGACTGGACCCCCTCCACAAGGGAGAGTGGGACATAGAAGAAAAAGAAAAGAAACGGCAGATCAACTGGTCTAAAAAGGGAGTCTATTTATTTAATAATACAACTCTAACATTTGACAACCAAACAATTAAACAAGGCGACTCGGTAAAGAATCTGGGTGTTATCTTCGACCCAACTCTCTCCTTTGAGTCACACATTAAAAGTGTTACTAAAACGGCCTTCTTTCATCTCCGTAATATCGCTAAAATTCGCTCCATTCTGTCCACTAAAGACGCTGAGGTCATTATCCATGCGTTTGTTACGTCTCGTCTCGACTACTGTAACGTATTATTTTCGGGTCTCCCCATGTCTAGCATTAAAAGATTACAGTTGGTACAAAATGCGGCTGCTAGACTTTTGACAAGAACAAGAAAGTTTGATCACATTACGCCTGTACTGGCTCACCTGCACTGGCTTCCTGTGCACTTAAGATGTGACTTTAAGGTTTTACTACTTACGTATAAAATACTACACGGTCTAGCTCCATCCTTTCTTGCCGATTGTATTGT
Source organism: Nerophis ophidion (assembly GCF_033978795.1). Classification (NCBI taxonomy): domain Eukaryota; kingdom Metazoa; phylum Chordata; class Actinopteri; order Syngnathiformes; family Syngnathidae; genus Nerophis; species Nerophis ophidion. The sequence goes on along the minus strand of NC_084618.1, from coordinate 7,615,677 downwards.
ACCATATGTCCCGGCAAGAAATCTGCCTTCAAAGGACTCCGGCTTATTAGTGATTCCCAAAGCCCAAAAAAAGTCTGCGGGCTATAGAGCGTTTTCATTTCGGGCTCCAGTACTCTGGAATGCCCTCCCGGTAACAGTTCGAGATGCCACCTCAGTAGAAGCATTTAAGTCTCACCTTAAAACACATTTGTATACTCTAGCCTTTAAATAGACTCCCTTTTTAGACCAGTTGATCTGCCGTTTGTTTTCTTTTCCTCCTATGTCCCACTCTCCCTTTTGGAGGGGGTCCAGTCCGATCCAGTGGCCATGTACTGCTTGCCTGTGTATCGGCTGATCCGCCTCCGCTTGAGATGGTTTCCTGCTGGCTCCGCTGTGAACGGGACTCTCGCTGCTGTGTTGGATCCGCTTTGGACTGGACTCTCGCGACTGTGTTGGATCCATTATGGATTGAACTTTCACAGTATCATGTTAGACCCGCTCGACATCCATTTGTTTCCTCCTCTCCAAGGTTCTCATAGTCATCATTGTCACCGACGTCCCACTGGGTGTGAGTTTTCCTTGCCCTTATGTGGGCCTACCGAGGATGTGGTAGTGGTTTGTGCAGCCCTTTGAGACACTAGTGATTTAGGGCTATATAAGTAAACATTGATTGATTGATTGATTACATCCAGTGTCTTCCACTGCAGGGTTCCCCAACCTTTTTTCCACCATGGACCGGTTTTAATGTGTGCATTATTTCCCCCCCAAAAATCAGCATTAAAAATTAGGTCTTGGCTACAATCTGGCACATTAACATTTTAATCGCTAAATCTCATGAGATCTTATACGTCTAGTCTCTTGTTGTCCATCCATCTATCCTTCTTCTTCCGCTTATCCGAGGTCGGATCGCGGGGGCAGCAGCCTAAGCAGTAAAGCCCAGACTTCCCTCTCCCCAGCCACTTTGTCTAGCTCTTCCCGGGGGATCCCGAGGTGTTCCCAGACCAGCCGGGAGACATAGTCTTCCCAACGTGTCCTGGGTCTTTCCCGTGGCCTCGTACCGGTTGGACATGCCCTAAACACCTCCCTAGGGAGGCGTTCGGGTGGCATCCTGACCAGATGCCCGAACCACCTCATCTGGCTCCTCTCCATGTGGAGGAGCAGCGGCTTTACTTTGAGTTCCTCCCGGATGGCAGAGCTTCTCACCGAGATGCTACCTCAGTAGAAGCATTTAAGTCTCACCTTAAAACTCATCTGTATACTCTAGCCTTTAAATAGACCTCCTTTTTAGACCAGTTGATCTGCCGCTTCTTTTCTTTCTCCTATGTCCCCCCCTCCAGGGGTCCGGTCCGATGATCATGGATGAAGTACTGGCTGTCCAGAGTCGAGACCCAGGATGGACCGCTCGTCGGGACCCAGGATGGACCGCTCGCCTGTATCGGTTGGGGACATCTCTACGCTGCTGATCCGCTTGAGATGGTTTCCTGAGTCCCAACTCTGGACGAGCGGTTCATCCTGGGTCCCGACTCTGGACAGCCAGTACGTCATCCATGGCCACCGGATCGGACCGGACCCCCTCCACAAGGGAGAGTGGGACATAGGAGAAAAAGAAAAGAAACGGCAGATCAACTGGTCTAAAAAGGGAGTCTATTTAAAGGCTAGAGTATACAAATGAGTTTTAAGATAGCCTCTTATGCCGCTATTGTTGAGACACTTGCTAAAAGTAAATTCTAGATTACAGTGGGGCAAAAAAGTATTTAGTCAGCCAGCGATTGTGCAAGTTCTCCCACTTAAAATGATGACAGAGGTCTGTAATTTTCATCATAGGTACACTTCAACTGTGAGAGACAGAATGTGGAAAAAAAATCTAGGAATTCAAATTGTAGGAATTTTAAAGAATTTATTTGTAAATTATGGTGGAAAATAAGTATTTGGTCAACCATTCAAAGCTCTCACTGATGGAAGGAGGTTTTGGCTCAAAATCTCACGATACATGGCCCCATTCATTCTTTCCTTAACACGGATCAATCGTCCTGTCCCCTTAGCAGAAAAACATCCCCAAAGCATGATGTTTCCACCCCCATGCTTCACAGTAGGTATGGTGTTCTTGGGATGCAACTCAGTATTCTTCTTCCTCCAAACACGACGAGTTGAGTTTATACCAAAAAGTTCTATTTTGGTTTCATCTGACATTCTCCCAATCCTCTGCATGTATCCATTTTGGTATAAACTCAACTCGTCGTGTTTGGAGGAAGAAGAATACTGAGTTGCATCCCAAGAACACCAGACCTACTGTGAAGCATGGGGGTGGAAACATCAATCAATCAATCAATCAATGTTTATTTATATAGCCCCGAATCACAAATGTCTCAAAGGACTGCACAAATCATTACGACTACGACATCCTCGGAAGAACCCACAAAAGGGCAAGGAAAACTCACACCCAGTGGGCAGGGAGAATTCACATCCAGTGGGACGCCAGTGACAATGCTGACTATGAGAAACCTTGGAGAGGACCTCAGATGTGGGCAACCCCCCCCCTCTAGGGGACCGAAAGCAATGGATGTCGAGCGGGTCTAACATGATACTGTGAAAGTTCAGTCCATAGTGGCTCCAACACAGCCGCGAGAGTTCAGTTCAAGCGGATCCAAGACAGCAGCGAGAGTCCCGTCCACAGGAAACCATCTCAAGCGGATCAGCAGCGTAGAGATGTCCCCAACCGATACAGGCGAGCGGTCCATCCTGGGTCTCGACTCTGGACAGCCAGTACTTCATCCATGGTCATCGGACCGGACCCCCTCCACAAGGGAGAGGGGGGACATAGGAGAAAGAAAAGAAGCGGCAGATCAACTGGTCTAAAAAGGAGGTCTATTTAAAGGCTAGAGTATACAGATGAGTTTTAAGGTGAGACTTAAATGCTTCTACTGAGGTAGCATCTCGAACTGTTACCGGGAGGGCATTCCAGAGTACTGGAGCCCGAACGGAAAACGCTCTATAGCCCGCATCATGCTTTGGGGTTGTTTTTCTGCTAAGGGGACAGGACGGTTGATCCGCGTTAAGGAAAGAATGAACGGGGCCATGTATCGTGAGATTTTGAGCCAAATCCTCCTTTCGAATGGTTGACCAAATACTTATTTTCCACCATAATTTACAAATAAATTCTTTAAAATTCCTACAATGCGAATTCTTGGATTTTTTTTTCACATTCTGTCTCTCACAGTTGAAGTGTACCTATGATGAACATTACAGAACTCTGTCATCATTTTAAGTGGGAGAACTTGCACAATCGCTGGCTGACTAAATACGGTTTTTGCCCCAGTGTATAATCCATGCATTGCTCACCTGCTAGTAGAAACATGTGGCCATGGACCGACGGGCCGGTTGACTTTCACACCCCCCCCCCCTCGGTGGCAAACGTTTGGACACACCTAACTTTAGTAGATTGTGTATTTTTCAGTAAGATGAGAAAACCTTTAGGCTGAGTGTGATGAATCACCCGTCATTAGCCCGTAACCCAAACTTCAAACCACGGCGGCTTCAGCTGGAGGCCTTCTCGTTATATCACTCACGTCGGCACCGGCGTCCACTAAAACGAGTAGAGTGGGGGGGGGGAAACCCAACAAACGATCGGGGCTATTGGGCTTCGGCCGCGCCAGCTGGATCATCGCAAGTGGGGCGTAAAACAAACGATTGTCCATCGCTGCCCCGGAGGTTCCAGCGCACCCAAATAGACGGGGGCCGGCACAAAAAGCTCGTTGCCAAGTGATTAATTGGGATCTTTGCGGTTCACTTCACCAAAGAGCTGACACAAGCTTGACTGTTATTGGGCAATTAAAAGGTAATGAAATGCCTTAAGTGTTATATAAGTGGGAGCGCCCACTCCTCCTCCTGATTGGGGGATAAACACCGACGTAGACGGCAAAGTGCTCGCAGCTGGCACGGCTTTACGACACCTCCGACATTGTTCGACGTCAGGGTTTGCGCCAGCGTTTTACAGCCTTTTGGCCGTTGTGCGCCGCGCTGTTAAAAAAAAAAAATCGGGATTCTGACTCTCGTCCAATGTATCTTTGTTTGGTTTGTTTCTACCTGACCTCAGAGAAGTGAGCCTTTCCAGCATTGTGCTGGCAGGTTCACCTAGGGCCGGGTTTTCTGAGGGTATGTTTACAACAACAACAACTTAGTGGAAATAGAAACTCTAGAAGGAAGACAAAAATTCAGATAATACAAGTCTAATTGGTTCCGTAACAAAATGTAACACAGGAAACTGGTATTGCGGAAAAGCGTCACCCATTGAAATTAATTAAAATTCCATTTAAAACAACATTTTAACATGTAACCTGCCATTAATTGTTTGCGTCCCTTTTTTTCAGGAACACTAATACCAATACAGTTCAATCAATCAATCAATCAATGTTTATTTATATAGCCCCAAATCACAAATGTCTCAAAAGACTGCACAAATCATTACGACTACAACATCCTCGGAAGAACCCACAAAAGGGCAAGGAAAACTCACACCCAGTGGGCAGGGAGAATTCACATCCAGTGGGACGCCAGTGACAATGCTGACTATGAGAAACCTTGGAGAGGACCTCAGGTGTGGGCAACCCCCCCCCCTCTCTAGGGGACCGAAAGCAATGGATGTCGGGCGGGTCTAACATGATACTGTGAAAGTTCAATCCATAGTGGCTCCAACACAGCCGCGAGAGTTCAGTTCAAGCGGATCCAAGACAGCAGCGAGAGTCCCGTCCACAGGAAACCATCTCAAGCGGATCAGCAGCGTAGAGATGTCCCCAACCGATACACAGGCGAGCGGTCCATCCTGGGTCCCGACGAGCGGTCCATCCTGGGTCTCGACTCTGGACAGCCAGTATTTCATCCATGGTCATCGGACCGGACCGGCCCCTCCACAAGGGAGGGGGGGACATAGGAGAAAGAAAAGAAGCGGCAGATCAACTGGTCTAAAAAGGAGGTCTATTTAAAGGCTAGAGTATACAGATGAGTTTTAAGGTGAGACTTAAATGCTTCTACAGTTCTAAAAACGTTATGACAGAACACCTCAAAAAAAACGGAATGGAATTTTATGGTTTTTTTACTGACTGGAACACCCAAAATGTACATGAAAATAAAGAAAGTGAGATTTACAATATTAACTATGAACAATAAAACACTGAATATCAACAACATTTTAGCTGTTATAAAGAAAAACACACTTTTAGATGAGAAATATTGTATAAAAACAATACAATAGAACAGAACTGGGAAAAATTTTTGACTCGGGGGCCATATTGAGAGAAAAAATGAGTCTCGGGGGCCAAGTTGTATGTGTGTATAAATTATATTTACATATTTAGCTGTAAACATTTTTTTTTCGGCCCCTTTTTTTCAGGAACACTAATACCAAAAGTCACAATGTCCGGTAGAGTTCTAAAAATGTTATGACAGACCACCTAAAAAAAAACGGAATGGAATTTTATAGTATTTTTACTGACTGGAACACCCAAAATGTACATGAAAATAAAGAAAGTGAGATTTACTATATTAACTATGAACAATAAAACACTGAATATTAACAACATTTTAGCTGTTATAAAGAAAAACACACTTTTAGATGAGAAATATTGTATAAAAACAATACAATAGAACAGAGCTAGGCAAATATTTTGACTCAGGGGCCATATTGAGAGAAAAAATGAGTCTCGGGGGCCAAGTTGTATGTGTGTATAAATTATATTTACACATTTAGCGCTAAACATTTTTTTTTCGGCCCCTTTTTTTCAGGAACACTAATACCAAAAGTCACAATGTACAATAGAGTTCTAAAAATGTTATGACAGACCACCTAAAAAAAACGGAATGGAATTTTATAGTATTTTTACTGACTGGAACACCCAAAATGTACATGAAAATAAAGAAAGTGAGATTTACAATATTAACTATGAACAATAAAACACTGAATATCAACAGCATTTTAGCTGTTATAAAGAAAAACACACTTTTAGATGAGAAATATTGTATAAAAACAATACAATAGAACAGAGCTGGGCAAATATTTTGACTCGGGGGCCATATTGAGAGAAAAAATGAGTCTTGGGGGCCAAGTTGTATGTGTGTATAAATTATATTTACACATTTAGCGCTAAACATTTTTTTTTCGGACCCTTTTTTTCAGGAACACTAATACCAAAAGTCACAATGTCCGGTAGAGTTCTAAAATTGTTATGACAGACCACCTAAAAAAAACGGAATGTAATTTTATATTTTTTTTACTGACTGGGACACCCAAAATGTACATGAAAATAAAGAAAGTGAGATTTACAATATTAACTATGAACAATAAAACATTGAATATCAACAACATTTTAGCTGTTATAAAGAAAAACACACTTTTAGATGAGAAATATTGTATAAAAACAATACAATAGAACAGAGCTGGGCAAATATTTTGACTCGGGGGCCATATTGAGAGAAAAAATGAGTCTCGGGGGCCAAGTTGTATGTGTGTATAAATTATATTTACACATTTAGCTGTAAACATTTTTTTTTCGGCCCCTTTTTTCCAGGAACACTAATACCAAAAGTCACAATGTCCAATAGAGTTCTAAAAACGTTATGACAGACCACCTAAAAAAAAAAACGAAAAGGAATTTTACAGTTTTTTACTGAATGGGACACCCAAAATATACATATAAATAAAGAAAAGTGAGATTTACAATATTAACTATGAACGATAAAACACTAAATGTAAACAATATTTTAGCTGTTATAAAGAAAAACACACTTTTAGATGAGAAATGTTGTATAAAAACAATACAATAGAACAGAGCTGGGCAAATATTTTGACTTGGGGGCCATATTGAGAGAAAAAATGTGTCCGGGGGACCAAGGTGTATGTGTGTATAAATGATTTGTACACATTTAGATGTAAAAAAATCTTTCTTGGGTCCCCTTTTTTTTTTAGGAACACTAATACCAAAAGTTACAATGTCTGATAGAGTTCTAAAAACCTTATGACAGACCACCTAAAAAACAAACGGATTGAATTATAAATTTTTTTGCTGAATGACACACCCAAAATGTACATGAAAATAAAGAAATTGAGATCTACAATATTAACTATGAACAATAAAACACTGAATATTAACAACATTTTAGCTGTTATAAAGAAAAACAATACAATAGAACAGAACTGGGCAAATATTTTGAGAGAAAAAATGTGTCTGGGGGACCAAGGTGTATGTGTGTATACCTGATTTGTACACATTTAGATGTAAAAAAAACATTCTTGGGTCCCTTTTTTTCAGGAACACTAATACCAAAAGTCACAATGTCCGATAGAGTTCTAAAAATGTTATGACAGACCACCTAAAAAAAAAAGGGAATGGAATTTTATAGTTTTTTTACTGACTGGAACACCCAAAATGTACATGAAAATAAAGAAAGTGGGATGTACAATATTAACTATGAACAATAAAACACTGAATATTAACAACATTTTAGCTGTTATAAAGAAAAACACACTTTTAGAGGAGGAATATCGTATAAAAACAATACAATAGAACAGGGCTGTGCAAATATTTTGACCCGGGGGCCATATTGAGAGAAAAAATGTGTCTGGGGGGCCAAGTTGTATGTGTGTATAAATGATTTGTACACATTTAGTTGTAAAAAAATCTTTCTTGGGTCCCTTTTTTTCCAGGAACACTTATACCAAAAGTCACAATGTCTGATAGAGTTCTAAAAAACCTTATGACAGACCACCTAAAAAACAAACGAATGGAATTATACAGTATTTTGCTGAATGACACACCCAAAATGTACATGAAAATAAAGAAAGTGAGATCTACAATGTTAACTATAAACAATAAAACACTGAATATTAACAACATTTTAGCTCTTATAAGGAAAAACACACTTTTAGATGAGAAATATTGTATAAAAACAATACAATAGAACAGAGCTGGGCAAATATTTTGACTCGGGGGCCATATTGAGAGAAAAAATGTGTGTATACCTGATTTGTACACATTTAGATGTAAAAAAATCTTTCTTGGGTCCCTTTTTTTCAGGAACACTAATACCAAAAGTCACAATGTCTGGTAGCGTTCTAAAAAACCTTATGACGGACCACCTAAAAAACAAACGAATGGAATTATAGTTTTTTACTTACTGGAACACCCAAAATGTACATGAAAATAAAGAAAGTGAGATTTACAATATTAACTATGAACAATAAAACACTGAATATCAACAAAATTTTAGCTGTTATAAAGAAAAACACATTTTTAGATGAGAAATATTGTATAAAAACAATACAATAGAACAGAACTGGGCAAATATTTTGACTCGGGGGCCATATTGAGAGAAAAAAATTAGTCTCGGGGGCCAAGTTGTATGTGTGTATAAGTGATATGTACACATTTAGCTGTAAACATTTTTTTTTCGGCCCCTTTTTTTCAGGAACACTAATACCAAAAGTCACAATGTCCAATAGAGTTCTAAAAATGTTATGACAGACCACCTACAAAAAAAACGAAAAGGAATTTTACAGTTTTTTACTGACTGGGACACCCAAAATATACATACAAATAAAGAAAAGTGAGATTTACAATATTAACTATGAACGATAAACACTAAATGTAAACAACATTTTAGCTGTTATAAAGAAAAACACACTTTTAGATGAGAAATATTGTATAAAAACAATACAATAGAAAGGAGCTGGGCAAATATTTTGACTCGGGGGCCATATTGAGAGAAAAAAATGTGTCTTGGGGGCCAAAGTGTATGTGTGTATACCTGATTTGTACACATTTAGCTGTAAACAATCTTTCTTGGGTCCCTTTTTTTCAGAATCACTAATACCAAAAGTTACAATGTCCGATAGAGTTCTAAAATTGTTATGACAGACCACCTAAAAAAAAAAAACGAAATGGAATTATAGTTTTTTACTGAACTAGGACACCCAAAATGTACATGAAAATAAAGAAAGTGAGATCTACAATGTTAACTATAAACAATAAAACACTGAATATTAACATCATTTTAGCTCTTATAAATAAAAACACACTTTTAAATGAGAAATTTTGTATAAAATAATACAATAGAACAGAGCTGAGCAAATATTTTGACTCGGGGGCCATATTGAGAAAAAAAATGTGTCTTGGGGGCCAAAGTGCATGTGTGTATAAATGATTTGTACACATTTAGCTGTAAACAATCTTTCTTGGGTCCCTTTTTTCAGAAACACTAATACCAAAAGTCACAATGTCCGATAGAGTTCTAAAAACGTAACGACACACCACCTAAAAAAAACGGAATCGAATTTTACAGATTTTTACTGAATAGGACACCCAGAATGTACATAAAATAAAGAAAGTGGGATTCACAATATTAACTATGAACAATAAAACACTGAATATCAACAACATTTTAGCTGTTATAAAGAAAAACACTTTTCGATGAGAAATATTGTATAAAAACAATACAATTGAACATCCATCCATCCATCCATCATCTTCCGCTTATCCGAGGTCGGGTCGCGGGGGCAGCAGCCTAAGCAGGGAAGCCCAGACCTCCCTATCTCCAGCCACTTCGTCTAGCTCTTCCCGGGGGATCCCGAGGCGTTCCCTGGCCAGCCGGGAGACATAGTCTTCCCAACGTGTCCTGGGTCTTCCCCGTGGCCTCCTACCAGCTGGACGTGCCCTAAACACCTCCCTAGGGAGGCGTTCGGGTGGCATCCTGACCAGATGCCCGAACCACTTCATCTGGCTCCTCTCGATGTGGAGGAGCAGCGGCTTTACGTTGAGCTCCTCCCGGATGGCAGAGCTTCTCACCCTATCTCTAAGGGAGAGCCCCGCCACCCGGCGGAGGAAACTCATTTGGGCCGCTTGTACCCGTGATCTTATCCTTTCGGTCATTACCCAAAGCTCATGACCATAGGTGAGGATGGGAACGTAGATCGACCGGTAAATTGAGAGCTTTGCCTTCCGGCTCAGCTCCTTCTTCACCACAACAATTGAACAGAGCTGAGCAAATATTTTGACTCGAAAAATATTGAGAGAAAAAATGTGTCTTGGGGGCCAAGTTGTATGTGTGTATAAATGATATGTACACATTTAGCTGTAAAAAATCTTTCTTGGGTCCCTTTTTTTTTAGGAACACTAATACCAAAAGTCACAATGTCCGAGAGAGTTCTAAAATTGTTATGACAGACCACCTAAAAAAAAATTTTAAAAAAAAAATTGAATTTTACAGTTTTTTACTGAATGGGACACCCAAAATTGATATAAAAATAAAGAAAGTGGGAGTTACAATGTTAGCTATGAACAATAAAATACTGAATATAAACAACATTTTAGCTGCTATAAAGAAAAACACACTTTTCGATGAGAAATATTGTATAAAAACAATACAATAGAACAGAGCTGGGCAAATATTTTGACTCGGGGGCCATATTGAAAGAAAAAATGTGTCTGGGGGGCCAAGTTGTATGTGTGTATAAATTATATTTACATATTTAGCTGTAAACATTTTTTTTTCGGCCCCTTTTTTTCAGGAACACTAATACCAAAAGTCACAATGTCCAATAGAGTTCTAAAAACGTTATGACAGACCACCGCAAAAAAAACGGAATGGAATTTTATAGTTTTTTTACTGACTGGAACACCCAAAATGTACATGAAAATAAAGAAAGTGAGATTTACAATATTAACTATGAACAATAAAACACTGAATATCAACAAAATTTTAGCTGTTATAAAGAAAAACACATTTTTAGATGAGAAATATTGTATAAAAACAATACAATACAACAGAACTGGGCAAATATTTTGACTCGGGGGCCATATTGAGAGAAAAAATGTGTCTGGGGGGCCAAGTTGTATGTGTGTATAAATTATATTTACACATTTAGCGCTAAACATTTTTTTTTCGGCCCCTTTTTTTCAGGAACACTAATACCAAAAGTCACAATGTCCGGTAGAGTTCTAAAATTGTTATGACAGACCACCTAAAAAAAACGGAATGTAATTTTATATTTTTTTTTACTGATTGGGACACCCAAAATGTACATGAAAATAAAGAAAGTGAGATTTACAATATTAACTATGAACAATAAAACATTGAATATCAACAACATTTTAGCTGTTATAAAGAAAAACACATTTTTAGATGAGAAATATTGTATGAAAACAATACAATAGAACAGAGCTGGGCAAATATTTTGACTCGGGGGCCATATTGAGAGAAAAAATGAGTCTCGGGGGCCAAGTTGTATGTGTGTATAAGTGATATTTACACATTTAGCTGTAAAAAAAAATTTTTCGGCCCCTTTTTTTCAGGAACACTAATACCAAAAGTCACAATGTCCAATAGAGTTCTAAAAATGTTATGACAGACCACCTCAAAAAAAACGGAATGGAATTTTATAGTTTTTTTACTGACTGGAACACCCAAAATGTACATGAAAATAAAGAAAGTGAGATTTACAACATTAACTATGAACGATAAAACACTGAATATCAACAACATTTTAGCTGTTATAAAGAAAAACACACTTTTATATGAGAAATATTGTATAAAAACAATAAAATAGAACAGAACTGGGAAAACATTTTGACTCGGGGGCCAAGTTGTATTTGTGTATAAATGATATGTACACATTTAGCTGTAAACATTTTTTTTTCGGCCCCTTTTTTTCCAGGAACACTAATACCAAAAGTCACAATGTCCAATAGAGTTCGAAAAATGTTATGACAGACCACCTAAAAAAAAAAAAAAAAAAGGAATTTTACAGTTTTTTACTGACTGGGACACCCAAAATATACATACAAATAAAGAAAGTGGGATTTACAATATTAGCTATGAACAATAAAATACTGAATATTAACAACATTTTTGCTGTTATAAGGAAAAACACACTTTTAGATGAGAAATGTTGTTTAAAAACAATACAATAGAACAGAGCTGGGCAAATATTTTGACTTGGGGGCCATATTGAGAGAAAAAATGTGTCTCGGGGGCCAAGTTGTATGTGTGTATAAATGATATTTACACATTTAGCTGTAAACATTTTTTTTTCGGCCCCTTTTTTTCAGGAACACTAATACCAAAAGTCACAATGTCCAATAGAGTTCTAAAAATGTTATGACAGACCACCTCAAACAAAAACGAAAAGGAATTTTACAGTTTTTTACTGACTGGAACACCCAAAATGTACATGAAAATTAAGAAAGTGAGATTTACAATATTAACTATGAACAATAAAACACTGAATATCAACAACATTTTAGCTGTTATAAAGAAAAACACACTTTTAGATGAGAAATATTGTATAAAAACAATACAATAGAACACAGCTGGGCAAATATTTTGACTCGGGGGCCATATTGAGAGAAAAAATGTGTCTGGGGGGCCAAGTTGTATGTGTGTATAAATGATATTTACACATTCAGCTGTAAACATTTTTTTTTCGGCCCCTTTTTTCCAGAAACACTAATACCAAAAGTCCCAATGTCCGGTAGAGTTCTAAAATTGTTATGACAGACCACCTCAAAAAAAACAGAATGGAATTTTATAGTTTTTTTACTGACTGGGACACCCAAAATGTACATGAAAATAAAGAAAGTGAGATTTACAATATTAACTATGAACAATAAAACACTGAATATCAACAAAATTTTAGCTGTTATAAAGAAAAACACATTTTTAGATGAGAAATATTGTATAAAAACAATACAATAGAACAGAGCTGGGCAAATATTTTGACTCAGGGGCCATATTGAGAGAAAAAATGTGTGTATACCTGATTTGTACACGTTTAGATGTAAAAAAATCTTTCTTGGGTCCCTTTTTTTTCAGAAACACTAATACCAAAAGTCACAATGTCTGATAGAGTTCTAAAAACCTTATGACAGACCACCTAAAAAACAAACGAATGGAATTATACAGTATTTTGCTGAATGACACACCCTAAATGTACATGAAAATAAAGAAAGTGAGATCTACAATGTTAACTATAAACAATAAAACACTGAATATTAACAACATTTTAGCTCTTATAAATAAAAACACACTTTTAAATGAGAAATATTGTATAAAATAATACAATAGAACAGAGCTCAGCAAATATTTTGACTCGGGGGCCATATTGAGAAAAAAAATGTGTCTTGGGGGCCAAAGTGTATGTGTGTATAAATGATTTGTACACATTTAGCTGTAAACAATCTTTCTTGGGTCCCTTTTTTCAGGAACACTAATACCAAAAGTCACAATGTCCGATAGAGTTCTAAAAACGTTATGACAGACCACCTAAAAAAAACGGACTGGAATTTTACAGTTTTTTACTGAATGGGACACCCAAAATGTACATTAAAATAAAGAAAGTGGGATATACAATATTAACCATGAACAATAAAACACTGAATATTAACAACATATGAACATGGCAGAGTCTAACAAACACCTACAATATAATATATCGTCACATAAAAATCTGCTTCCGCATCCGTTTCGGGCCGGCTGCTCTGAAATCGAGCAAGATTTTGACCATTGAAATACTTTCTATAGTTGAAGACTCACAATGGCGGTGACAGTTTTGATGTTAAAGGTCTAATAAAATGCTGCAGAACGTCCGACGAGCCGGGTTGAAAATCTTAACGGGTCGCAATAGAATATACAACACTACTTTTATGAAGTAACGTAATAATAAAGTCCAGCGTTTACCTTGGAGAGTGGCCTTTTACGGTATCTCCGAGCTGCTTCTCCGGCAAACACACCATCAGCAGCTTCTCCATATTTTTATGGATAAATGTCCGGCCCTTAGATGGTATTTAAAAGTCTTATCGACTCATTACCTTCAGTAAGGTGCAGAATGGGGATGTATCCATATGAACATTTCATATCACAGTTGTGACAAAAATTAGTAAGGGTATTATTATTGTTGAATGTGCTCATAAGTGAAAACCATTTTGGGTGACTACCTCTTGAAGCTCATGGAGAGAATGCCAAGAGTTTGCAAAGCAGTAATCAGAGCAGAGGGTGGCTATTTTGAAGAAACTAGAACAGGGGTCACCAACCTTTTTGAAACCAAGAGCTACTTCTTGGGTACTGATTAATGCGAAGGGCTACCAGTTTGATACACACTTAAAAAAATTGCCAGAAATAGCCAATTTGCTCAATTTACCTTTAATAAATAAATCTATTTATGTAGAAAAAAAAAAAAGGGTATTTCCGTCTGTCATTCCGTTTGTACATTTTTTTTCCTTTTACGGAAGGTTTTTTGTAGCGAATAAATGATGAAAAAAACACTTAATTGAACGGTTTAAAAGAGGAGAAAACAGGAAAAAAATAAAAATTTAAATTTTGAAACATAGCTTATCTTCAATTTCGACTCTTTAAAATTCAAAATTCTACCGAAAAAAAGAAGAGAAAAACTAGCTAATTCGAATCTTTTTGAATAAAATTTAAAAAAATAGTTCAAGGAACATCATTAGTAATTTTTCCTGATTAAGATTATTTTAGAATTTTGATGACATGTTTTAAATAGGTTAAAATCCAATCTGCATTTTGTTAGAATATATAACAAATTAGACCAAGCTATATTTCAAACAAAGACAAATCATTATTTCTTCTAGATTTTCCAGAACAAAAATTTTTAAAGAAATTCTAAAGACTTTGAAATAAGATTTAAATTTGATTCTAAAGATTTTCTAGATTTGCCAGAATATTTTTGGGGGGATTTTTATCATAATAGGTTTGAAGAAATATTTCACACATATTCTTCGTCGAAAAAAACAGAAGCTAAAATGAAGAATTAAATTAAAATGTATTTATTATTCTTTACAATAAAATAATAAATTTTACATGAATATTGATTTAAATTGTCAGGAAAGAAGAGGCAGGGATTTAAAAGGTAAAAAGGTATATGTGTTTAAAAATCCTAAAATCATTTTTTCAGGTAGGATTTTTTCTCTAAAATTGTCTTTCTGAAAGTTATAAGACGCAAAGTGAAAAAAATAAATGAATTTATTCAAACAAGTCTTTAAAATATTTTCTTGGTATTTCAAATTCTATTTGAGTTTTGTCTCTATTAGAATTAAAAATGTCGAAACCAGCTTGCTAGTAAATAAATACAATTTCAAAATTAGAGGCAGCTCACTGGTAAGTGCTGCTATTTTAGCTCTTTTTAGAACAGGCCGGCGGGCTACTCATCGCGTTAGTGACCCCTGAACTAGAATATTAAACATGTTTTGTGTTCATTCATAGTTTTGATGCCTTCAGTGACAATCTACAGTATAAATAGTCATGAAAATAAAGAAAACGCATTGAATGAGGAGAAGACGTGTGCAAACTTTTGGCCTGTGCTGCATATTTAGTATAGTGCAGCATGGAATTGCACCAGAAGCAAACACTAGTCTTGGCACAATGCTCATCAAGGAGCAACAGGTGACACTAAATAGGAACGGAAAGTGAAGGCGCAGCTAAATGAAGAATCAAACTACCACACAAAACAAATAGCGATCAAAGTCCAAACTGTCACCCGAGATCATGAAACAAGTAGTGGGGGAAAAAAAATATATCAATTTTACGAGCCATTCTCCCCACATTTGCATCGTAGCGGCGCGGCCTATTGATCCTGTCCCCGCAGGAGCAAGATGAGCTTTCAGATATGAGGGATGACCTCATTTCTGCAGACATGTCGGGACATGCAGCAGTCGGGGCCCGTTTGACTGCAGAACTCTTCAAGACTCCTGACTGGGACTTGTTGTCCCCTTCAAGGCACAACCGGTTTGCTTGCTATTCAATAGTCTGCTAGAACGCTGTCTGATTTCCACTGAAAGCGTGTTTCCCCCACTAATCGCAGTTATGTTTGGCCCCAGAGGGCCGCTTCTAACAGTGAATACTTTTAATAATTAATATATTTTTTTTATTTTCCTGAGGGAACTGTCCTGAAGTGATCGATAAAGTACTATCTAGATCGGGGGTGGCCGTTACGTCGATCGCGAGCTACCAGTCGACCTCGGGGGGTGTGTCAGTCGATCTCCAGCCAGGCTTTTAAAAAAAATAGACCTAAAAATGAGTGATCATCAATCTTCACCAAGACGTCACTTAAATGACATTCACGGTACCGGAGGGTCTTGTGAGATGACGCTGGCTGCTGCAAGATCATTATTATGAAAATATGACCGAGAGGAAGGCGAGAAACACTTTTTATTTCAACAGACTCTCGCGCCGTACCTTCCGTCAAAACTCTAAAGGCCGATTGCTCATTTCCTATCTTCACAATAAAAGCCCTGCTTCATGCTGCCTGCGCTAACTAAATACAGAGTCTCGGAAAACTGGCGTGCACAAGCCATCCCTCAGAAAGCCAGCTTTCCGAGACTCTTATTTTGTTAGCGCAGGCAGCATGAAGCAGGGCTTTTATTGTGAAGATAGGAAATGTGCAGTCGGCCTTTAGAGTTTTGACGGAAGGGACGGCGCGAAAGTCTGTTGAAATAAAAAGTGTTTTTCGCCTTCCTCTCGGTCATTTTTTCATAATAATGAACTGGCAGCAGCCAGCGTCATCTCACAAGACCCTCGGGTGCCGTGAATGTCAATCAAGCAAGCTACGGAATTTGCCGCCAATGTTTTTCTTGTAAAGTGTATGGAAGCTGGATGAATTAGATGCCAAAAACCAACCACTTTCATGTGGTATTGTACAGAAAAGACAACTTTTTTTCTCCTCCATTTGAAAATGTGGGCGTTATCATCATTACTGTCTGATTCCAATCAATGCAAGTCATCAGAATCAGGTAATACCCCAACTTATATTCTTGTCTTGGTGAAAGAAAGACATCTATATGTGTTACACATGCTTTTATTATCATTAAACACATTTAACTTGTTTACAAAAATGTCTCTTTCATAAATAAATAAATATAAATGATATATATAAATGAGGTAGATCCCCTCGAGTTGGTCAATTTAAAAGTAGCTCGCCTGCAGAAAAAGTGTGGGCACCCCTGATCTACATAATCTTATTTCATGCATTTTATTATTATTTTTATTTTTTTAATTAAAATGTAAAAAAATATATGGTAAGTTGCAATGATTTCAGCTCAAAATTTAGTGCATATTACTGGAAATGGAAAATCGGTACTGCTGTTTTTATGGTTAAAAAAAGGCAGTGTCATGATCCGCTGCTTGGATCATGACATATTCAGGTTTTGTTCTGTTGTATATCACATCCTGTTTGTAATTTGACTTTCTTAGTTCCTGGTGGCACTTCCTGTTTTGTTCCTTTTGCCCAGTTACGTATTTGTGTCACCTGCCTTGTGTTTCTCACGCGCACCTTCTTTTTGATTACCTCCTGTATTTAAGCCTGCCCTTTTGGTTCGTTCAGTCTCGCAGTCTAATTTGCTTTTCAAGGGAATAAGCGGTAGGAAATGGATGGATGGATGGGCAACAGGTGACGACGCTATCCCCGCTTGTGTTAAATACCTTTTGATACTTGTTAGCTTCCACGCTATTCGTTTGTGTATTCCCCTAGCTCACATGCTAGCGTCTTTTTGTTCCTTCTAGCTCACATGTTAGTTCTGTTGTTTTTTGTCTATAGTGCCTTTGTGCAAGTCTTTTTGCTCTTAGTCTATTTTTGTCGATATAAATAAATAATTTCCTACCTTTACGCTGTCTTATCACAGGCTAGTTCTGTCGTTTTTTGTCTATAGTGCCTTTGTGCAAGTCTTTTTGTTCTTAGTCTATTTTTGTCGGTATAAATAAATCGTTTCCTACCTTTACGCTGTCTTATCACAGGCTAGTTCTGTTGTTTTTTTGTCTATAGTGCCTTTGTGCAAGTCTTTTTGTTCTTAGTCTATTTTTGTCGGTATAAATAAATCGTTTCCTACCTTTACGCTGTCTTATCACAGGCTAGTTCTGTTGTTTTTTGTCTATAGTGCCTTTGTGCAAGTCTTTTTGCTCTTAGTCTATTTTTGTCGTTATAAATAAATCATTTCCTACCTTTACGCTGTCTTATCACAGGCTAGTTCTGTTGTTTTTTGTCTATAGTGCCTTTGTGCAAGTCTTTTTGCTCTTAGTCTATTTTTGCCGTTATAAATAAATCGTTTCCTACCTTTACGCTGTCTTATCACAGGCTAGTTCTGTTGTTTTTTGTCTATAGTGCCTTTGTGCAAGTCTTTTTGTTCTTAGTCTATTTTTGTCGGTATAAATAAATCGTTTCCTACCTTTACGCTGTGTCTTATCCGACTGCACCACGAGAGAACGCAACCGCATCACCACAATGCCGGCCAAACGTCACAGGCAAGAATTTTACTGTAAAATGTACATTTATTTTTTTACTGTAGATAAAAAAAATGCAATTTTACAGTAAAATGTTGGCACCTGAGCTACCAGGTTTTTTTTATTTTTTACCGCAAATCAACAACTGTAGATTTTTTCGATGTATTACCTTTTTACAGTAAAAAAACAGTTTTTTGTCATTTAAGTTAAAGTTAAAGTACCAAAGATTGTCACACACATACTAAGTGTGGCGAAATTAGTCCCTGCATTTGACCCATCACCCTTGATCACCCCCTGGGAGGTGAGGGGAGCAGTGAGCAGCAGCGGTGGCCACGCCCGGGACTCATTTTTTGGTTATTTAACCCACAATTCCAACCATTAATGCTGAGTGCCAGTCAGAGAGGTAATGACTCCATTTTTTTTTTTGTTATAGTATTTGGTACCACTCGGCCGGGGTTTGAACACACAACTTAGCAATCTCAGCACACTCTAACCACTAAGCCACCGAGTAGGTCGAGAAAAATGCTGTAAAAACCACAGTAATTGTAACTATTTTACCAGGAAATTGCACAATTTCAAGGATAACTTGCTTTGAAATCATTATTAGTATATATTGTAGCTTACCGGAAGAGTTAGTGCTGCAAGGGGTTCTGGGTATTTATTATGTTGCGTTACGGTGTGGATGTTCTCCCGAAATGTTTTTGTCATTCTTGTTTGGTGCGGGTTCACAGTGTGGCGCATATTATTAACAGTGTTAAAGTTGTTTATACGGCCACCCTCAGTGTCACCTGTATGGCTGTTGACCAGGTATACCTTGGATTCACTTTTGTGTGTGTGAAAAGCCGTAAATATGTGACTGGGCCGGCACGCAAAGGTAGTTCCTTTAAGGTTTATTGGCGCTCTGTACTTCTCCCAAGCAGCGTTTTAAAATAGTCACGAATTTTACTTTTTGTAACCGATACTGATAATTTCCGATATTACATAAAAAGCATTTTATGTGATTACATGGACTACATATCTTTTTTTTCTTTCAA